>NC_039362.1:166852320-167217118 GCF_003573695.1 Papaver somniferum
TGTCTGGACACCAAGGAATTTCCAAAACTGAAATTATTCTCAAGATATGCAATGAATGCTCCATTCGGTTTTCCTAATTCCAATAAATGCTTTGTCTAATATTTCTGAAATCTCTCAATAGAAAATCTCCAATTAGTAAATGCACATTACTAATTTTTATTTTCTAGAGATATGCAGTAACTGCTGATAATTAAAGCATATAAAACCAAAAACCTTAATTAAAAGATTCTTAATTTATTTCGGCACGGGATCACTTTGAGTACTAAGGAATATCTTTGACATCTTTTCACTGCAAATCCTTATTCATATTTACATGGATTTGCATTCTTGGAATCGGTTATACCACACTTCCAAACAAGTTCAGAATTGGTTCACCTGTATTCCAAGACCACTATGTGATTGATCAAATACCAAATCACATACATGGGTTTAATCGTTTCTACCAATCACTAGGATCGTTTAGACCTAAATATGGAAACACTTGTGATCGGTCACACCAGTCACTAGGATCGGTTAAACCAGTTACAAGGATCGGTTCCATCTACACATGGTATTACTTGTGATCGGTCACACCAGCTACCAGGACCGGTTACACCAATTACAAGGATCGTTTACACATACTCATGATCATTCACACCAATTACTAGGATCGGTCACACCAATTACAAGGATCGATCATACTGTCACATGGTGATTAGTTAGGTACGGTTACACCAATTAATAAAAACCAATCATACCAAATCATAAGTCAGGCATTGTGATTAGTTATATCAAGATATATAACAAAGTTAAGATTGGTTCTACCATCTCAGACATATTGGTGATCCAAAGATTTGCAACGAATAGCCGGACCAATAATACTAATGATTTCCCTTTTGATACACGAAACAAGTCCATGAATGTACTTCCTTTAAACAAATGTAGAACATTGTTTCCTGGGATGAAATCTTCACCATAACCCATTCACATAATCATAACAATATATACAAGATTATGTCGATGTCATATGTACGAAGCTCAAAAGATAAGCGTTATACGTCGTAGTCTAATTCCCTAATACTATGATCATGTTATTATGATCATGTCACATCACTAGAGTATTATATAATATGTACAGTATATACAGCTTCGCAGTTATGTTTTCAATATAGCACGACTTGAAAGATATTTTAGGAATGAAATAGTTCAACTCAATATTACTAACCTCAAGTGGAAGGATGATGTCGTCGTTGTAGTTCGCTACTTCTTCACATTCTTCAGGTCTTCAGAGTAATACTTGTATGTCTCAACATTCCTAGAGTTTCTAATCTAACCTAAACGAAGTTTCCTCTAGTATTTAATCAAGCGACTCTAGATGAGTTTTGATACTAAAATATGATAACCAAACTTGACATACCAACGCTTGGTGAGTTCAACCGAGCTACGCTCTAACAACTTGAACAAGATAGATAGAAATCACAGAGTTCTCTCCGTCTCAACTTTATGATTCCTCAAGTTTTATACTTGTGAGGTGAATAATAATCTAGGAAGCACTTCGGTTTGCATAATTCCGGATTTTGTAGATAGCTAGACTTTTGTCAAATTGCTATCGTTTTCCATCACCTTGATCCTACGTTTGATTTGATCATCAGTTTCGATCGTAATCAGGAAATCAATTATATAGGCTTAATATGTGGGAGACAGATTTGGTTTAAAGTCTTCAATTGAGTTAATGCAACTCTTAGTTGGTGTGACGTCATCTAAGGGAATCAATTGCATGGAGTCGTGCTGGGATTCAAGAGGCGTAAGGAGCGCCACTGTATCTGAATCAGTGGGAGACTGAGTTCTGGCTCAACTGCATTTCATATTGAAGTTAATTGGTAGTAGGATAGTGTCTGTAGCGGCTTAATACAGTTTGGTGTTAAATATGGACTAGGTCCCTGTGTTTTTCTGCATTTGTTGTTTCCTCGTTAACAAAATTTCAGGTGTCTGTGTTATTTCTTTTTTCGAATTATATTGTTTATCTTTATAATTAAAATATCATTGATTGCGCATTGATCAATCAGAGTAGATACGTCTGACCTAGTTTGTTGGATACAACTTGCTTGATCCTTGGATATTGGTCTTTGGTGCCGTCCAAGAACTCTCTTTGTGATTAGGGTCATAGATTCAATTTTGTAAACATTATAATCTCAAGAGAGATAAATATATCTCTAGACACTTTCCTTGATTGAGTTTTAACTCTCGGAGTTGTGTTGACTTTGTCCATACAGATTGCCTACGAAAAAGTTGGTGGTATATTTTGGTACCCTAGTGTTTTCAACAATTTTGAAAAATCTGTTGTTCGTTTTCTTCCTCTCTTTTTTTCTGCTGGTGTAAAACTCTCTTCAACTTTTCATTTCCCGCTTTATAATTAAAATATCACAGATTGTGTGTTGATTAATAAGAGTAGATACGTCCGATCTAGTTTGTTGGATACGACTTGATTGATCCATGGACATTGGTCTTTGGTACCATCTAAGAACTCTCTTTGTGATTAGGGTCACGGATTCAATTCTGTAAACGTTCTAATATCAAGAGAGATAAAGATATAAATCTAGACACTTTTCTTGATTGATTTTTAACTCTCGGAGTTGTGTTGAGTTCGTCCATACAGATTTCCTACGAAAAAATTGGTGGTGTATTTTGGTACAGTTCTAAACAATCTGTTGTTCGTGTTCTTCCTCTATTTATTCTGCTTGTGTAAAACTCTCTGCAACTTTTAATTTCTCGCTTTGTAATAACCCAAAACTATATGTTTCCTTCCCATAACCCCAGCACCCTTTATGTACACCACTGAATCAAAGATACTCTATAATAATTCCAAATAATCCTCCATTAATTACTTTTATTCTCCTCTGCAGTTCATGGGAAATATTTCCTTTTTAATATCCTACACGCATTAATCCCCAACTGACACACTCCAAACATGATGAAACACATCCCAGAAAATCCTTTGCTATCTCATAGAACTTCCAAAAATATTAAATATCCCGGGAAAGTATAAAGAAAACTCGTGAATACGTTCCGTGATTTGTTCCATAGAAAATCCACGTACATCCAATTTTTTATAATCTAAAGAAATTACGAGTCTTGTTTGGTCGAAACAGGTTGGTCCAAAGCAATAACTGCGAATGAATCTCCCAAATTGCTTCCAGAAACATGCATAGTTAAAAATATTTTAAACCTGAGTTTTCCCGCCAAAATTTTGAGAAGAAAGTGAAGCCTCATTAACCAGAATGCTGAGTCCCTTTAGCAGTTGTCCTTCCGGTGCCTTTATTATTTTTCTGGGTGCTTTTACTACTTTTTTGAGCCAATTGTTCCAAAAATACTTACGCACATAAAACACCATCATTAGTATAAAATCGAGCGCTAATAATACAGGAAATCGAGAACAATTCAGACACACAAATATGTCTATCAGATACCGAAATACATTTTTTTATTATACTTATAGGTGGGATAAAAACGAGACTGTCATATATCACCGACCACATATAAAAAGTCGTCAAGAAAAAAAGAGGCTTATTATAACATTATAGGCATATGTAGAGATTGAAGAAGATAGAGATAACTGAGTCGATAGACTCCACTATATTTTGGATTTTAATTAGACTAGGCTTGGTTTTATTGGAATTCATATATGTTGGGAGGTCGCATATGTGGGTTAAAAGTGAAATAAAATGTTATTTATTATATATAATCTCAGGAAAAAGAATTTGTACAACAGTAAAAAACCAAGAAACTGTACATCGCGGTATAACAACATACAACAACCGCAAGATCAGCAAAACAACTGGGTCAATGATAAGACGTCGTCGTCCCGCTCATGATTGATCACTACACTGAGAAATGTACTGCACCAAATACATTGGTACATGAAGATTTGTTTGCATCAAATCATTCTTGGGTTAACATCGTGACCGTGAACCATGCTTACAGAAGAAGTAACTCCAACAGAAATCAAAAAATCTCTCTTTTCTGTCGGTTTTGAATGTGCATCAGGTCTGGAAGATTATACTAGTAAGTTCTTCAAAGTTTTTTGGGAAACTGCCCACATACATCTTATAACTATGGCACGCAGTTTTTTTCAATTCACTTAACATTCACACCTCATGAACTACATAAATCTTATGTTAACACCAAAAGTGGATCATTCGTCAAAACCATTGCAATTTAGACATATATGCATTTGCAAGGTCACTTATGAAATCATTGCCAAAATTCTGGTAAATCATATTCGGCAACCACTTTCTTTTCTGATAAGCAGATATCAGAGTGCATTGTACCTCGAATATGTATACATGATAACATAAAAATTTCTAGAGAGCTTTTCCATCATATAAAATTATTAACCCTCAGCAAGGACCCTAAAATAGCTCTTAAGTTAGATATTGAGAAGGCTTATAATAACGGCCTAGACTGAGCCGGAACGTCTAGTCCCATCCAAAGACTCTCATTCCACTCCCTATAAATTCAATCAATATCAACTCCGATATTACACCTTATATACCCACAATTTCTTAGAATTTTATCTCAATCTTAATCTTTTATTATTAAACTTCTGTACAAAAACACCTCAACAAAATGTTTGCCAGAGTTCGTGGTCCTAAACATAGTCATGAAGAGGATTTGGCTATTTGTAACCGAGATGTTCATGGAATATATGCTCGTATTCAAGCAATTAATCATGCAGACATGTGATTCCTTGCTCAGGTAAGGAAAATTGATCGAGAAAAATTTAACGGAGTAACTGAAGATGAGGTGATCCAAATAGATATAGATATATGGAAGCAAACTAACGGCAAACCTTTTCTTTACGGATCTTGTTTCAACATCCTTAAAGATGGTTCATTTCAATCATATCTACACTACATCCAAATGGCTCTCCCTATCTTTACTATGGAAGAAGATGTTGTTCTTATTCGATGTTGGCTACACATCTTAATGAGAAATATGATCAGTCAGTATTTATGGGAAAATGTGTGTTAAAGGTTTGTCATGTTGCTTAATGAAATTTTAAGAACTAACAAGAGCCGTAAACTAAGATTTTCATTCATCAATAAGGATGTCAGACGTTATACATATGCTTTGTGGATGGATGGTTCACAAAAACAGTCCTGGATTGTTCAATGAAAAACTAGTGAGTATCCTAATACCTTTGTCCTCATTTTGAACGGTTTCATCATAGTTTAATTAAAATCATATTAACTAACTTCTTGTTTATCTGCTTTTCAGAAAATCATAGCTCAAGTCCAACCTGTCGAACAAAATGGAGGAGAGTTTAAGCATTTTCGAATGCTATAAACTCTATAAGCTTTATATGCCTGGATTTGATATAGTCCGATTTTGTCGTTATGAAATCAAGTTACTTTAAATGGAAGTATAAATGTAATAAGTATCGCTTAGTATAAAATTGAAGTCTAATTTAAGGTCTAAATATTTTTATTAATTAATGTTACTTCACAATATTTACAATTATAAACTTAGACAATAATAAGAACTTCAATGATGACTTCAATAAAAATCTAGTACAATCTTTAGCCTCCTGGTTATCTTCATTTGACTTATCTTCCATTCAACGCGCTCGTGAACTGTTTTTCCTTTGTTTTGAAACTTCAATTGTTAACTTTCTGCACTGGAACTTTTTTTTGTCTTTTAGCAGAACATTTTCCTGGATTAACTTTTAAGACTTGCACCGCTCTTTTCTTTTTACCATTTTCAATTTTTTTAAAAAATTACCACATATCTCATTACAGCAGTCTCAGCCTCATGAGACATTTCAAGAAAAGACTAAATTTTGGTGTGAATCGAATGTTTCAAAGGATTGATTATTTATATGGGGAAAAAGTAGCCATTGTAATTCGACCGTCCCATGTTGCTAATAGTCTGTTTCAAGAAGGAAAAAAATCCCACTACACAAAAATCAGTATGTTCATCCACCTGGCATGGAAAATGTGCAAATTTACAGTTGCCAACTGGAATTTCTCTAATGGGCTTATGCTTTGCGTATATGTCATACCGATTCCACCTCTCTCACGTGTACCAACTATGTTTGGTTTATCCTTTCAAAAAATGAAAAACTATGCTTGGTTTATGAGCAGTATTAAATAAGGAACCCACAATTGGGGATATGTAGATTAAATGGGGATATGAACTGTTTTCCCATCCTAACTATCATGTTAGGGGTGTCTTAGAAATTTAAAAAAAAAAACAAGTTACTCTTTTCAAATATTATTAAATTATTATATTGTTTTAATACTTGTATGGTTAGCTACGATGCCACGCCTAAGGTAGTTTTTCTTTCATAGATTAGGTGTAGTTATTCAAAAAGGTGTCAATACCCAGCTTATTACTAGGTTACCGGTCAATTTCGAAAGATTTTGGTGTGGTGATTAGTATTCTATGTAAGACCTCTGTTTCAGAATATTTTTAGGACTATATAAAATTATTCTTATATAGAGTTTATTCTTATATATAGGTAATTTTTACATAAATTAAGCCTAATTTGGACCAGGATTTTTTATTCATATATGGAGTTTATTCTCATATAGAGGTTTTACTGTATCTTAAAAAAAACAAAAAAAAAAACAAAACAAAACAAAAAAACAGTTCCTCACAAACACGAGAAAGCCGCTCAGGATAACAAGTCTAGTTACTTGGGATGTTAATAGGAGTTGCAAAAATTATATGTTGTTTTGTTTGGAATTATTATTTATTATTTTTATTCATCCAAATTTTCTTATTATTGGATAAAGAGTATTTTTACAAGAAACTAGTTTGGAAGCCTAACAAACTGAGATCCAATAGCGTGTGAATTAATTGAACGGGCTGTCGTGCTAGCCTACTAACTTGTACTTTTATCACAAAATTGGTTAAAAAGACCAAAATCAACAATTCCTGAGTGAAAAAGACATTTAGATTTTGATACTGTTTAAATGGACAAAAATGTAAAAATAGTCAGGATGTAAATAGTTTCATCCTACCCATTTTTAAATACTTTTTCTTAATTTTAATTTACATCAGGATGCATCCAGTTTCATCCTTGCTATTTTTTAAGTTTAAGTCAGGATGAATCCAGTTTCATCCTTGTTATTTTTTTAGTGTTCATTTCACCCATAATAATTTTTACTTGTCCATTTGAACCATGTTTTAAAAATATTTGGACAAATGACACATTTTCCGAACTTTTATTTATTTTTGTTAAAAAATGTAAAATTAATTTTTTTTAGTTTTTTTTAAGTTTTTTTTTTTGAGAAAACACCATAAAAAGAAATTAAAATTATTTTTAAATAAATATAAATTATTTAAATTAAAAAGACAGTTTTGCCATTACAAAAAAAATAGGGATAAGGGGTTCTTCATTTTACTTTAAAATGACCCTATTTTGTTTTCTTCAATATCTTAATTAATTTCCATATCCCTTAATTTGGGTTCTAAATTTTTTTTATCTTTTTTATAAATCTTATAAAATTTCATTCATGATAAAATAGATATTACATGGACTTAAAAAAACACCAGGATCAAAGATCGATATATAATTAAAAGGTACTAATAAAGAGTAATCCGTGAAGAGAAGTAACGAACTACCAACAAGAATACCAAGAAATCAGAAGATTGAAAACATGGTAATGAGATTATAATACAACCATTTTGATATTATTTTTTCTTCTTGAAAAAGAGATTTTCTCATAAAAGAATGAGAGTGATATTCCCAAAGTCTTCAACCTTGATCAATAAAGTCTTGAATTTTGATGGGCTTCTAAATAAAATGAATGATAGTCAATTAAGTCGATGTTTTACATATTATATTTGGAAACTGATGCAATAGTCAAGCATCAAAAGTTGTTGCAACACACAATGACACAAACAAACTGGCACAGCAGGGGTAAAGAGTAAATGCACATGAGGATTTTCTACATGGTGCCGCTTTTTTTCTTATTTGAATACTCCTTCTGTTTTTGGAAAATAGATATTTTCACTTTTTCACTTTGACCTATTTTTATACTAAATTGAAAAAGTGAAAGTATCTTTTTTCCAGAGAGGGAGTAGTACTCTACACGACTCATGTTTGAAATGTTCAACTACCAGATTGCGATGCAGATTTTGCTAGCCTTGCCCGGCGTTCATTGGAGAGAACCTCAGCAAAACGAATTAGGGCGGATCTGTTGGTGCCTGCTCCTTCAACCACCTCGGACATTCCAGTATCCAAGTTAACCCTGGACAAGCCTTTCTCCAGTTGAGCTTCACCTATTTTAATCAAATTTTGCATATTCTCCTCAGTTGATATATCCACTGATGAGGTGTTTCCTTCCAAGTCATCTGTCTAATAATCATAATCAAAAAAACAAGAAATCAGATTTTACACGACAAAACATTACCTAATTATAACAAGCTACTAAGGTGAATATATAATTAGGAAACTGTACAGTGAATCGACACTCTTTACATTTTGGCGCTATTTTTCGCGGCGCCTAAAGGCTAATTATTTTCGTAGTACAGTGTGTTCTCTTTGTTGTGCACTGTGCTCTCACCAAAGATTAACACATTTGGCTATGTGTAACTTGATTATTTTCTGGTTTAAATTTTTGACCCCTAATTACTGAGGGTTGAATATCGAATTAGTAGACTATGAGGTTATGTTGAGATTATTAATCCTACATTGTGTGGGTTATATAAGATCCTGTGCTTATAAGTTTGGACAACCCTAACCTTGAAAGCCGGTTTTCGAGGTTAGTTAGGCTCATACTTCAATAAGCTATATAAAATCCTATTTTTTTGAGAGTGTTATTGCACCATGAAAAGATTTTTCCACGGGAAAAAATAGTGCTAGAAGATAGTCTCGGTCTAAGCATGCTAAGGGATCCTACCCTGGTAGGTAAAATGTACCTCAATGCGTAGATAGTTTTTCTGGCTTTGGAATGCTTTGAACAGAGTAGAAACATGAATATCAACCATATCTTCACTTGCTTGAGTAAAAACATCAATTAGAGGAACACTACCTCCATCGTATAACCACCCTAAAACACCCCATTTTGAGACAACTGAAGCACTGTATTTCTGTTCAATCTTAGCATTTCCAGTCCCTAAAGATAAAATCAAGTATTTCTTGTAGTCCGCGGCTTTGACGAGTGCTAAATCTTCACGTTTCATTAATAGATCATTTGTGACAGTATTCATCGCCAATAGCGTCTGCACACATATTCATCCCAAACCCACATTCTTAACAAAACAAAAACCATTTTTATTTTATTTTTGGAAAAAAAAAAAAACTTATAATCTCGCATTGTAACTTGGATATGATTATGTAAACTAACAGGGTTATTGGCTGCAACTCCACCATCTACGAGGTTGAAACTCCTGATATTGCCTCGTGAATCTTGGGTTTCGAAGTAATGAGCCGGGAAATATGTGGGTGCAGCAGATGTACCAATGCACACATCTGCTAACAACGCATCCTTTGTAACGTCTCTTTTTGCCTGTGTGGCAATTGAGGAATGGAAGTTAATTACTTCACTTTGTTTTTGTTTCTTGTTCGAAAAACCTCACAAAATTGAAATAAACAATATCTATAAGTGAACACATATACATCAGTAGTGTGTTCATTGAGTTATCCTTGTGTGTGGATTTGTATGTACGTTTAGGGACTTACCTCACCGGTTGAGAAAATAACAGGCTGAAGAAGCTTTATATCGAAGGCAGGTATAACAATGGATGATAAGGTTTGCTGCATTCTGGTATCTCCAAGAAATTGTTTCAATAGAGAATGCAAGTATTTTCCGTTATATTTAGGTCCGGCTACTGTCCCGAAAAGGTTTACAACCGAACCAAGCAATCCCCCGCTGCACATACAAGTTATATAAAAAATAAAAGTCATGCATCTTCCCCAATAGATGTGCACGCATGTCTAATAATCTACGTGTACCATGGTGTCCTGCACAACCTATTATTCAGTTTGTAAAGAGGATATCCATAAGATTGTTTCTATCTGTGGGATAATATAATGTTATATTGAATTTATATTCAACACTAGTTTATAAATTTGGACCTTTTCTTTTTTTTCTCATAAGTCCATACGCCCGCAAAAAGACAGACAAGTCGGGTTCTCTTTCGTTTTTCCTTGATCATCCATGATGAAGCAGGGTATTACCTGTTTTTATGAGGGAATATCTTGGGAGAAAGCTTAAGGTAAAACGGAACGATGTCTTTGGCAGCATAGAGAGGACGGTTGTTGTTGTCAGGAGCAGTGATCATGGCGGTTATTAGGCCACCAGTGCTCGTTCCTGCGATAACATCAAAGTAATCCGCCAATCTCACCTCCTTCCCATCTAGTTTCTGTGTTTAAACAAAAATCATATATACGCATAAATAAAACAACCATCATAAGTACTCCATGCATATCAGCCCGTTACTTACCAAAAGAAAAAAAGGAAAAAAAAAAGAAAAGACTGGAACAATAAGTTGAAATGAATTAGTGTGGATCTCCATAATGCTAACTGGTGTCGAATATTAGTTAATAATTTGCAAGTAATTTACTCGACCATACATATATATAGTACCTGCAATTCAGCCTCAAGGAAAGCAAGCACGACTCCGGAGATTAAACCCTTGACTCCGCCACCATCAATACTCAAAACTGTTACCAACTCCCCTAAAGCACCTGAGGGACTCATCTCACTCTCCATCTCTGTCTTTCTCAAGAAATATTGCTCACATAAAAATGAAACTCCCAAACTAATTGAATTATTAAATACTCCAGCTATTACCCTAGTGGGTCTAAAACAATGACATAAGAACCAGTGTCGATGGAAACCAACCAAAAAATAGAACACGCCATTGAAATTTCTGACGGGGACGTCCCTTAGAGATAATTTATTTCGTTAAACCCTATTCAGCATTTAAGTTCTAACATCACCCTATGCAATATTCTAATCCCAGTTCTAATTTGATATCATAAGAATATGAATGGAGAAAGGAAATATGGTAAATTCGTAAATGAATTTTAACCATTTCTTCCTACATTAAACATTATCTTATTGATCATTATTTAACTGAAGTTGTCTTGTAAGGCAGTAAGGGCAATTCATATGCAGTTGCCAAATCGAACATTTGCCGAATTTAACTCCCCTATAGAGCCGGCCGAATGGCCAAAACGGATTGGCCAGTGTTGACGCAGGGGCCTGGCTTTCGCACATCAACAAAAAGTAAAATTGTTTATAGTGTTTGGGTCTATGAAAACATATTTTCAGGAACAAGAGAAAACAACTTCGACATAAATTCTGAAAGGAGTTGAGCTGCTTGAGTAAGAATATTTCACTTAGAGAAACTTATATGTGTGCACGATTTTCCTCTTGGCTGTCTTGAAAGGTTTTCTCAAGCAATACTCCGAACAGCATAGTAATGTTAGTCTATATGAAACGGTCTTACGAAGAGCAAGTAAGACTAAGGAATGAGGAGGTCCTCGTGAGGAGGTCTTACTATGAACAGCATAGCAATGTTAGTCTATGTGAATTTATTGATTAATTAGCCTGTGAGGAGGTCCTCGTTTATGGAGAAAATGTCCGCTGGCTATTCAAGATAAGATTCATGTAGAACAAACCTCTGGACTCTCTACAAAATATTCAATTACAATGAGGCACTCTTTGTATTGATTTATTTTTTGAAGTTTGAATTATGAATTCCCATAATTTGAAAGGAGACCAACACTCCATGTAGATGTTTTACCACTTCAGAGAACATGTGGATAGCTAAATACTATCGAGAAATTAAATATTTTAGAACTCGTTCAAACAAGACATGGTGACTGGTCATTCGGGCTCTTTGTTAATTGACTAATCAGATTTATCAGAAGAAGAAAAAAATGGTATTGGAAATTATCAGAATAATTTCCATGAATTTGTTACAAATTATCTATAAACATTAGTGCCAGTATTTAATATACAAACATGTCATGGTGACATCGATTGTTCGATATCATAATCAGTCCGACCTAGAAAAGAAAAAATCATGGAAATTATTTTACAAAGGGGAACTGAAATAATTTCCATGAATTTGTTAAATAATACATAATGTATTATGCATCTAAAAAAAACTGATGCATAACCAGAAAAGTGAAAAAGTAATGCATAAGACATTATGCAGCTAAAACAAAATAATGCATAATGTCTTATGCATCTAAACAAAACTGATGCATAACAGAAAAGTGAAAAAGTAATGCATAAGACATTATGCATCTAAAACAAAATAATGCATAATGTCTTATGCATCTAAACAAAACTGATGTTATGCATAACATCTTTAATTCAAATCTAATCATAAATTTCCGATTGAGATCAAAAACATGGAGACAAATAAGGTATGAAAATTTCCAATTCAGTTGATATCGAAATACTGCAACACACTTCTTACCCTTTTCAACTTCAATTTTAATTTCTTTTTACTTCTCGAATAATCAAAGACAACAGAAACCCAAAATCCCCAGATTTAAACCGCAGATTTTGAAACAGAAACCCTAGTTTTATTGAGAAGATTATTCAGAAAAGGATTTGGGAAAAGATTTGACAAAGGGAAAAATCCAAATGTTAAAAACGAAAAATCGGAGTTCACCATTGTTTTCTTCTCGCTTCTCTCTGTTCGTCGCTCGAAGAAAAAGGTAGTTTGGCCTTTTAAAAACTGAGAAGCAGAATTTCATAAATTATGGGTCTGCTACGAATTTTTGACGGGAAAATAGATGCGCGCCTTAACTTTTCTGTAAGTGGGTTTGACAGTGGAAAAATCTGGAAGAATGGGTCTCCCTGTAGTTTTCACTTTTAAATCATAATCAAATTTTACAAATCTTGGTCATTTTCTGCCTCATCAAACAAATCTGTATAAAAAAAAGAAAAAAAATTGTTTGATATTACCAATTAGAAAAGAGTTAGATCGAATATCTTATGCAGTTATTGATGAGGAATTTTAAGGCGTGAAAATGTCTATGCATGGGAAACTGAAAGATTAAAACCCTAAATATCATTAAGAAGTAAAAAGAATTGGAAATCAAATGTTTACCATGAAAATAGGAGAAATAATGTGATTTATGATCACCATAACAGTGTAAATAAAATCAACAAAATTCTCCAATGCTTAAAAAAAAGATCTCCTTATTAAGTCAGTATATAAAATATAATTGAATAATAAATACAGAAGGGGAAGGAAGGAAGAAGACATTGTTTTCCCGTGGACTTTTGCTACTGCCAAAAGGTAAAACTTGTATGATACAAATTTTCCAAATCTTGAAAGCTGAAAGCTTTAAAATTTTACATATCTTGGCCATTTTCCCGCTTCCTATCTTACTTATGTCTCAGTAGTGATGCACAGGGGAAAACGAAAGAATTATATGGTACAGATTTGAAAGCTTTCAAAAGTTTCGGGGACCGTGGCATACTTCTGCTTCCTCTTTAAATTTGGTCTGGTCTCACAGTGATTTGACGATTCCTCACTGTCCACCCCTCTCTTCTTTCTGAGTTTCTGCAGGAACCTTAAACCCATTTTACCCATGTCAGAAGTAAATAAATAACTTTGCATCAAACAAACTAACAAAAAAGACATAGTGACTCTCATTTAAGAAGTAAGATCCATGATTCGCTTCCTTTTTCTTGTTTTCTCAGCTCAATAGAGAGGGAGGCACAAGGACATCCCACTCAAAAAGCTTTTGTCTAGAATGCAGATATAAACAAACTAATAGTAATGCACCTTTTCTATCTTTCTTCACTTATGCATATGGAAAGCATGATAATGTCAAAAATGTGATTTTTAGTGATACTGATCATGATCTCCTTGCAATACAAAGATTGTGGTCATCCAAGGGTCATAAATTCCAGAGGTTCATATAATGTCTGGAACAGAATAAGATGCAGAATAAAAAGAATCTGGATTTCGAGCACAGGAATAATCTCCAGATGGGAGATGAAAGATCAAGCACAGAAGATGTAGAAGGTGTGTGGCTCACCTAGTTGTATATGATCTAATGACTAATTTCGAGCAGAGAATGTTCATGTTGTTGGTCGTGTCATTGTTGATCGACCACGGCTGCTGGGGAGAACACCTGAATGTCCAATGTCTGATTCTTCCTCTTCTAACAGCTCTGAGCAGCAGTGAGAAGAGTAAATGAGAATTAGAAGGGGAAAAAAAACATAATTACTTAGAAAAGAGTAAAATGCATCTTCCAGGATTTAATCCAAACTCGGTGACATAAGGCAGAGTCCAGATTTTGAGCATAGTTTTTGGGTTCTAACTTAACCTTTTACTGCTATATTGAAGCACACAAAATGCCTGATATGCTTAAGGCATTTTTAGCTACAAGTGTCGTAAAGTCGCAAAAGTTCCTCCGTAATAAAAGCACTTGTTAACCCCACTAGTTTCACTTGCAACCTCCAATGTTACTTTAAGTGACTTTGTGCTCCCTAGTTAAGCACATCTATTTTGCTTTAACAACTTATAATTTCATCATTTTATTAAGTACCTTTCGCAACATGTCTGTGTTTTCAGCAGCTAGAACTCCTGTCTAAATAGAAATTTGTTTACCTCGTGAAGTACTCGCCAGCATAGTTGTTGCTGAGGGTACCTTTAGTGCCTATTTGCACCTGCATGCTACAGCTACCGGAGCCTATATGCCTAAAGAGCCTTTACACAAGTATTTGGGCCAATAATTGTTTCATAGCTATTTTACGTTCTTCAAGTAATTTGAACCCGATGAGATAAGTTATACATGATACTGTATGCTTACAATTTCAATAGCAGCAAGGCATGGAACACAAATAATCAACCATGCTAAGATGCTAACTTCTAGAAAACCTAAACGAACCAAACTAGAGCTACTCTAAATTGGTCAGTGGAGATGTATCTTACCATTGACATCTTTGCCCGCCTGCGACCCAGCAACTCCAATGCATGAAAATAATGAATTCTCGTCTATTTTCAGCTGATTATATGCCTCGTAAATATCCTCAATAGTAGCAGCTTCATACAGCAAAGTCAGGTCTTTAATGCATGAAATGTCCTGAAAATGATTGGAATACACACTAATAAACATATCATCCACCACCATCATCACAAGATCATTTAAAATGCATTTGGGTGAGATTTCAAAGTCAACAACATCTATGCCACTTGTAAGAAATCAGAATAACCCGTGATCATTTTCTATGGATCTTTCATATGTTTCCTTTTAACAAGCCAGATTCCTAATAGGTGCAATAAAGAAGATTGCATACCCTCAAACAGCATAATGCAATTAGAAAAATGTTTAGGAGATGACCCAACAAACATCAAAGTCGAAAATACGGCAACTGTTACCTTTCTTGGAACAGAAGAGGCCTGCAAGTGCGCTAACAATCCCAGCCAATAAGCATTTTGTTTGGTCTCAGCTTCATGTCTCATCAAAAGTGTCCGTTTCGCCTGCCAGAGATTATCAATTAGTGCCTCAAGGTGTTTACAGTTTTAATTTATAATATTATCGCATGTTATAGTCTTTGACTAAAAATGGATCAAATATGATACACAACATCGAAATCGAGAAAAGTAACTAACCCTGTCTAGCTCCCTTAGGGCAATCTTGCTGCTGTGCAAACCTCTAAGAACATTCTTACATGCATCAACAGCTTTGTAAACCTTCAAGTATAATTAGACCATGAAGAGTGCGGAACGGATGTTAAATAGATGGTAATAGATCACATTAATGGACACAGAGATATTAAAAAAAAGGGAAGATCTGCACCTTGCCAGGAGTCGATGTGACTGAGATCACATACCACCCGAGATTCAGCCTATCAAACAGGTTTAGTTCAAATGAGACATCATATGTTAACCCCAAAGAATCCCTCACCGTTGTAAATAACCTGCATCAAGAACCATACAATCTTAGGCAACACATTTGAAAGCAATATGACGTGGCTGTCGTTCCAGTACTGCAGACATAAACTAGACTTCTATAACACGAAATGTAAAGGATAGCTTCAAGTCCTCAACTATGATACAACCGAGGAACTGTAGTTATACCGTCAAGGAAAGTGGTAAAGACTGCTCTGTTCAAGTTAAAATCACCTGAAGATGGTACCAAAGAATAGTGGATCACAGCGAAGTTTGGATAAATAAATAAATATACCTGGAATTTATTATCTCCGCCAAAAGCCCCAGTGTGATACCAAAGAATAGAGGATGACTGCGAAGATTCAGTGGATTCTCATCAACAGCTTCCTTATTTTCCAGGGAGGGCAAGTCGTGACTTGACTGTGCAACTGAAAGCAACATCAGGCCTTTTATAACCCTCACATAATAAAACGCCATGATTTGGAAACTAATTATCAGCAACATAACTTATGAGTTATTCTTATGAGACAAATTCTCAGAACAGAGCATATATATAACGTGCCAGTAACTTACCTTCTGTAGGTGAGCCATTATCAATAGACCGGAAAAGATCTTGTCCATCAACAGTGAGTCCCCAGCGGTTTGGTGCAGGACCAGCAATATACGCACATGCTCTCTCATCAGTGTCTTTCAAGAATACCTGCAAAAGAAACGTATTGAAGCACTACCAACAGGATATCTAGGAACCTAGTCATCAAAAGGGACATAGCTGTGGTTGATAATGCTGCACTTTAATGTGTTATACACCCAAGGCAAGAAACAACAGGGATATAGCTGTGGATATGCTTAGTAAAAAAATACTAATAATTAGGTTTTGAAGTTTAAACTAGGTTCAATGTGTATAGTAATTTAGTGAACGGAGTTAGTAAGTTACCTACACAAACTATGGTTGAAAGGTAAAACAGACATGGCTAGGAGGGATAATAAATAACTTTAACGAATCCCCCTTTACTGGATAGGTATCAGTAAACTTATCTTCAGCACAACATCTAAGATCGAAATTCCAGTCAACAAACTATGGTCCAACTAATTGGACATGATAATACAAAATATCCTACAAGTACTTGCAGGTTTCAAACTGGATGAACGGAAGAAGAAAATATAGGACCAATACCAATAATATCTCAGATGCACTGCGGAGAACAAAAAATGATATGAATATATAGCAACAGTATAGCGTCCAAGAATTGGTTACTCACTTGTTGAAACATCAAATCAGATGGAGAACATCGAAACATGACAGGGTTGAAGCCGTTCACTAACCCATCCCTTTTTGTTGCTCCAACTGTCCCCAGATAATCAAGAATACAAGACTCGATATCATTTTCTGTGAAATCTCCAACAATACTTACCTGCAATTGTTTTAGCGATGGCAAGGGGATGATGAAAAAAAATTATAACCAAAGAAGGTACATGAAAATTTTTAAATAAAAAAACCACCAAGTAATAAGATATCATTATGAGTGCATCAACAAACTTCATGGGAAGAAAAACATTCACACCTCCATGTTATCCCCAAAAAATTGACTCATTACGGCATCTTTGACTGTCTGCAGAGTTAACTTCTGCAACGAATGGGGTGTAGGCTCAACAAAACGTTCATCTCCATTCAACATTGCCAACATAAGCTTGTGAGCAGTTGACCTCTCTAAGCTTTTAGGAATGGATCTATAATATGATAGATATAGCTGTTTTGCTCTATCAAATGCATCCTCTAACCAGACACTATGCTGCATTTCAGAGAATTTCATAAGCATCAGACAGGAAAAACAAATTAGAGTCTCTGTGACACCAATTCATTAATTGAAGTTCCTGAAAAACATATTAAAATTTTTAAACAGCCAACACCTGGAAATGCTGACAATCTATTATACCAGGAATTGAGCAAGATGACCAGGCCTTCATCAAATAAAACTAGGAGATTGGTTTGTATTTCGTTATCAATAAATCAGTACTTTAAAAAAAAAAATGGGGCTGGGAAAACAATGAAATGGGAAACATAGAAATATTATTCAAATCCTAAAAGATGTGTGGCCAGCCATAACATTAAGTGGAAGCAGAAGTGACATCCTGCTCCACCAAGAAAACAATGAGACATTATGTACTGTCTTTTTCAACTCAAAATTGAAGTTTTAATGTTAGCACCAGAAGACAGTGTAAGAACTGATTGCTTATCGATAATCAAAATTTTGACTAAGAAATATATTTTTAACACACATAACGGCACAGAATTTTGGAGGCTAATACAACTAAAATAAGCTAAACAAACATAAAACAAAATGAAAAAAAAATATGTTTGGACAGACTGAAATACCTCAAGCACCATGTGAAGTAATTGGAACGCAGCACGCATTCCACCATCTCTGCGTGTGAATCGGAATTCCATACAAATAAATTCCTCTGTGGACTCCAAAGAGCAATTTATTAGGTGGTTCACACAGAAAAGTTCTACCTGGAAAAGGGAGGCAAAAAGGAAAAGAAACCAAACACGTGAATAATATTGGAGATAAACATACAGATGAAAATTGACAGAATAAGTTTTCAAAAAGAGCATCACTTCAGAAGCATGTTAGAACTTGTTACTTGGATGCAATTTTCTAAAGAACATAAAAATAGAAGGCCTATTTTGCTATTTGGGTACGGCGGGATCCTTTCTATTAACGACTGCAGAAGATTCATGTTGAATAGGACTTACAAATAGAATCTAAATGTAGATAGATAAGATCTTAACCATTCAGCTTTTTGTAAACACAAAATGTTTGGCAAGCAGCTACATAGCATGCCTAGAAAGAGATATCCAAACAAAAAGGATAACTTTGTACAGTACTACAGTTTAATATCATGCTGGTGAAAAAGATATCTGCAATATTAGGTTGCCAAAAGCATACCTGCTCCCTCGAAAAGTTGCCAACACGACCTCCTTCACTAAGAGTTCGAACCCCAACTATTACAGCTCCTCTTGAATCAGAATCTTCTGTCGCTCTTCCACCACCAACTATCAATCGCATGACACCAGCCTTAGATTCATGTTGTGTAATCTGCAACAATTTAAATAGACACAATCAAGGAAAAGTCAATTACTTTCATCAATACAAGATCGCAAAATGCTCAACAATCACATCTAACAGAGGTAGGAGATGATGGCCATGCAACAATATGAGAAGTAGTGATTAGTGGTTACAAGTCCCGGATATTCCAAGACAGACTCTCAATGACGGTATCTTGCCCAAGGTGTTTTGAAGAGAAGTGAAGTGGTGATACGAAAGATTGTTGTGATGTTCTCTTCACTCTAATTTATTTTGACATCTAAGGAAAAAATCTCTTGATCTCAATTCCTAAGGAACCATACTGATGATGGGATGATCCAAAATGAGAGGTAATGGTTAGAGTTCCGACTGTGGGACTCTAACCATACTGAAGGGTTGATGTAATATCCCTTTGTTTACATTAATTTCATCGCTGAATAATTCCATAAGAACAGATGCCAGAGTTCGTAGGATTACCTAAAGGAGCTACATACTAGTAGATCTAATTCTAATTGAAGAGGAATGTGAACAGAACACATATCACATAGATCAGTACATCAACAGGAAAACCCCAGAAGAGGTATGAACATCAATATAGAGGAGACATAAAGTACGCTGCACACTCTTTAGACTGCTAAGCTCAAACTATTTATAAAAGAGAAATGCCATGACATGTATGCCTGTTGTTCTCGAGCGAGAGTTATTTTAGACTTTCTCCGAGACAATTAAAATATGAGTTACACACATAGAGGCAACCGGATTCCAACACTTGTGACTAGAACCGCATCTGTCTTCACGGCTGTGAAAGAGGCAACCATGTCTGGGGAGATAGTGCAGATAAAAGAACAGTTAAAAAAGAAAACCTTTCTCCGTTTGGTAATTCCTAATCTGGGTTCTCTTCTTTTAGTGTGTTCTTTTATTCTTTTTCAATCGTGTTATTGTGGCTAATCTGTATCAGTTTTTGTCAATGATGAAAAGTATAGCCTTTTAATGAGGCAGACAGAATAGTCTAAAACTCAAAATGGTCACCCATAACATTACGACGGTACAGTATCTTTGTGAGGATGATGAGTGCTGCCTAAGTGAGCCAGAAGGACAATAAGGGCTTTGGTGACGTAAACAAACAAAGAGAGAATACAATAACCTGAATGTACCCAAAAGTAAAACAAAAACCTGAAGGGAGCTAATGAAAAAAGGTGCACCTAGTAAGCAAGTCACATCAACAAAAACTGAATGAAACATGACCTTGTAATTCACAGAAATCCCGTTTGAAAGGCGGCACTGTGTGATGCCTGTTTCTTTATCGTACACTATAGGGGTATCAACTCCTTGACTTAACGGAACAAAGGATGGTGCACGTTGTAACCTTAGTTCCTGCAACTGTGATGATGATATCAATTCTTTTGGCACCTCCAGCTGCACACACAAGCAAAACAGAGGAATTTCCCTTTCAGAAAAAAAATTATATAGATAGTTTAATCGACCAATCTCCGAACTATTTAAAAGCACCAAGAAGGGTGAATAAAAGAAGCTAGATGATTGCATTATATAAATCATAACTTATGTCAAGTCACCTAGGTACCTCTTAAATCCTCTCTTCAGATATTGACAGTAAGAATAGGAAACATAGTAAGATAAATTCTCTAAAGAGTTTAAGGAAATGACTACTGAAGCGGCAGCAATCAAGCATGGATCTAAATGTGTGTCAGAAAGCATACCTCTGGTTCAGCTTCGATGGGTACCTTCAAACCTTCTTTAATAGCCCCTGTAATTTCCATAGGTGAAATCTTAAATTCCGTTTCACCAACCCCATCAATATGAATTTTTTTCGGAACACACGCGACAATTGCTGCAGGAAGTGGTGCAGTAGATTCTCCAAAGTCAGATATAAACTCAAGCACCTCTGCACCAATTGAGTTGACCTATAACAACGAAGACTTTTAAGATTAAAATAACTACGTAGTTACTTAAATGATGATTCGGGTAACTTGGAAACTCTACTAAGTAAACCAAGTCAAATTCGATGTGTGGTACGATAGGCTCAACAGAAGCAAGTACCATAGGATCAGGTATTCGATCTATATTTACCTAGATTTCAGTTTTAAAACGAGAAGGAACTCAAGGGTCATAAAAAGGTAGAAATTACTTCTTCGAGTGTAACTGTTTCAGCAACAGCAACCAGACATTCATGTCCCTGTATTTGGTCCATAACTGTATGACCCACTGCATCACTCTCCATGACAAAATCCAGATTATCAACTGATTGGACATTATCAATCATCGCCGCTACATGTTCACTATCTTTTATTAGTGCATCCAAGTAACGAGCCAATTCACCTTTCGTCACCCCGAACTCTTTAAGCCGACGAACCTGCAGCAACATAAGAATGTAAGATGCTGGAACGCTTATCAGCTTACACTTCAATAAATACTTTACTGCCCTTAGTTCCAACAAAATGTTATAAAAATTAAAAATCATAAGACTATAAGAGTTTATTCACTATATTTAAAAACATCACCTAGAATCGTTTTTACTTTTATTCACTATATTTAAAAAAATGTGGTTTTTTTAGTTTGAAAGAAGCGGAATGTTGGATCTTGTTCCAGTCGAGCATGTGTTGTTTTTTCTACCTCATCTTGCATATGAAAACTTACCAACAACAACTTGGTAAAGTATTGACAATTAGCATCATGTGATGGTTGATCTCACAGAGAAACATCAGTAACTTGAACCTAGTTAAATACAAACTGTTTGGGCGACAAATGAAAAATATATAAGGCAAACCTCATGTACTGCAACTTTGATCGCATTGTCCCAGTTCTTGGGTTCTGCAGTTACAGTGAGAGTAGTCACAGTACAGCCTTCTCTTGCAGAATCACTGTGATCCAATTCGATTGATGTGAAAGGAGGATTTGAACTCTGCAGGATTTACAAATCAAATTAATTCAAGAGATGCTATTATTTTCCACAATAAATAGCACAGCGTAGGCTTACTCGCAAACAGGAACAACAGATAATTAGCTGTATGAGAATATCCATTGCCAGCATCAACTAGACTTACACTTAGTCCATTACCTTATATCTGGTGTTAATCCGGAAATGCAAAGCTGAGAGAAATATTCTCTTCATCAGAACATTTCGCAAGTCACCATATGTTTGAACCTTGCTTATGGGAACCTGTAAAAAAGAGAAAACTTAAATCAGGCATAGAGTAAACTGAAATGTTTTCCCAGAATAAACAAACAGAAGTGTTCTTGAGAAGGATACGAGCGTGGGAAGATTTCAAACTAACTCTAATGCCTTAACGGATTACTGTCTAAACACCCATGAGACACAACACCTTCAAAGAGGGAAAAATCCATATACCTTGCAGAACATATTGATTGAGAAGTTTTGAAGCAACTCGTGTTGGAAAATCTCCGGTGGGTTAGCATCCATGCCGGCACCAGGAAGAGACCATTTATGCTTGACTGGAGGACGAACAGCATGCCTCTCTTTCTTCAAAACTTTTGATTTATCCATAGAAAGAGGTGACCTTTCATTTGATAAACTTGCAGCCAGTCCGCCTGGAAGTTTTGGGACAAGAAAGTTCGCCATAGCACCGAAAGCACTAGGAGCTGGAGCTGGAACTGAGGCTGTTTCATTTTCTATACCTGCTCGTCCAAACACAGCCTGTATGATACTAAAACTGTAAGTTAACCGGCACCTTAACATTCCGGGAGGACTATGGATTTGGTAAAACTGCAACAATAAACATATGTAAAGACTTCTGATTTCCTTTCATGACCACAACAAGATATACCTCAATCTGATACTCTATCTTGGGAATGTTATCGATATCCCCGACTATGTATAAGGTGGCATTTGCTGGGAAGTACCAGCGCTCGTGAAATTTCCTAATTTTATCGGAATCCCACTTCTTAATCTGTTCCTCTAATCCAATTGGGAATCTTTCACTCAACTTGTTTTCTGAATGCAAATGCTGGAGCAACTGCAACCAGTTCAGAAAACCAATGTCAGAACTTTTCAAATATAAGACACTATTAAGTTTCTACCCCATCAAAGAGAACAAGATACTCACATTGCAATCTACACGATACTCTATGGTATTCATCATCTGCAGTTCTGATAGGATCGCGCGTCTCTCTTTCTCAACCCGATTAGCAAGAAATTTAGGGTGAAAAGCTATCTGCACTCATTAAAGAAAGGTGGCAAAGAATAATTATTGTCGACCATCGTTATCCCCCAGGTGGTTGCTAACAAAGGGAACATCATTAACCCAGAAAATGATGATCTATCCGTAAATACTCATTCATTCAAAATTATAGCAGACAAACCCATCAGAAGAGGAGTAGTGACCTAGTGAACAACTGAATATAAGTCCTTCTTCCGAAATCTGTACAATCCAGCTTTAAAAACTACAAAAAACTGGGGTATGTCGAAAACGTGCAGAAAACCTTTATGTCTAAATAATCATGCATACCTCATTCAGAGCATCCAGTACAAATGGAAGTAGCTCCCCATCAGAGTCCTAGCAAGCAAGGTTAAAAATCAATATGGATAAAAAGTAACTTATACACTCAAAGGCAGCTTTTTAGACAATACATATAATCAGTAAAGCTTTTATGAGCATCAAATAATATATATATACAATAATATATATATATATAAGTGTGTCCCTGTGTCATTTTATCAAAATCCACACATGCAGCGATTAATGCATGCAAATGAGTAAACCTAGAGATACCACATAACCCCATCCGGGAGGCACTAAAACAGAATACAATTCTGCAACCCAATGCCATAATAAGCTAACAAATAAACATATGATATTATAAGGGAAGGGTAAAAAGCCAAAGCAAAGATTTGTACACAAAAAGTAATAAGGTCCAGCTTTCATATGACATGGAAGAAAACATGGCAGACCTTTGTACTTGTAGGAGAATGAATATGAAACACTGTATGATGGAAATCTGTGTAAGCATTTGAGCGTGCTCCTGTCCCCAGTAGCTTTTCACGCTTCTTACTTCCCAGAAATGCTACATGTTCAATCATATGGGCGATTCCTTGCTCATCTTCTTCCTCGTCTATAGATCCAGCATGGATCTCCATGTGTGCTTCAAATCTGAAATCCAAAATTATAGACGAAAATATACAGCTGAAGCAACGCGTAAATTTATTTAGATGGTGAAAACAAAATTTAAAGATGATTTGCAGAGGAAGGCCGAAAATAAAGGGGTGTAGTGGGACTAAGATTTGGGTATATCACAGACGAAGTCTGAATAAAGTGAAAATCAAAAACCACTTAGTATGATCATGATCATGATCATGTGTAGAGATACATAGATGCACAAGAGGGAAAATCAAAAAAGCTCCTAGGTGATCTACTGCACAATATGACAGTGGTAACATCCAGTTGTCAATGCACCATATCCACATTAAGTGTCTCAGCGAAGTGTTTAGCCGTAACACCCCTCTCTCCCAGTGCTACCCAATTATGTCCCGCCTTTCATTCAAAAGACCTCAGGCAACAATGAAGAGTGTGTCCACACTTCAGTATGTTTGCCACGACTCTTTACACAATGTGGAACCATAAAAACCACGCAAAACCAGCACTGATCCAACTCATGGATGTGGTGGAGGCCCAGCCCAATACACAGGTGAGCAGGCTGTTCCATTAACTGTTCTATTGAAATAAGCAAGAATCTGAAGAGGAAGTACCTTTCTCCCGGAAACTTGTTAGGTAGAATAATATAGCGAAGTCCATTTTGCAGTTGCCCTCGATGCAACTTTGGGTGAGACGGAAGTGGATATCTTAAAAATCCCTCTAAATCTACTTTTGAAGCTTCGGGATCCAAGAAATCTACTCCTTGTTTATCTATGATGGCATCTGTCCAGGTTGGACTAGCAACATGTGGCTCATCCGGACCTGGAGTTGCATATGCAACATGAACTGGCTTCACATAAACAGACATCCAATCTAGTGTTAGCCAAACTAAACTGTAATGGTGAACAAAACTTCTGCCAAACAATAAGAGGCAGAAGAATGGGACAATTGAAGTTTAAACTAATATCATTGTCTCGCTAGAGTGAACACTTCAAACATTGAGCATTCAGATCTACAAAATTAGTATTATTGTTTTGATTTGAATCATTTGATTTATAGACTATTGGAGAAAATCTAATAGTGTCTACTTATCAAAAAAAAAAAAAGGAAGAAGAAGAAGAAGAAGAAGAAGAAGAAGAAGAAGAAGAAGAACAATAATGTGCCTCAATTCAAAATGGTGTGAACCTTGTTAAATTTATGCATCCATACCATGAAGAAAAAATCAGGGGTTTTATTCACTTTTTTTATCACTGGATATAGAATAAATAACAGTCAGTTCAGTTATCCAATCACCCAGATGCACCTCTTTGGAGACACGGATTTCTTGTTACTTATGGACATAAAAATGATTGTCACTTACAGATAGTTCGCTTGACGATAACTTTGACAAGTGGAAATTTGACTTGTCATGCAAGAATCCGCGCAAAAGTGACTTAGCATTGCATCTATGCCTGTGATGATCTGGGAAACAAGAAATGCACGTTGGTCTTTCTTGCAAGCTCCTTGTACTGACTGGATCACCCAAAATAGAATTATACTGTTTCCATACACTTTTCCTGCTCATACGAGACTGCAACTTTCCAGTTCCACCTTCACGCAGACACCTCTGCCCAACAAAATTACTGGAGAAAGAGAAGAAGAAGAAGAAAGAGAGAGAGAGAGAGAGAGAGAGAGAGAGAGGTTTAGTATGATCAATAACTTACGATAAATTTATACTCTTACAACGTTTATGTACATTTCTTATGTTTTGCATTATTATTTTTATAAATCCTAACAGCACGAAACAAGATAAGCTTTTCGTAAGTGTACAAGCATGAAATAAATTGGCACTTCTTTGGAGGCTTTAGTTAATTAAGATTTCAATAACTAAATAACTTTTGACCAAAAAATAAGATACTAGTATGATCTGGAATATTGTTATCCTAGCTTCATAATTAGGTCAGAAAGAACTAACAATACATACTTCAGTTACTAAATTGTACACTCATCGAATGCAAACTCAAGAAAAACACAAAACTAACATTATCCAAAATCTGCTTCACATACCAATTTAGATAAAATTATGCAAGTAGTGCTAGACTGCTAATGTTACACCCCAAAAGGTTTCACCTTCAAGTACCTAATAAGGAATTCAAAAACACAAAACTCCTAATTGGTCTCTCAATTCTTCAGAAAAAATGACTTCTTCCTAAAACCTCTACAAACTTACAGAAATTTCTCGAATCCAGAAACAAAACTCTGTCAAAGAAAAGGAAATTCAATTCCCTTCAGATTGTTTTCGGAAATTCCAATAAAAATCTTAAACACTGATTTCTCCAGGCGAACTCAAGAATGAAATAGAAAAACAAACTAAAAAGAATTGGACTATCAAATAAAGTCATTGACGAAAACCCTAAAATTGATTGAAGGAGGAGCGCATTGAGAAGCTCACCTTTGGCGGAGAGATACAGATGGACGTCTTGGAGTGAATCTAGTAGACGTTTTGACACTAACAGAAGTACGAGGGAAAACAAGATTTGAGCGTGGTCTTGACGAAGAATCATTTCTAGTAGTGACAATGGAAGAAGATGAATGAGGAAGAGTCGCCATTAGAGATGACGATGAAGCCATCATTTTTTTCAGGGAACGAAGGTAGGCGAAAACGCGATACCAGGGGTGAGGGATAAGTTAATGTACCACACAAACACACCACTGTTTTGCGAGTTTACTTCTTCCTTGTGGCTCCAAATTGAAGATAGGTACATCGGAATATAAAAAACAAATTAGAATTTTCTATCAAACTGGAATTTGGACGTTAGGTAGAGGTTGGAAACTTGCATTATTGTGTCTTGCTTGCGTACCGTATGTGGCACATTCAGTTTAGAACCATACATGTATATGTAATCGAAGAATTGATCTTAGTTTTTGGATTTGGAACCATGTGGTGATTTTGACCATAATGACAAAAGATCATAGGAATATTTATTATTTCTTACAGTAAATTACGGGAAAAATATTGTTTGGTCCTGCCGTGTTAATTTCTACTTTTTTTTTTGTAGCAGTTCATTCTGTCTGATGAAATTCGGAGTTCATTCCTTCAAATGAATTCTTAATAAAACCAAACTAAATTTCCTTCTTATTTTTTACGCGGAGTTTATTCTGCCTGATGAACTCCTAAGCTCATTCCTTCAAATGAACACCTAATAAAAGCTAAAAAAGTTTGTTTACTTATTTTTTTGTAGCAGTTCATTTTGTCTGATGAACTCCAGAATTCATTCTTTCAAATGAACTCCTAATAAAACCAAACTAAATCACATGGGAAAACCGAGTTCATTCTGTAAAATGAACACAACACAAAACTTCATTATTATGACAAAAAAAAACAGAGTTCATTCTTTCAAATGAACACCTGATAAAACCTATATGGAAACGGAGTTCATTCTTAAAATGAACACCTGACAGAACCTATAAGAAAACAGAGTTCATTCGACAAAATGAACACCTATCAAAAACTAACTAATTAAAACCTATAATTGGGTTCATTCTTTAAGATGAACACCTAACAATTCAAGATCTAAAAACAGAGTTCATTCTTCACACAAAAAAAAACCATAAAAATCAGAGTTCATTCATAAAATGAACTGCAGCAGCATCATTTTCATCATCTTCGTCGTCTTCAAACAGAAGCAACAACAAACATCATCGTC
This sequence comes from Papaver somniferum, assembly GCF_003573695.1. NCBI lineage: Eukaryota > Viridiplantae > Streptophyta > Magnoliopsida > Ranunculales > Papaveraceae > Papaver > Papaver somniferum. Next base: position 166,880,065 of record NC_039362.1, read on the forward strand.
TTCAAACACGAGTTCATCTTCATCATCAACAAACAACATCAAAAACATCAGCAAATCTATGAAAAATTGTCGCCATCGTTTTCTTCTTCATCATCAACAACAAACATCAAAAACAGCAGCAGATCCATGAAATCGTCGTCACCGTTTTCTTCATCATCATCATCATCAACAACAACATCAAAAACAACAGCAGGTCCATGAAATCGTCGTCATCGTTTTCTTCTTCTTCATCATCATCAACAACAACATCAAAAACAACATCAGATCCATGAAATCGTCGTCATCGTTTTCTTCTTCTTCTTCAGCATCAACAACATATATGTAAATCTGAAAACAACAGATTCATCGTCTGCAAAAAAAAAAAAAAAAAAAAAAAAAAAAAAAAAAAAAAAAAAAGGAAATTGAGAGAAAGAAACTAGATCTGAAAACAGGAAGAGAGAGAAAGTAAATCTGAATAAATCTGAAAGTAAGATATTTTCTAGGGTTTTGTCTATATATGTGGTCCCAAAAGGATATTTTTGTCACCACATAATGACAATTACATCATCCATGACGTCATCGTGGGACCAAACCATAATTTTTAGGACCAAACTATAAAAAATATTTTTAAAATGGACCAAACAGAAAGTTGACTCAGTCAACTGGACCAAATTCTCTCTAATATATTATTTCTAGGACCTATTGGTATTTCCTACCTTATTTATTTTTCTAATACCACTAAATTTAATTGTTTACTGGCATGTTGTTCAGAGTAATTTTGAAAAGGCATTTGATAGAGTGAACTAAAACTAATTTGGAGTTTATTTTTATCAAAAGTGGGTTTTAGTAGCAAATGCTCTCAATTTTTTTATAGAATTCCCCTGCGAGTTGTCAGGGTGATTTTGACCACTTGTTGGTATTGTCTCTATTCTCAATTGCTCTACAAAACCCATTATAATGTAGGAAGAATATGCAAGTAAATAAGAACTTTGGAACCAAGGCACGATTAGTATCGTTATCTTTAAGACAAGACAAATTTGTAGATCTGCCAATAACGTTTGCGAGTGCAAAAAAAAAAGTTAATGGAAATTTGTCCTAGGAGACAATGGACCCAAACTCAATTGATGTTGTTCTAAGGATTTGCAGTACCTAGGAACAACCTGAACTTTCAGATTCGTAGAAGAGGGAAACCACCGATTGTAAGAGATGATGAGAAGAGAAACAGTAAGAAGTATATTCTGACTGCCCATCATAAGAATGAATTTATAGATCACTTGTGTCTCTTGAAAGAGATGCGTCCAATAGTCATGACTTCTCAAACAGTCACGACTGAAAATTCAAGTTACAAACTTTTCAGTTGTAACTGATTTGTAATTGCTTTAATTTGAATTTCAAATGACTTTGTAATACAAAAACATTTAATGACTTTCTCTGACATATACGATTAATATATGTTTCAAAATACCAGCCATTCTCCCTCATTTTGAGATATACATTTTGGTGATTCCTGAAACAAATACATAATCTGGTAAGTGTCTGTTAGACTTGAACTTCCAGTTAGCACCAATGCATTAAAGTTTTTTCAATTTTATGGTAACCGTAGTTTTGAACCACAAAATTTATGTGGCTAGCCGGACACATTGTACATATACGTTTCCAACATGAATCTGGTGTTCTTAAGTCTGCACGTTTATGTCCATGTGTGTATTCCCGGTTTCATGAGTGTTTATGAGACCGGTATGTATCTCATCGGAAGCGGCCAAATCTCCTTTCTCGTATATGTAAGCTTATCAAAGATGTTTTTATATTCTACATTTCTGCATAACACAATAAGCTTATTAAGAGTATAATACTCAACCTCAAAATACTGACAGGCACTCAAATTGTTAGATGCGAACACCCAAGTATGGAACTATCATTGTTCTAGTAATTTCCATCGTAATCATATGATCGACTTGTTTGTACCATTGAATCTAGCCTATGTTTCAAACCCTATATTGGGTTTCCATCGAATGTGATTGATTCGTAACATACCTTAGTCACATTCCTTTTGATGTTTTTTTTTTTATCTTTTATCGGCAAAGTCCCTTCGTCAAAGGATCAGCCAAGTTTTCAACAGACTTAACATATGTTAAACTAATTACTCAGTCTCTTAAAAGTTGTTTAATGTGATTGTTTCTAAGACCAGTGTGTCTTGACTTTCCATTATAAAATCTTACTCGTTGCGCGAGCAAGAGTCGCTTGACTATCACAATAAATGTTAATCGACGGAATAGGCTTTTCCCATAATGGAATCTCCATTAAAAAGCATCGAAGCCACTCACCTCTCTTACATGCATCACCAAAAGAAATCAACTCGGATTCCTTTGTTGAGTGAGATGTGCATATTTGTTTCTTGGATCCCCATGAGATAACACCACCAACAAGAGTGAAAATCCATCCAGTAGTTGATTTAGACTCCGTATCGGTGTTCCAGCTAGCATCATTATAACCTTCTAATACAAAAAGGTAACCTTGATAATGTAGTTCATAATCAATTGTTCCTTTGAAATACCTAAGTAGTCGAGCAATACCATCCCAATATTCTTGACTTGGATTACTAGTAAGTCTACTTAGCATGCCAATAGAAAATGCAATGTCGGTTCTGATACAATGCGTAAGATACATTAAACTACCAATTAACGTCGAGTATTATAGTTGCGACTTGCATCTGCCATTATTTCTTACTAATTAACATTAGGATATTAATGAGTTGAAACAGGTATTTGATTGTAATGACGAAACTTCTTTAGGATGTTGTCTACGTAATGTGACTGTGACAGTATGGTACTATCACCATCCCTTTTTATCTTGACACCCAAGATCATGTCAGCTTCTCCCATATCCTTCATATCAAATTTAGCAGAAAGAAACTTTTTAGTTTCATTCACATATTCCAGATTTGTTCCGAAAATTAACATATTATCCACGGATAGGCAAATCATAACAACACCATTAGTATCAAATTTATTGTAGATGCATTTGTCTGCATTATTTATATAAAAGTCGTTTGACAATATTATCTTGTCAAATTTCTCATGCCACTGCGTGGGGGCTTGCTTTATGACGTGTAAAGATTTGTGAAGTTTATAAACTTTACTTTCATGGCCTGATTTCACAAGCCCTTCTGGTTGTTCCATATAGATTTCTTCCTCTAATCCTCCATTCAAAAAAGTTGTTTTTACATCCATTTGATGAACCACTAACCGGTGAATTGATGCAAGTGAGATCAGTAGCAAGTGAGAACTGGATCTCACTTGAACTAATTCGTTCTACTGATGCATACGTATCAAAGAAATCAATGCCTTCCTTTTGTATAAAGTCCTTGGACACTAGCTGACCTTAAACTTATTTATTGAACCATCAATATCAAACTTCCTTTAAAAAACCCACTTGCAACCTATGGGTTTTGATCCAGTAGGACAATCAACTAATTCCCATGTTCCATTGGAAATGATAGAATCCGGTTCATCTTGAATGGCTTCTTTCCATAGAACTGCATCTGGAGAATTCATTGCCTCTTCATAGGAACCAGGATCTCCATCTATGACCATCACAAATTTAACATCTTTTTTTATTTCGTATCTATCACCTTCAACGAGAAAAAGATATAAATCTGACATGAAAGAGTATTTTGTGGTTCCAGCGAAACTTGTGGATTGGGATCGTTATATGTTGAGTTCCTCACCAGTAATACCATCATTTGCAATACTATGTTGAGTTTTCTCACTAGCAGTAATACGATCGTTTGTATTACTGTATTCAGAATTACATAACTCTTGTTTATCTTTAGCATAGATATGCTCAAAAAATTCAGCATCCCTTGATTATATAATCTCATTGGTTGCAAGATTTAAGAATCTATAAGCCTTACTATCCTTATACTATCCAATAAAAGCACACTTATAAGTTTTAGGTCCTAGCTTGGGTATCTTAATGTCTAGTATTCTTACATACGCAAGGAAACCCCAAATTTTAAAGTACCCTAGACTTAGTTTCCTATTAAACCATAACTCATAAGGTGTTATACTGGTTTTCTTATGTGGTACCTTTTAAGAATATGACATGTTGATAGTATTGCTTCTCCCCATAAGTTATTAGGTAGTTTCGAACTTATCAAGAGAGAATTAACCATTTCAGTTAGTGTTCTATTTTTCCTCTCGGGAATGTCGTTTTGTAATGTTGTTGCATTCTACTGAAAATTAATTTCAAATGAAAAGTTGTTTAATTTGAAATATTGTTGCATTTTACTTAATAAGTTTATTTAATTATAGAGGAGGGATCCATTGACAGGCCCTTATTTAACAAGTTCTTATAGTCCCTTGATAGTCGTTGGATGAGAATACAGGGATGTTTAAGATTAATTCACCATATTAGAGAAAATATGGATAGACCCGCGACCCGTATGATGTTCAACGTCTTCTCCTTCACACTTCACTATCTTCTGCAATTTATTATCTGGGAAAGAGTTTGATCCTCAAGGGTTTTTTGGTGTTTTGGGTGTAATAATTTTTGTATAATATTTCACTCAAATGGTATTATTCTCAGATGCATCGATTTCTATAAACAATTTTTTGAGGGATAACGTCACTCCATACTCAAGTAAATTCCGACTGAAAAACTAACTAATTTTTTGATACTTTCTACTTCTAATTAGTTTCAAAGTCACACATCTTTTCTTTTCTTTTGAAAAGGATACCAAAATGATGAATCGATCAAATTCCACCAGATAAAATTATAGTCAATGCAGATTCTCTAAACCCCTCTTCTTTCCCTCCTTCCCCAATCAGCGATGAATCAAATAAGCCAGATTGCCTCAAACCCAATTTTGGCTTCTTAACCAATGCTTAAAACTCATATCCTCTGATGGAGATCACCCAAAATTTTTAGATCCCCAATTATATCACCATCTAAAAAAAATCAATCTTTAATAGGCCGACCACTGTTAAAGAACAAAATTTGATTTTAGATTGACGCGACCTTGAATGTCAACTCAAGCATATTTAGATTTAATAAATTAGCTTCAATTTTGATAAAAGTTGTAGAAAATGAGAGAAAAGTGATTGGCTGGTGAGTTTTTCATTACAGGTCGTATGTTTACCTCGATTCACCCTGTTATGGTAAGTTAATCTTAACCATCCTTGTATCCTCATCCAACGACTATCAAGAGACTGTAAGAACTTGTTAAATAGGGGTCTGTCAGTGGATCCCCACTCTTAATTATAACACCACATTAACATCATTATATCGCATTAAATTCTCATACGAGTAATGAGAAACTTCTTGAGGATGTGAAAATGATCTTTGTATTCAAAATTATTTTTTTCCCATCTTTGCCCTTCTTCGCGAGATCAAACGAAAATTTCATCATAGGTTTCACCCCTAAGTTTGTAGCGACTTACTGAAAACACAGAGAGTACCAAAATACACTACCAACTTTTTCGTACGCAGCCTGTATGGATAAAACCTAATTACAATTCTGAGAGTTCAACTTAATGAATCTCAATCAAGGAATAATATTCAGATTCATATCTCTTTCTCTCACAATCAGAAAGTTTACAGAATCGAACCCGTGAACTTGATTTACGTGTGAGAATTCTTGGACGATTTCAAAAATCAAAATCCAAGAATCAATCAAGTTGTATCCAACAAACAAGGATGGATGTATATACTTTGATTGATTTACGTATAACCTGTGATATTTCAATTATAAAATAAACAATATAATACGGAAAAATGAATAACACAGACACCAAAAAAATTGTTAACGAGGAACCGCAAATGCAGAAATACTCCGGTACCTAGTCCAAATTGAACACGAAAATGTATTAAGCCGCTACAGACACTAACCTACTACCAATTAACTTCGGACTGAAATGTATTTGATACCGAATTAAACCCTCACAGCAATTCAGTTACAACCGCGTTCTTTACGCCTCTTGAATCCTAGGAGGACTCCACGCAAATAATTCCCTTAGCTGACGTCATTTACAGCCTAAGAGTTGCTTCAACTCAATTGAAGACTTTAAGCCAATCTGCCTCCCACAGTGAGCCTATATGTGTGATTTCCTTTTAAATCGTAGATCAAGGTGAGACTGGAAATCGATAGTAGTAGACAAAGTCTATCTAACCTCAAAATCTAAACTTATGCTTCTAGGAGAGAAGCCTAGATTATTATTCACCTCACAAGTATTAAACTTGTGGAATCAACAAAGTATGATACGAAGAGAACTTTGAAGATTTTTATCTATCTTTTTCAAGTGAGAAGCTTAACAATCTAACAAGATCAGGACACTCAAGCTATCAAGATAAACAATAGCTGGACCTGGCCTCACGGATCCCTATGAAGTCTTTTTAGTCGTTAAACCGTAAAAGGGGTTTTAGGATGAGGACGACTCTAGTTTACAACTAGGACACACAAGAAGTAGTGTCCGGATTCAAAGATCCAAGTTGTTTAAGGTTCCCCTTTTATAGACTTTCAAATCATAAGTTTCTTTAGGTTTTGAAAAGACGAGGGTACCCAAATATACCACAATCTTTTATTTTGATCACAACCTATACAAGACCCACCGTGTATAAAACTTTTGGAAATACAACCACTCAAGGAATATTTCAACATAGTGTCCACTTGATATAGGGTTAGTCCGAACTGGCCTAACTCATGAATTAAATATCAAAGGAAAGTGGAGAAAACCAATACACTTTGTGTGATTGTCTATGGATGTGGAATCGAGACAAATAACCGAAACCAATGGGATCAATATCAAGTGCCATGTTAACGTACAAAGTGCAATTTACTTTAATTATTATAAAACAATTATAATGCGGAAATTAAAAGTAAATGGCACAACAATATTTTGTTAACGAGGAGACCAAAAATGTAGAAAAACCCCGGGACCTTGTCCAGAATTGAATACTCTGAGCATTAAGCCGCTATACAAAATATAAACCAACTTCGTATAGTTGAGACCAAGCAAATAAACCTGTAGTTCACCTAGTTTCGTATGTATCCCTACGCCTCCAACTTATAATAAGTCACGCACTTGAAACAATTCCTTTCGTTCGTATTCCAAACAGTAAAGGAACAACAAATCTGTTCGGTAACAATTCTTTTCAAACAAGTGATATGACTTTGACAAAAGGCTCTTCCGTTTATCCCAATAAACTCCTTTGTCAGGTCCTTGGATCTATCTTTTCAACAACTACCAAAGTAATTGTTAAGATTATGCAATCAATACTTTTAATCACAAAGAAACGTATTGATGTCGATCTACTCAACTAATCAATCAAATATATCACAAAGATAAACCGATTATAGTTGGATCCTTTTCAGCCGAAACAAGTTTTGTACACACCAAAGATTATGAACCCAAATATCTTCTTTGTCTTTAAATCTTCTTTGATCTTAAATAAACACCTACACACAATCAACTTAAATCTCTTGTGATCAATCACACACAGAACGGAGTCTGTTAACAACGAATTATCACAATACTTCTTTAGATCTACAAACAATCTAAATATCCCCGTCGAAACTTCGATCTAGTTTGAGTGAATCTTATATCAGAAGAGAAGATTCCCAAGCATAAACAAACTAGGTGCAATCAAAGTTCAACAATCGTTAGTCAATCAAATCAATCGAAAACTAATAATAAACTGCAATTATCTAATTTCCCACCAACGGTACTCGTAGAGCTTCCCAATCCAAAAAAAGTCTTTAAAATGAGCGGTTGGTAAGAGATTTCGCCTAATTAGGGTATTTTCCTCTCCGAATAGACGGCTCTACCAGTAACAACACAACTAGGTAGTTTTGCTGGCTCTGAGGATTAGTTTGCTAGAGATGCAAACTTTAGTATTTATAGACAAGGAATTTTGGACACCTGTTTGAGGGTGAAACAATTTCTGCTGATTTTGGTAATTTCGGGTGTGTGGGTGAGAAACGAGTTTAAACCCTAAACAATGTACTGCAAGGGAGTACTTTAGATTCGAGAGATCAATTTGTAAAAAATCCGGCCTAAACCAAGAAATGGTCGTTCTAGACTTACTTCGGTCACAAAGTGAAGGAGAAGGGTTGGTTTTGAGGAGAGAATGTTGAGACCAGAATAGTTGATTCTGGAAGAGTAGTTGTTTCACGACTTGTATCAGAAAGTGGGAAGCTAACAGATGGAAAGATAGCAAATATTTTCTGAGTGTTGTATCCTCCTGACCTGAACTTGTTGTTCGGTGAAAATAGGCAAGACCTATTTATACAAGTCGAAGTGAAACGTACTCTGGTCTCGTAAGAAATGGAAAACAGATGAGTAAATGGGAGGAGGTGGTAACCGGTAACGCCTGAAATTTATGTTCCATAAAAGAAAGCAATTCACCATTACTCCTTGTATTTACTAACCGCATCATCCTTATGACACTGTCTTATAACGGGCGTAGTGTACGCCGCATGTTGTAAACCGCCAAACCAATACCCAATGAGCATCCCAAAGTTTGTGACATGTGTTGATGTCTCGAGTGTTTTCATGGAAAACATGTAGCATGTTGTTGTTCGCAAGTTGAGCTTGGGAGACTTGTCGGCTCGGTGGTGACCTTCGACGGTCGAGATTTTGCATCTTGAGAGGAAGGGTAGCCGTTGATTATTGCAACCCTTCGTTTGGTAGCCAGTGGCATGAAAGCATCGCCGGTACGGCTTTAATATGTCCTAGTTTAGGCGCAGCCAAAAGTTATGGTTTTGGCTTTGTTTGGGCGCGACCAAACTAGGGCTTTGCGTCGGGCCAAAGGTTGCCATGCCAGCCGCACCTCCGCGCCAAGGCATGCCAGCCGCACCTCCGCGCTAAGGCATGCCAACCATGCCAGCCGCACCACATGTGCCAATGGCATGCCAATCACCTTGTTGCGCCATACCATGCCGTCCTTCCCTATGCGGCTACCAAAACGAAGGCGTGCGATGTTCACATGTGGCATGGTCGGCATGCCTTGGCGTGGTTTAGGCGCGACCAAACTAAGGTTTTGGCGTTGGGACAAAGGTTACCATGCGTTGTTTCATTCCTTTAGTTATTAAGGAATATCTTTGAACAATAAAAGATAAGAGTTATTGCACATGTTCAAAGTATGTCGACATCTTTACTTTGTAAATCCTTTTTCATATTTACAATCTTGGAACCGATTTGCCACACTTCCAAACAAGTTTAGAATTAGTTCATATGAATTCCAAGAACTATGTAATTGATTATCCTATTAAATCACCATTAATGGGTTTCACGGTTCTACCTCAACATAAATATTCGGTTCTACCTCCAAGTGGGTACTAGGATCGGTTACACTAGTTACCATAAAATGGATAACTAAGTACTAGGATCGGTTACCACTTCTTATGGTAAAAGTTGTGATCAGTTGACCAAGTTATAGGATCGGTTACACCAACTTACTAAAACTTGTTAAACCTCTTACAAGGATCGATTACACTCCCTCTTGTGATCGTTCACACCTCTTACTAGGATCGGTTACCCAATGGCTAGTATTTACCAAATTCAATATATTGATCTTACCATCTTAGGTGATTACTTAAGATCGGTTTCGCTAATAAAAGTCATACCAATACAAAAGTCAGGCCTTGTGAATAGTTTTACCAAGATACATAAACAAGTATGAGCCATTATGCTAAACACACATATTGGTAATTCAAAATATTTGCAATGAATAACAATACCAAATAAGCCTAGCGATTTCCATTTCGATTCACAAAACAAGTTTATGAATTTACTTCCTTTAAACGAATGTAAAACATTGTTTCCTAGGACGAAATCTTCACCCATACCCATACATAATCACAATAGCATTCATACGATTATGTCGATGTCTTATATACGAAGTTCAAAAGATAGACGTTATACTTTGTATTGCAATTCCTTAATACTATGTCTAACTAGAGTATAATATCACAGCTTCGCAGTTATGTTTTCAATATGCACGACTTGAAAGATACGTTATGGAATGAAACAGTTCAAGTCAAATATTACTAACCTCAAGTGGAAGGATGATGTCGTCGTTTTAGCTCCTTACTTCTTCACATTCTTCAATTCTTCACGTAATACTTGTAATGTCTCATATCCTAATACTTCCAAGCTAACCTATACAAAGTTGACTCTAGTAAATAATCAAGCGACTCTGTAAATGAGTTTTGGTTCACTAAAATATGACGACCAATCTTGACATACCAATGCTTGGGGGGTTCAACCAAGTTATGCTCTAACAGGTTTAAGCTAAGATATCTTTGGAACCAAGCAAACAATATCCACCATTAGATGAATCTTTGAATCTGATTAAGATAACAAGATATACACTCTAGTTAGGATGAACCGTAAACGAACCATGTACAAAGAAAACATTCATGAATGGTTAGCCGAAACTAGCCAACTGAACTATAAGCTTAATCATTTTTATAAACACTTGAGACTTTTAATTTTGAATCACAATCATAAGATATAATGTGATCAATCATGTTTATGTAGTGTTCCAAAATCGACAGATCTTTTTTAGTTCGTGTACTGGTTTACGTACCATTTTCGGGTCACAGTTCACAAACTTTTTATGGTGTGGATATCGGGCATGATATCACTAAGTCGCTGCGGAACTATAACTATGTTGGTACGTGTACTCGGCTCTAGACCTATAACAGTTTTCCCAGTTTGTAAAAATGGTATTAATACTGTCATGTATCCAGATATTCAATAGTTTTATATTTCTCTTTAGATTGATTTGAAACATTCCAAAATAACATCACTGACACATATCATTGTTCCAGACTATTTTCGAATGATAATCTTGAATCATAATTTTAGTTGCGAACAATAAATTATTTTTAACCAAAATTCATCAAGTATGAATAAATGTTCATTAATCTTAGTCATAAATATTTCGAGAAGTTCCTTAACTTGGTAATTAGTTCTCGAAATTTTTGATATGCTTACGATAGTCTAATTTGTTATACGACAATGTCTCATAGATAGAAAGGTGAATTCACTTGAGAAATATGTGGTTCAGTCTTCACTTACCTTTTGTTGAAAAAATTCTCCAAAAGCTTTGGTTGATCTTTGCCTTCAAATGATAGAACGTAACGATGACTGCCGTGATGTTCGTTTCTCAACTACACTTCTATCCTAATTCGAGACTTAACGAATTATAGACTAGAAATCAAGTTATAATTTTGACAGCTAAATTTTTCAACAAGATTGAGATAACAACACTTGTGAGTTCAACCGAGCAATGTTCTAACATTTACAATCCAAACTAAATCTATAAAATTCTTCAACTTGTTTCCTTATTTCCGAAAATCGATAGAACATTTGTGCACAATCCCCGTTGTAAGAGTTACATGTGTCATTGTAGAAGGTTTCATGATATTTATCCCGATAACTCTGACCGAATGAACCAGCTTGGCATCGTTCTTCACCCATCTCCGGATAGTATATTACAATCTTTCTGCAAAGAGATAAATATTCGTCTAAATAAAGTGAGGATTAGTCATATATCGATGGAGATTAGAGAGTGGGAGTATAATATTTTTGTGGAAGGTTGGTGTAGGTTTTGAAATTGGGATGAGTGAGATTTATTGAAAGTCGTTGGGGAAAACTAGTAGTTGGCATATAATGCTTGTCTTTAGATCAATTGAAAACCGTTAAATGACAATGGGATATTTTTATAAAAATTAATATTGAATAAAAACTTACAAATTAAAAAAAATTAACAATTAAAACTAATAGATGAAATAAAACTTAAAATTTACTCCCGCCGACTCTTTCATACTCTGCCCAAAGATTGACTCTTATATCTTCTCTTAACCTGTCATACAAATTTTAGTTTTGAATGTAATTAGTCATTTGCGCATAGTTCTTTGCACGCAAGGCTCTTCCTGGTTGAATCTCAGGATCGAATATTCATCTTCATAGTTAGTCCACTCCTTATCACGACAGATTTCCTGAATTACGATGTTACGTAGCATTATGCAAATGAGCATAGTCTTGTGCATTTCACGAGAAATTAAACCACTATATGGCCTACAAATGATAATGAACTTCCTCTTCAGTATTCATAAAGCCCGCTTCACATCCTTTCTCAACGCCAATTGTCGTTGATTAAAATGCCAGTATGAATGACCCAATTTGCTGGCAGGGGGGAGATAGTAACATGGAACCCAGGCTGGCCATTTTGGATGAATCTCATCCATAAGATACTACCCATGTGTGTATTGATGACTATTGATTGAGAAATGAACTTGGGGACAAATTTCATACTTTAGATCTTCAAACAGCAGCCACTTATGCAAAACACTAACATCATTTTATGAACCCGGAAGACCAAAAAAACTGTGTCATATCCAACAACCATAAGAAGCATCATCTTCAAGGATAACAGTTGGTTTTGGGTAATGACCATTATATATTCACCGGCCCAATAAGTATGACAACCTTTCCACACCCAATGCATACAGTCATGACTACCGAGCATTCTTGAGAATCCCTTGTCTTCGTCTTGCCTAAATATTTCTCTAACATCTTCCTCGGTTGGTTTCCGTAAATACGTACGTTGGACCAAAATGATTAATTATTACTTAGCAAAACAATGAAAGATACTTGAATGAAGAAGTTTTTCTGATACGAAGGTACTCATCGTTCAAATCCGCAGGTTTTCCACAACCTAGAATCCTTATGACCGAAATAACTTTTTGTTCAGGGCTATGACCTCTAATATTCAGCGCATCAATCTGATAATTAAATTCCGTAACTACCGACAAAGATCATTAATAATCTTTAACACCAAATGTCGGGCATGCTAAAACGATCCTGGAAATTTTGATCAGATTACACACAATTCAGAAGAAAATAATCGTGCATCATCTTCTGGTGGAACCATTCCCTCTCCTGATATGTATATCTTCTTGTGAATACTTCTTTTGGCTCCGGAACTCTAGGTATGTGGCCCGAATGTACGAGTATCATAGCGTTGTGTAGTTCTCTATCTTCAGCTTTTTCATCATTAAGTTGTTGCAACATCCGAAGATGCTCTTCTTGTTGTGGCGTAAGCCGATTAATATAAATTCACCTCTTTTCATCGGAACTCGCCATCGATGATTATAAAATTTAGGATTGAGAATACAAGTAAAAAAATAGGTAAATATATGTAGAACGAGGTGGGCATAATTTTGATGAAACAAAGTAGGCATATAGGAACGAAGTAGGGGAAATAGCTTTTAAACAATCTAATCTACATGGATCGATGGAGATTACAACACTAGCGATAATCATCATGACGCCGACGCTTTAACCGAGTACCGCTCTGCAGGATCTCCATCTCAACACTTTTCCCATTATGACGTGGCTGGTTTGTAGTGCCAGCAAATGGATTTTTTTTTTGGTGCATAGTATAGGAATAAGCCTAAGACACCATCCCAATTAGACGATCTACAAAAGGCACAGCGTTTCTGGTTAAAATTCGTGCTGAATGAGGTTAATTCTCAACTATATTAGACTGGGTCTTATGGGCATGCCCAACCCCTTCCCAAGCAAGAAAACCGTGGCTATATGTGCCTCTTCCCGCAAGCCTTTCCTAATGTGCGGAAATCCCAGCGGAAAGATTCTGGATACGACTAACCATTAGCTGTCCTCAAAAAGGTGAAAACGGCTAGCCAATAATCGTTCTTCTCATTGAAACCGGCCAATTATTACCCGTTTTCAGGAAAAACGGTTCAACATCATTCGTTGTTTGACCTTTTATAAAACCAAATAACTATATTTCCATTTCAAGATTAACATTATCTTCTGCAAACAAAAACACTTATCTTATCTCAGTGTGTATTCATCATTTGTGATATTTTTTTTTCTAGGGTTCTTTGTTTTGCTGTTGAATATTCAATTGTTGATCTGTGAAGCAACAAGTGAATGGAGAATTATGGGCTCGAATTGTTAATGAGTTCAGTCCGGAATTGGGGTTATTTTGTGATCTGAAAATTGGGTTTAAATTGAATTCTTCAACTGCGAAACAAGCACAACAACATCGTCAACAGGTAAGTGGGGTTTGTTGTCATGGATCGAGACTGGGTTTAATTCAGAAATAGAGGAAGGTGCTGATATGAGTGATTGGAGCATCCATTGGTAATGATGTTGATTGTGTTCGATAGTTGGAGCAGCCATTGGTAATGATTTTGGGAGTCTCTGGTGTAAAATGAAATTGGGTTCAATGGGAGCTGAATTTGAGATTGAAGTTACAACAACAACGAACACATAATTGGGGGTTTGAATGTGATTTTGTATTGTGAAATCTGTGTGCCTGGATTTTGATTTTGATTTTGATTTTGATTTTGTATTGTGAAATCTATGTTATAGAAAGAGAAATTTATCTGGGTCAACAATTGTTGACCAGTCAAATGGATTATCACCAATTCGGAGAATGATTATCCTTTTTTCATGAAATGGTCGTTCATTATCCGTTTTCTCTATCAAGAATGGATAACCATTATCCGTCCATTGAAAAAATAGGGAATTATCACTGGGACTAGGCTCTTCCCATATTGATGTGTAAAGGCATTTGGGAAGAGGTTGGGCATCTCCCATGAGACCCAGTCTTACTACTCTTCTTCCCAGTTCCCACCTCCAAAAACACCATTAATAATATGTCCCCCCAAAAATAATTTTGAAGAGCAAAACTAACTGAAGGAGCGAGTTTAAGGTGAGGAGGTAGCCATGGGAAGAACAATGGCTTGGGCAGCAAGATCAGATCATCTTGGAGGCATTCCACGAAAATTTGTAATCATGGGTGTAGGAAGTTTTTCCAAAGTTGTTGCTAGTCTTCTCAACTCAACTTCAGTACAAAATCCGGAAACCCTAATTCGTCTTGTTCGATCTCGTCCTCAAGGTGTTCCACTCATTACAGTTAGCAATCATATGTCCATGTTAGTAACTTATCATTCTTTACTCTTAAACCTCCAATTTTTGTTTGAACTATTGTTGATTTTTGATCCAATTATGTAGTAAGACGTTTGCTTATTTTCTGAATAATGAGAATGGAAATTGGATGTTATTAGGATGGATGATCCATTAATGTGGGGATTTAAGGGTTTCCCTACTACTGATGCAAGAGTGCAACGGTGGGTTTTGGCTGCTGAAGATATTTGCTTCAGAAATTCGATGTTATCATACTTATTCAGACTTGGTATGGACGTTCTTTCATCTTTGATATTGGTAATTGGTTTATATTTTATACAGTACCAATGTTCGATTTCAGTATACAATGTTGGCACTCTTTTTAGCTTGAGTTGGATTGCTGCTGTTAAAATTGTTTGACAGTTAGAAAGTGATCTCTAGAAGGATGTTAGCAGGAAAAATCATGAAGCATGAAACATATCTTTGAACACTGTGACAAGGTCTTTTTGTGCGAACGAGTTTCGTTCTGCCCACATTGGAGACCATATTTTATTGTATGATATATTTTTGTTCCCCTCGTAATGTTCTTGCTTCTCATATTCACACCTTTCGGAAGCTTATTTAAGTTGAGTGTCATTCGTCAAATGCTAAAGCAGGAACTTCTTTCTAAGCTGAGTGAAATGTATTTACAGGTAAATGCATACCCATAAAGAGGTGGTGGAATATATCAGGAGCACATGGAAGAAGCTCTTGAACGCTTGAGTGATGGAGCATGGGTATTCCTTTTCATATTGTAATTGTGTGCCTCTGCTTGACTAGTTATTTGCTCAATGAACACAAAACTAGGCGCTATTTGCTAAATGAATACGAACTTAGGCGCCTGAGATGGAATTTGTATTTGATAATATCCTTTTATCTGCTTCATAAAAAAGCCTACCGATGATAACTAGAAACTACCCATGAACTATTCTCTATCTTACTAGGGCCACAGTTATCATATTGGGTGCAATGTTCTGGAAGTCCACCTTCTACCTAATGGTTGTGTAGAGTTCTATTCCCTAGTGGTGTGCAGGGATACAGGACCAGCCATCTAATTGCCCTACGTAGAAGATGTCTTTTAGGTATGATGTTGATTGACTGACCCTTCTTCACTGCGATTGACTCTTAACAATCTAAATCTATGAGCCTCAATAGTCACCCTGAAATCATATTAACACCTGTCAATTAGTTGGATCAGTATGAAAAGCCGGTCGTCTGCTTTTTCAATTTATCATAAGCCACTTTATTCTTATTTCAATGTATGTGATTACTTGCACTTTATGGTCGTGTTTGGCCCCTTGGAAATGCCTATCCTAGGTTGGGTTATCAAGAAAATACATTTAAATTATGTTTGTCTTGTTATAATTTTAGTCTAGGATATGAACAACTAAATCTTCCTTGATTTTAGGAAGCTAAAAAAGTAAGGTTATGCTATTCTCCAAAATAGCCAGGATACCAATATCCTTGCCTGGGTTAGATGTTTATAGAGGTAGTTATTTTAATTAATCAAAATATTTTCAATTTTTTTAACTTTATTGGTATGTTTTTATTTTTTTCTCCAACAATTTTATCCATAATACATAATTATTTTATAAAAATACAGATTTAAAATATGGAGAGACAAACATAATACATGATAAACCCGTGATGGATATAACGGAAAGACAAATATCATCTTTATTAATACATCTTGAGATAATCCTGGTCAAGTTAGAGAAAAAAATTCCCTAGCTAAACTTTATGTAGTCAAAGCTCCCAAACACGGCCTATGGTTTTGAAGTACTTCTGAAGCTCTTTATTGTCTTTAAAGTGTAGTTGCATACGTTCCAGAGGGTAAAATATGCCAGGATGATGCACCTATTAGACGATTAAAATGGGGAACCGCCAGTCTCATTGACCGTGCACCTGTAACACCAATAGTTTTGCGAATCATATATCGTGGTTTTGAAGAGGTACTTGTATAGAATTTCACTTGCTGATTTCGTATATTTGTGCTGAATTTTTTATATAAACTTAAACCTCGAAAATACCCCGGAGATATACGAGCATAACTCTCCATGTACTCTGCTCGTATAGAGCTCCTAGAATTATAGTAGATGAAGCAGGACTTTCTCTGTAAACTCTCTCTTTATTAACTTCTTGCTTAGTTACAAATGAGACCATCACTGCCTATTTATAGGCTTACATGACCGACTACTCCTTATTCTAGACTTTTCTTTACACACTATTTGACCGACCTTCACTTTAGTTCACATTACAGGTAGAGTTGACTTACAAGTCTTGCTCTAGATAGCTCTAAAGTTTTCTTAACCGTCTTCATTCAAACATATCTAACAAACTACCTAGAATAATCTGGATTTATCTAACAATTACAACTTACATTCCAACAATTTGTTATCTTGCTGTTGTCACATTTTAATGTAAATACATCATGGTTATGAGGTTTCCATTGGATTAGCCGACTTTAGAAGGCAAGTGCCAACAAGACAAAACCACAAGGATTTTCTAACGTTTTTCTGGTGTATACTTCACATATTGTGGATTAAACACGTAGTATTTTGTGCCATCGTACCGTAATAGATCATGTGGGTTGAGTGTACCATCATCAAAATACCCAGTTAGGTTTTCTCTTCCAACTCATTTCATTACTTTGCTTTGCGTGAAAGGAGACTAACAGATGGTTTTTATTCCTCATACTAAATTATCACCAAATAGGACCATTGTTTGACTTGGAAATTATTGTTAGTCATGATGTTTCTATTATGATGTAATAAGACCATACATGCAATTTTTACTTTTGTCATTTTGTTTTGGCGAGTGTATCAAGAAATGTAGGATGTGCTGTTTTTCAAATTTGGTTGGCAGTTGGCATTCGAATGCGCAAAAAACAGTCACAACCGACTTTTTAGCTCGATCTGTGATCCTGTCCAAAATCAACCAAAAGTGCTACTATACTCTTTCTTTCTCTTTTGTTCTATTTCTCTCCCAAATCTTAACTGGTCGTCAGTCACATACTTCAGTTCCTGAGAGAGCAGCTGGTAATGTTTAATCAAATCCATCACGAGACAAATTTTCACTTGAACAGACATTATAATGTACATGTCTCAGTTGAGAACTAGTCCTGAATTTTTTGTCGAAGGTTTATTTAGGATATCATAAATGCAAACAGTCACAACTGACTTTTTAGCCCGGTCTGGGATCTTGTCCAAAATTAGCTCAAAGTGCTACTGTAATCACCCACTACTTTCTTCATTTGTTTGTCCTCTTTCTCTCACAAAGTTTAACTGGTCGTCAATCACATACTTTCATTCCTGAGAGAGCAGCTGGTAACATATTAATCAAATCTAGCATGAGACAAATTTTCAGATGAACATACATTTAATGTACGCGTTTCAGTTGTGTACTGGAGCTCAACATAAATGAATCAAACCTGGTAGATTAACTTGTGAAGTATTCAGCTTCTGTGATCTACATTATAATCGTTACTCTATTTGGTGATCTGCAATTTTAGAGGAAATTGTTAGCCATGGAAAGCCTAACAAAAAAATAGCAAAATGCTTATTGATTTTCACTAAAGATCCGATGTTTGATTTGTGGTTAATATGGCTATTTTAGTTGTGCTTAAAATCTTCCTTGTTTCATTTTCAGGTGCTGCCTCCGAAATCTTTCTTCGGAAGACGACCTCCAGTCCCACTATGGAACAAAGATATCAGGATAATTGTAGGTGAGCCCATAGAATTTGATCTTCCCCAGTTGAGGCAGACGGCTATATCCATGTCTCGAGGACAATCCTTTGACGGTGTGGGTTGGCCTACCACTTCCCGCCATGGTTTGAATGAGGCGGCACAGAGATGGCTTTACACAACAATCTCTGATAAAATCCGTGCTGTCATGGAAGACTTGCTTGGTTTTGGTAGCACATTATTTAAATTGAAGGTATGATTATTTACATTTAATAGTGAGGTCATTTTTTTGGTGAAGATAAGCAAGTCTTAGCATTGGCAACATGTTACATTGGGTATTAAAGATGAATCCCTCTGTGTTTGGTTGAGGATAGCAATATCCATTGAGAAAATCAACCAAAAATTATATTCCCTTGTGAGGAACAACATTTTTTGTATATCGGTCTCTGGAAATTTAGTTTTTTGAAGTATTAGAAATCCCGTTGTGTACAGTACTACTATAATTCTTCCCCTTCTAACCTTGAACTTCAGTCAGGAGTTGATTACTATGTCGGTATCCTACTATAATCCTTTTCTGCCACATTAAGTCGACATATTATTTAAGGATTATATTAAAAGCCATGTGCTGCAGTGTCTGGCTTTTTATTGATTCAGATTTTGTTAATCACATAACGTCATAGCTGATCTATCTTTTAATTGCGCATTTAGGAGACATTCCTTGATTATCTAATTTTCTGTCCACTGCTGCTGCTGCTAGTTGGGGAATTGCTGTTTTGCTATTGAATTTTTCAAATATCTTTTCTGAAAGAAAGATCACGTGAAACATCTCGAGTGCTAGCAAGCTATTCTTTATCCGGATAGCAGGGTTTTATCCCTTGTCTTAGGGGTTTGATCTTGAGCACATGCCACATATATAGATAGACATTGTTTCATTAGAAGACAAATTGAAGTTTAGCACCATATTACTTTTTTCTTTTAGGGTGAGTGTGTTATGACACGGATATGCACATAATAACATCAAAGCACTCGCACCTATTAATCATCAGATCAATACCATCTCGAGATGCTCTCGAGATACTATTTATTCTTCTTGAAGTTTTAAATTAATTTATTTATCGGTTATTTAATTTTGTCCAAATACCAGAATCCTTCGCTTTGAAATTTATTCACATACCTTGACGAACTCTTTTGATAACAATATCAAGTTCGATTTACTGATAATACATTCACATGCTGAATTTCAAGATATTTCGGTGAAACCGGGACATATTTCCAATTTTCCCTCGAAACGACTATGTCAACTTAACTTTTTTTTGCCCTATAAACGAAGGAAAGAGTCTGAGAAGTACAGAAGTTGAGTCTTTGAGTGCGATGGTACTGGATTCTTTATATTCAATGGGGTGACTTTGAAAATTGAAAGGGACTGAGATGTGGGAAACTAGTGTTGAAAGCTCGAATCCCTATTATAGAAAGGCCCAACTTTCTGACTTACTCGTTGCGCTGCAAGAAACATGTTTCTTTTCGCAGAAAAACAAAGGTCTAGTCTCTGTAGTATATGTATAAACTGTGGTGCGCTGCTGCAAAGTAAGTGCTTAGTACTTCTTTGGTTCTTTCAAAGATGATGTAGTCGTATGCGTATGAATTGCATCATTGTTGGAATTTGGCCTTGATACACTGATATTTTTTCCTTCCTCTCTATCTTTCTTCCTTTACCAATTGAGCACACAATAAATACACATTTGGTTACGATTATTTCCGGTAACGGTAATCAAAGTAGTTAAGTCTATGGAGCAAATTCACTGTCGTGTTATATTGAGTTTGCACATGACAGTATCTAAACAGTAGATGATCTGGTTGCTTATCGACCTAAAATATGAAATTTAACTATGACCCTATAGCAATTATTCACGGTGATATTTTTGTTACGAATGTACATGTCACCTGGCTCATTAGTTTTTGCCAAAAATGAAACCAGCTTCTGTCTCGAACAAAAAAAGCACATGAGCCGTAGCCCGTAAGTTATGCCAATGTCATGGCATTATGATATATATATATATATACACATATATATATAAAAGTCCAACAATTTGGTTAACAAAACAAACAGAATGATTATTATTGCAGTTGACCTAAAATTTGATCCTTCCATAACATCTCCGTTCACACTCCTCTACATCTAGTTTAATATATACTGGAGTAGTTGAAAGAAAAATAAGAAAAACAAATAATTGAACACAGATTAGTTGCCTACAATATATACCAAGGTTTGAAAAACGGCCGTTTTTTCCGAAAAAATGTCCGTTATAAGTTATAACGCTCACGTCCATATACCGTGACCGTGAGGCTCACCAACACGCTTACCTAAATAACACTGATAAATAGGAAAAAATGGCGTTATTTAGACCCGTTATAACCGTTTTCACACATGTGATTACCGTTTTTCTAAAATTAATATTTCAGTTTTTTTCTTCTAAATAACATTTTAACACACGTTTTTTACACCGTATTTTCCGTTTTCATACCGGTTAAACCCGTTTTTAAGGAAAAAAAATTTGAGTTGGAGAAATTCTTATACAATTTTTAATTTCAAACTTACAACTAAAATTTCATAAATAATCATTAAACACTTCAAATTTTATAAACTTACAATAAGTAACCTAGTGACAGTAGTGCTTGAAATTTTAAACTTAGACAAACCAACTTGTACCGGCATTTTTTTCCGACTTATTCAAGTATTTTCTGTTTTCTCGACGATTCTCAGTTGATTCCTCCTCCTCTTCCTCCGCCTCATATTGGTTCGCGTAATGCATTTGGCTGTCGTAGTTAACAGTATCGTCATCTTCATAACCATAGTCTTCTTCCTCATTATCATTACGATTATCTACTTCATTATTGATATTAATATTGGAATTATACTCTTCATTAATTCCTCGGGTATCTTCTTCTGGACGATCTTCAGTGTAATGAGAATTGTATATGAGATTTTCATTTTCACGACCTTGTGTATTGTCTCCAAATGTTAGGTTACCAAAGTCATAAACAAAGTTACTCACTGGCAACCTTTGATATGAGATTTCAACTTCTGGATCATGCCATTCGTATGGTGGAGGGAGAGGCTCTGGATTATTAGCTGCTTCCTCTTCCAATTCATTTAACCAATGTTCTTCCTGAGGTAAAACTGGTGTTTCATCATCCCCTGCTATCCAATCAAGCATATTTTCATCTGTCAGCAGGCTATGAACATCGTGGACATCGATGTTATGTCGCTTTGCTTTACCTTGAACTCTTTGCTGCTCCAATCTTAAATTGTACTGAACATATACCAAATCGTTTATTCTTGACGAAACTAAACGGTTGCGTAGTTTGGTGTGAATTCTTTCAAACACACTCCAATTCCTCTCGGATCCAGACGATGTGTTTGTCTGGCTTAGTATCTTTACCGCGATCCTCTGGAGTGATGGAAACTGAGCACCGTATGACAACCACCAGCTTACAGGATCACCTTGGAGAGAAGCCAATCTTGCTGATGGTGATGCAAATTGGCCTTGCATCATTTGCATTCTTCCCGCCTAAAAATATCAAAAACTGTGAATAGAAATTCATATAATTACGAAATTAATTGTTAATAAAAATTCACACCTCTAGCATGCATGTCGCTTGTTCTTGAGGGCTACTAATCATTTTTGATATAACTTCACTGAGACAAATTTGGGGCTGAGAAATTTCATTGTTGATGAGATTGGATGCTGGGTTGTAGATATAATATGGATTTAGAAAATGCGCTGCAGCATGAAGAGGAGAACTCAACTGATCTTTCCATCGTCGGTTAATTACACCTACAATAGAATTATTTCGAGTTTTACCCAAACCCCTTTCTACAGTTTCCACACATGTAGCAAGTGCATGAAACAAATAACCCATGGTAGGTTTATCTGAATCCAAGAAACGGATCATTTTCAATAAAGGACCAACCATCATGCATGCATTTTGGCATGTGTGCCAAAACATCTCATTCAAAATAATGTTTTTCACATCTTTAGCCGTACGAGTTTTTCCTTCTGGCGAGTTCACAAATTCTTGGTCTACAAAAAGACTCTCGATTGCATTACGTTGATCAATGATACTTTTGATTGCGATAAAATTTGTCGCAAACCTTGTTAAGCCAGGGCGCAATAGATTGCGTCCCCCAGAATGTTGTCTGAATCTAGCAAGAACCCAACCATGATTATAAATAAATTTACTGATTTTTCTAGCTTCTGAAATCACACCTTTAACAAAGGGGAACTTTTCAGTATCTTCCAACATTAAATCCAACACATGAGCTGCACAAGGTACCCAAAAAAATGTACCATACTCTATGGACAATCTCATACCTATTAAAACAAAATGAGAAATGAATTAATAATATATATATAAATAAATAAACAACTGTAATTAAATTAAGTTGTAATAGTTACCTGCGGCTTTGAATTGGATCCTTGATCAGTTACTATTTGAACAATATTTGTCGGACCAATATCTTCTATAACCGGTCTGAACAAACTCATCAAATACTCATCAAATATTTGTCAGTTACTATTTGAACAATATTTGTCCAACAGAAGAATCAACTTTTTCCCGGCATGTTTTACTTCTCCCAAAATTCGCCATGCTAGGTTGAGAATCCCTATTAGTATTATATTGTCCTCCCATATCTACAGACATCCTAGGTGCTTGGTGTGGTGTACGCATTGAAGAACTAGGTATGTCCATAGAGGCATGTGGACGCTGTGATGTACCTTCTCCGGCATTAGTATCCATAAATTTGTATGTTAAAAACTCATAAACAAATAAATAAAAAATCAAATAAATAAATTAAACCAAAAAAAAATGAAAAAACGTAGGAACAACGTTATTTAGACCCGTTTTAACCGTTTTCACAGCTGTAATTACCGTTACATAGGAAATTCAGATCACAAATTATTTATTTTTCTTATTTAACCGTTATCACACCCGTTATTTTAAAAAAACGTCAAAAAAACGCGTTGTATTCCTATATAACGCGTTTTTGACCCAAAACGTGCTTACACCCGTCAAAACACGTTATAACGGTCACGCCTAGTACCTGTGACCTGGGCCGTGACCCGTTTTTCGAACCTTGATATATACTACTAGCTGTGGATTAACAAGCAAGTCATGTTAGAAATCCACTTTGTACGGAACTGACCTTAAAGATGAAGCTAAAAGAAAGTGGATTAACAAGTTGCATGTTTCTTCCACTTCTCGTGTACCCACCCGGAATAATTCTTCATTCCTCTTTTTATATTCAACCAAGTTCTTGACTTGGTGCGTAAGCACCTGTAACAATTACATTTGGTTTATTAGTTTGCTTTTATAAATCGATCGGCTTTTGTAGTCGTTTTTTTTTTTTAAGGATGCAACTTTTGGTGGATATGGACCGGATGGTGTGAGAGTATGGATGACTGCCGTGTAAACGACCGAAATGTTATGACGACATGTGACGTTTGTGCCTTTGGGTCTCCATTAATGGATAGGATTTGACTCTATTTCCAAGTAATTAGTTCAATAATTCCTCCTAATCCAGAACTTTATCAACTGTCGACCGTTTAACGTGGTTGAATAGTACGCGTTCCTTGCAATGGTTTCGAGTTTTGACCCTTCATTTCCGTACTAATCAGGAAATGTCTTTCTTTTCGAGAAACTTCCCCTAGTTATTATTATTACACACGTGTCTCTTCCTTTTGTTTTTTGTGCCGCCATAAACTAACCCGTACCGACCAATAAACTGTTTTTTATTAATAAAAAATTCCAAAGCTATCCTTGTAAACAGGAACTTTCCTCAAACGCGCAAGAAGTACTAGCTGTCGCCTGTTATGACGGTTGAAAACATAAACCTAACTGTATCTTGCACCATATAAATACCAACTCTAGCATCAGTTGTCCCTCCATCAAACATATCGAATTCCAAACTTCAAACAAAACAAAATCTCTCGGTTAATCAGAAGAACTCCAGGATATATTTCAGCAATAAAACAAAAGAAATGAGAAACGCTACAGAAATCAAGAGAAGTGATTCAGTTTCTTCAACTTCTTCTTCTTCTTCCTCTTCAAGTCCATCAAGGAAGAACTCGCTGTCACCGAAATCAACATTAGAAAGATTAAGAAGAAAATTATCATCTAAGAGAGTAGATGAAAATAAGGCGCCAACATACGGAGGAGACCTCGAAAGTGTTTTTCGATATTTTGACGAAAATAGAGATGGAAAAATTTCAGCAGCTGAGTTGGAGAGTTGTGTCAAAGCAATAGGTGGTGATTTTACAAGTGATGAAGCAAAAAGAGCTGTGGAATCAGCCGACTCGGATGGCGATGGGTTACTCGAGTTTAATGATTTTGTTAAACTCATGGAAGTTAGTGGAGAAGAAGAGAAAAATAATGACTTGAAAGAGGCGTTTAAGATGTATGAAATGGATGGATCAGGGATTATTACTCCTAAGAGTTTGAAAAGAATGTTGACAAGACTTGGCGAATCCAAGACGACTGACGAGTGTAGAACAATGATTCGCTTATTCGATCTTAACGGCGATGGTGTACTTAGCTTCGACGAATTCTCTGCTATGATGGTTTAATCATTTATTAATTGTTATGTAAATAATCCTTGAAATTCATTTGTATCTCTGAGTACTCTTTTCATGAGATCAAGTAGAAAATGTAATAAAAGGCAAACTTTAGCTAGCTAGTTCTAGTCGGCGATTTGCATGTGTTGGCAGTTTGCTTACCCCTTTCCCACTGTAAATTGGATACTTGCCTTATCATTATGCATATTTTTATATATATGATTCATTCTTTCCATTTACTAATGGTGTTCTTTTGATAAGATTTCTCAGTAATGAACCGTCATAACTGAATTATTAAAGTCCCCGGGAGTGGGCGGAAACACTAAGAAGGTATTCCGATAACATAAAATTGGTTAAAAAGAGCAAAACTAATAATTTCTGGGTGAAAAAGATATTTAGATTTTGATACTGTTTAAATAGACAAAAATGTAAAAATAGGTAGAATGTAAACAGTTTTATCCTGCCAATTTTCAAATACTTTTTCTTATTTTTTAATTTACACAGGATGCATCCAGTTTCATCCTCGCTATATTTTAAGTTTAAGCCAGGATAAATCCAGTTTCATCCTTGCTAAATTTTTTTTGTCAATTTCACCCATACTAATTCTTACTCGTCCATTTGAACTATGTTTTAAAAATATTTGGACAAATGACCCATTTTCTGTTCAGATAACGTATAAGAAATAACTTTTCAAGTTTTCAACTAAATTAAGTCAAGAAAAATTAAAATTTCATCTTGGAATAAAATCGGGAATGATGATAGAATTTCGTTTTGTTTGTTTTTTCCCCGTGTGTGAAGCAGGAAGACTCCATTTCTAGTTACCAAACGAACTATAAATTAATAGCACAGTATCTCCTTTTCAAGAAGATCTGTTGGTTTTATGTACAAATTATACATGATACCCAGCCTATTTATTTTAAAACAAAGGGAGTACAATTTATTGTCCTAAAGCAACATTGAAACTGAGAAAGGAAGAAAAAATAAATGATCTCGAACAGATGCATATCCCATCAAGTAAGTCTGATCCCTCGGACTTGGAGGTTATAGTTTCAACGCTAGGTTGGGAATAGGAGAATCATTATTAAGAGCAACTGCAGTCATAGCGATACCACTGTATCGCATCCGTATCAGTGAGGACCGGTGTGATACTGATACTCGGTACCACAAACCATCATGAGTGGTATGGTAGACTTGTAGCCCGTAAGTTATGCCAATGTCATGGCATTGTCATATAAGTCCAACAATGTTAACGACAGAAAGATAACTAATTATTGGAGTTGACCTTAAATTTTACCTCGCGTTTTTAGGGGCCACACAAAAGGATTTAGGGGCCATCAATTTGTACCCATCCAAAGACTCTAGTTAAGGGGTACCCTATATGATATTGAAGTTACATAAATGCCCTTCTGGTAAAACCGTATAAAAACCAAATCAAAAAAAAATCTACTCATTTCAACTCTTCTACTTCCAGTTTCATATCTTCCGATTGTGGAAGAAAAAGAACTTTCCTCGTTCAACCGAAACATCGCCGCGAATCGTAAAATCAAAACATCGTCGATTCGTTTATAAAACAATGGATAAGGGAAATGAAACCCACAGACCTAGAACCAAAAATGTTGCTCGGGGTATCAATCCAAAGATTGGGATTTTAGTAAGAAATAAAGAAATTCTTGCTGCAAATGAAGAAGAACGCGAAGAACAAGTACCCGGCAATGTAGTCGGTGGTGGCGATTCCGATAGTCAAACACTTCTTCAACTTCAAATGGCCCCAATTAGGTAAGAATCTATCATTTTTGGTGTTTATTTCGCTTTAATTCGTCGAATCGAGAAAAAAAAATTCTAGGGTTTTCGGTTATTTATCCAGATTCGGACGATATTCATGCTCATCTACTTCCGAATGTAGTCGTGTTCTTCATTTCTCAAGAACATCGACAGTATTCGGGAGAAAGATTTGATGATTATCTGCCGAATATTGGTGGCCATATCTTCCTGGATACAAACTGCTAATAATCGGTAGTTTAATGAATTTTTGGCTACCGAATATATTTATGTAGACACAGAGTATTCGGAAGAACACTCACTACCGAATGTATATATTGAAAAAATCTCAAAATTTTTGATATAGGAAAAATCCCATTTTGGGGCCAGTATTTATTCGGAAGACAATATAATGTTTTATACCTCCGATTGTGTAGGATAAAATTTTAGAGTTTCTGAACTCCAGTTGATGAATATTCGGTTGTAAACATGTTTAGTTATATTCCGATTGTTTTTCATTCGGAAAAAATATGTGTCTTCTTACTTCCGAATTTGTACATTCGGGTTATAGATGTGCACTTTGTCTTCCGATTGTGTAGGATGAAAAATTTACAGCTTCTGAACTCCAATTGATGCATATTCAATTGTAAACATGTTTAGTTATATTTCGATTGTTTTGTATTCGGAAAAAGTATGTGTTTTTTTACTTCCGAATGTGTTCTTTCGGGTTATATTTCCATACTTTGTCTTCCGATTGTATAGTTTGTAAATATTGTTCCTTTCTTTATTGTTTAGAAAAAGTCGAGAAAGGAGGAAGAAAGTGACAGCTAGTGCTAGGAGGGAAAGGAGCGCCAAAGATAATTCAAGTGCTCAACAAAGCTTACAAGAACAAAGCAGTCAACAAGGAGTGCAACCAAGTGCTGAACAAAGTGTAGAACAACAAGGCAGTGAACAAGGGGTGCAACCAAGTGTTGAACAAGCCGCTCAACAAAGTGCAGAACCAACTGCTTCACAAGTTACACCCCACCATGAAATTGAACCAGTTGATCCAGTGCCAAGAGTAGAAGAAAAAGGACAACCAAGTGGTACCCAAAAAGCCAAAAAAGGAAAAGATGGTGTAAAGAAGGATATTGCTAATAAAGCATCACATCTTGTCCCTCGGCACTTGAAGAAGAAGGGTATTCTAGCAGGCACAATCCTTGGGCTATCGGCGGATGGAGGAAAATTGCTATTTGGATACAAAGACTCATGGGCCAGAGAAATATACGAAACCGAGGTAATAAAATTACTATTTTTTATTAATGTATTGTCTATGTGTTATATCGTAATATTTGTATTAAGGATTTTTTATGTACTTTAATAGGATCATCAAGATGCGGTCCGTCTACTCAAACCTACCGCCGCACCAACAAAAATGCTTGTGTGGCCTTTATCCGGTGAATGTGAAAGGTTCAAGTCAATTGTTTCCAACTCGGGGTTAGCTAATGCCGCCGAGAATTCATTGTTGGAACATGATCGTGTGGCCATATCGGCGTTCGTGGAGAGAATGTATCCTGAGACCGATACTTTCCATATGCCGTTTGGGGAGATGACGATTACTCCGGATGATGTTGTGCAGATTCTTAACCTTCCCGACCAAGGCACAGCTGTGAAGTTTAACTACACAAAGCAGTTAAGTTGGGCACAACTTTATGCTCTAACTAAAAAGTGCTTAGGTTGGGATGAAGAGACAACAACAACAGAGTTTAGGAGGCATGCAAGTTACAGAACAAGACAGATCAACATTACAGCTTTGATGAATATGTTTCGAGGCACCTTGGAGAAGGAAAAGAATGGAACGTTAACTGATGAGCAAGTGAACCACGCTGCCACCGCATATCTCCTTTGTGTATTGGGATGTGTCATATTCCCCAATACTTCTGGCAACCGGATCGACGCCAACCTTATACAACTTTTGGATCCTCTCCATGAAGTCAGTGACTATTCTTGGGGCACGGCATGCCTAGCATTCTTGATGGAAGAGTTGAGAAAGGCTTCGAGGCTAGGAACCTGCCAAGTTGCCGAGAACGTGGCTCTATTGCAGGTTTTTTCTTTAACTCTATAACTCACTCTATAGTTATTCGGTAGACAATACATATGATGCATATTCATAACTCCAAATGACGCATATTCGGTAGGAAATGATCCATCTCGTTTTCCGAATGTTGGTTATTCGGTGGCTAGGTACTTATTTTGTTTTCCGATTATATACAATCGGAAATATTCTTTTGATATTAGAACCGAATATACAGGCCAGAAAAGCTATATGTTACTGAACTCCAAATGACGCATATTCGGTAGGAAATTATCCATCTATGTTTCCGAATGTTTGGTATTCGGTGGTTAGGTACTTACTTTGTTTTCCGATTATATACAATCGGAAATATTCTTTTGATATTAGAACCGAATATACAGGCCAGAAAAAATATAGGTTACTGAACTCCAAATGACGCATATTCGTTAGGAAATGATCCACCTCTATTTACGAATGATTGGTATTCGGTGGATAGGTATTCAGTTTTATTTCCGATTATATATAATCGGAAATAAAGTTTGGAAATTACTGCCGAATATACAGGCCAGAAAAACTATAGGTTACTGAACTCCAAATGACGCATATTCGGTAGGAAATGATCCATCTCTATTTTCGAATGTTTGGTATTCGGTGGATATGTACTAAGTTGTATTTCCGATTATATATAATCGGAAATAATGTTTGTAAATTACTACCGAATATACACAATCTATTTACTAAAACTTGGTTTCTTATCCTCCGAATATTACAAGTTCAAAACAAACCATGCCATGGCTCTAGGTGGTTCCAACGGCAAATATAGAAGGTTAGACACCCCATATTCGGAAGTTCTGGTAACTGAGTTACCTTCCGATTATTTGAAGTTCAAAATTTGAAAAGTATCAGTTTTTCCCAAATTCTGATTTTTGGGCCATCGTTCATTCGGAACCTTACAAAAAAAATTATCCTCCGAATATTACAAGTTCAAAACAAACCATGCCATGGCTCTAGGTGGTTCCAACGGCCAATATAGAAGGTTAGACACCCCATATTCGGAAGTTCTGGTAACTGAGTTACCTTCCGATTATTTGAAGTTCAAAATTTGAAAAGTATCATTTTTTCCCAAATTCTGATTTTTGGGCCATCGTTCATTCGGAGCTTTACAAAAACAATTATCCTCTGAATATTACAAGTTCAAAACAAACCATGCCATGGCTCTAGGTGGTTCCAAGGGCCAATATAGAAGGTTAGACACCCCATATTCGGAAGTTCTGGTAACTGAGTTACCTTCCGATTATTTGAAGTTCAAAATTTGAAAAGTATCAGTTTTTCCCAAATTCTGATTTTTGGGCCATCGTTCATTCGGAGCTTTACAAAAACAATTATCCTCCGAATATTACAAGTTCAAAACAAACCATGCCATGGCTCTAGGTGGTTCCAAGGGCCAATATAGAAGGTTAGACACCCCATATTCGGAAGTTCTGGTAACTGAGTTACCTTCCGATTATTTGAAGTTCAAAATTTGAAAAGTATCAGTTTTTCCCAAATTCTGATTTTTGGGCCATCGTTCATTCGGAGCTTTACAAAAAAAATTATCCTCTGAATGTGTCATTCGGAGGGAATACGTGTATCGTTAGCAACCGAATGTAGTGCACCATTGGTACGAAACCTCAACGGCCATATTTTCAGAAACATCAACGGCCATATTTTCAAAAATTAGAGCCGTTGGAACTCTAATCTATATAAGGAGGGTAACCCCTCTCAGTTATTATTGAGTAAAAAATCAGAATGAAAAACATTTTCAATGGCAAGTCCATCATCAATCGACAACATACTTCGAAGATGCAAGCGAACAACTACATCAATTGCATCAATGGAAGAAGAAATACAAAAAAGGAACAAACAACCCAAAAAAGATTAAACCATCATTAGTGGCAACGAAGGAGGAGGAAGAGGAAATCAAGGCTAAGAAGCGAGGTGAAGTAAAATTCCATCATAGAGAAAGATTAAAACAAGTTGAGGAAGAGACAGAATGGATAAAAAATTATTACATTGTGAAAGATCTACCCAAAGAACAGCAGGACGATCGTATATTTTGGATTAACGTTTCATTGGGTCCTTTTGTTGGTAAGTACAAGAAGCCACGCCACAATTATGAACCATCCCATGTTTCTTCAAGGGTGCACCATGTTATAAAATTGTGCACCGAGTACAACCGTATTCTTGCTAGGCACAGAGACGACAGGTTTGCGGCACAAGATGCTTATTCCAAGTGGAGAGGAGAGTCGTTTCTACATTTCGAAGCCGCATTAATTGTTGCATCTCGGACTGGGAAAAAAGAATAACATTTGATGTTTGAGTGCTGAAAATTCAAATTTTTAATATTAATCGGCGGTTTGATAAAATATGGAATTCCCGAATATGATTAATCGTATTGAAGTGTTATAATATTGTTGTTCCGAATACTGATTAATATTCGTAATCAAAACGTGTATCAAAGAGCCCGATTCCTACATTCGGGAGACAACATTGTATTATTTGCGACCGATTAAATCATATATCTTCACAAAAAAGTTTCCAAAAAACTTGTACAAATTACATGTTCGAAAAAAAAAGATCAAACATCGTCATCATCCGAGGGGATCAATTCGAGTAACTCAGCGGGAAAGTTGTGGTCCATAACGCGATCCCAATCAACCATGTTGGACTCATATTGTTTCACCCAATCCTTGCAATGGTTCATCGGGAAGTAATCGTGCCACTTACTCAATCGAGGTAACGGACAATCTTTCTTTACTCTTAAACCGATAAAATGCATTTCATTCACAAATGCCATTACGATTCTTCTATCTTTAGCCGACTCGTCGCAAGCCGTTCTTGTGGGTGCAAACGTCATGCTAAGTCCATACATAGGAGGAACAAATAAATGTACCACGCAATTCAAAACGTCGCTAGGAGATATCCAAATTTAGGCATTTTCATCCAATACTTGGATCCGCTTGTCTTCAATCCTTTTCGGCACTTCACACGCGCAACTAAGTCTTTGAACTCTTGTTCTTTGTCGTATCTATCTCCTCGCCTCATCATCTCCATATAAAAACCCTTGTCCTTCACTAGTTGTACCGCCATCTTATTTCTTAAATATTGGCATTGGGTGACATCTTCTATATCCGCCTCTCTAAAGTAACCCATTTGTCCCGTAGCAACGTGAAACCCACAATTTCCATCCCCATCAACCTCGTCGGTCGACAAAACAAATGGAATGATAAGTGGAGGGAGTTGTTCCAAATACTCTTTGTATATTGTATATGTGGATCGATTTGGTCTTCCATTAAGATCTCAAGGGAAACGAAGAGTACCTTTGTCCTATTTTATAGTAAGAATTTCCATTGATTGGGTTTGTTGCGAGGCGTTCATTTGCTCAACAACTTCTTCGACAACATTGGGTTGACTTACTTGAGAAGGCTCTGTAGAGATCTTTGGCCGACCTCTTTTCTTAGGCTCCGGCTCATCTTCAAATTCGGCTTCCGAACGCTCGTGCCTAGAAAATATTCTTTTATTAGACAAATACTCCTTCAACTCTTTTATTTGGATGGTCCTCGACACTTCGGTGTTCGGCCTACCGGTGTTCTTTTTCTTAATAGGTTCATCAACCTCCCTTAACGAAGGGTGAAGGGCTTCCTCCCTCGACATTTCGGTGTTCGGTATTTCCTATTCGTCTTCCGTACGTACTTACTCTTCTTTCCCTCGTGACTCTTTCGCGTCCCACCTCGCTCGCAAATCATTTCAAATCGAGTGTCACTAACATGATTATTTTGAACTACCACGCACATGTTATCTTTTGCCTTGTTCATAAGCCATTCCTTTGCCTCCTTCTTACTTCCAAATGTCTAAACGTGCATAAAACAAAACAAATCTAATAAGCATAACCATTTAACATATAAATTTTGAAAAAAAAAAGTAGTAATGAGTATACCAAATCGTTTGCATAGTATAGGGAAGTGTCGGGCCTCAAATAGAAATCATCAACAAACTCTTCAATGGCCTGCATATGAAAGCAACAAATTATTATACAATAATCAGAGGTTATTAAATAAGTCAAACTGCCGAATATACTATATTCGGAATCCTATCGGTTATCCAAAACACCCGATTTATGCAAATGAATGTACACAGTTTACTGAGTGCAAAAAAAGATATAATCGGAAGCTAAAATATGTAGTAAAACAGCCGAATATAAATAACCGGGAGATAACTTTAATCGATAAACATCCGATTTTCAAGTTTTCGGAAATTTTATTTTGAGGCCACTGTTATATTCGGCAGTCAAATAATGTTAAACTATTACCGATTGTAAATGATAAAAATACTGAGTTTTGAAAAATTTTGAGGAATTCGTTTTTGGGGCCATTTGGGGGTAAATAACTCTACATAACTACCAAATGTAGATTTTTTTGGAATACCAGTTTGGGGTTTTTTCTCATATTCGGCAGTAAACTACTATCTTGGAACTACAGAATATACATATTTGGTACTCAGTGTGTTATATTCGAGAAATTATCTACCGAATCTGGGTAGTTCATGGCATTCAATGCATGCAATAATCGGTTTTTCTTGTTTACAAAAGCACACAAACGCATGAAAATCGAGTATTTGAGTTTCTTAACACAATACCTGTGTTTCAATATCAGGCGATTCTCCATTTTCTTCCATGAAAGCGTCGTCTAGGTTTTCCTCTCCACAAAAGTTTGGATCATTCAACATATACCCCAAATCGTCTTCTCTAAACGGTCGTGAACCCTCAACATTTTGTTCTTCGCCATGATTCTCACCTTCTTCTTCATATCCATCCATTTTTGTAGTGATAAAATGGGTTTTCCCTTTTTTCCTTCACATTCTTCTCTATAACAACAACTCAAAAATGAAAAAGAAATGAAAAAAATGAAACATAAATCATTCTAATACTGCACCGACTATAATCGGAAGTCTGGGTAATATTTTGGCTTCCGATTACAATCGGAGGATAACAATGTTATCATATCCTCCGAATATATAAGGGTAATTTCGCCATTACGAATTACCCGAGATAAGGGCTGGCTACATTTTTCCTTTGGGTGACCTTTTTTGTTTTATTGTTGGCCCCTAAATCTTTTGAGTGGCCCCTAAAAACGCGAGGAAATTTTATCCTTTTCCTATATCTCTATTCCTAGAAAGAAAAATAAGAAAAGTTGGTCGCGTACAATATATGCTTGTACCACTTTTTTGTTTTGATGAACAAATTCAAGTCGAGCATTTTTTTTTGTTGGAAATCAAACAAGCCATGTTAAAAACCCACTTTGTACGAAACTCACCTCGGATAACGATGGAGATCAAGCTAAAAAAAAAAAGTGGACTAGCAAACTACACACGTTTCTTCGACTTCTCTATTTTAAAACTCCATAAGTTCTTGACCTCCAACTAAACCATAATTTAGGTTTGCTTTTGAAAGCGACTTCTTTAGTTGCGCGTTTCATTTTTGAAAGGACGTATTTAGACCAAGTCCCATGAGCAAGATTGGACTGTTAAATTAGCAGTTAAGCGTTGCAATTCAAACAAATAAGTGACCTAAAAGTTAACAGTAGTTTTCTTTCCTAATATGTGCTCGCAGGTGAAGTAGCAGCGAGATTGAAGCGCTGAACGGTTCAGCGCCACAAAAGTCACATTTATGCTGAATGGTTCAGCGCTCACAAAAATCACACGAATCACAAAATTCACAAAATTTGATCTGACGGCTAAAATTGATTGCGTTGAACCAAGCAGCGCTGGGCGGTGATGGTCCCAACTGATGTGGACTGCTAATCTAACTGGTAGATTAGCACTCACATAGGACTTGGAAAGTAGTCCTGGCTAACGTGGACTGCTAACCTAGCCGCCAGATTAGCATCCATAAAACTAAGTCTTAAGAGACAAAACACTTACCAAGATAGATTCGAAGAAAAAGATAGGGAATCCAATATCCTATCTTTTATGCCGTATTTTGCAGTTTCAATAGACAAATAGGTAGTATTTTCAGGCGGAGTAGTTGTGATGTGGTTGAATCACTGATGTCTATGGGACCAGTTCCAAGAAGGCAGGGACGGGGCCAGAACTTTTGGTAAAGTGGACAATTTTATATATTAGCAGTCATGATCTAAATATGATTAAACGGCGGAAGGCCACAATTTTCTTCCATTTTTCCTTGATTATATTTTGGGTTGTAAACATGTACTTGTTAAATTCTAATTTGTTTTGCATTTAAAACTGTAAATATATGAATTTGCAGAAACTCAATTACTACATAGTATAACAAACATGTAGTCAAAGGGTTTGTTTTATGTTTTTTCTAAATTCCATCGGATGCTTGTATTCGCTATACATAAAGCTTCTTCACTTATCAATTACCTATTGAACCTGCTTCTTTCTTTAGTATAGAGAAAGCCAACAATTAAAAAAAATCACTTTTTTCTCTACCAATTTTTTATTATTTTTCATATACATTTATTCCCATGTGTACTAAAATTAACTTACTACCGAACTCATACACTTAAAATCACAAAATCCAGTGGAAAACTGTCCCAATTAGACCTTTAATAGCACCGTGCCTGCAGGAAGGGTAACGGATTCGTATAAAATAAAATAACTTCCACCAATTGATCTATATGATTGTTAATACGTTATCCTTGGAATTTCGGTTACTCATATTAAACAAGAGCATAGACATTCTACAGTTATGGTGAGATTAACTCAATGTATTCATTGATAGGCAAAGGTGTCTGCTTTATACAAGTAACCTGTTATAGGGACGGCATGGTTTATTAGAGGGGCGGCATTTTAATAGGACAAAAAGAGTCATTACATGAGCATTCAAGGTATCCCTTATAAAAAAAACTGGAAATGAAAAATTAATCCTCATAATTAATAACCTAGTTTAATGATGATAATCAAGTTTAGTGTTAATGATTAATTTCACTTATATTAACTCAAAATCAGAACCAACATCAGACTTTTAGAGTTAAAAAAAAAGTTTAGAGGAGAAGGTCAATCTCAATCAATTGAAGAAATTAACCAACAAAATGAAGAACCAGGACCTGAAAATGATCGGATATACTTCTAAATTAGTTCCAACTAGCTTTTTGTTGCTCAAAGTTATCTAAAATATGTTAAAAGTTCATTTTTTTTTACATTCTCAGAGCTAATTACGTTGGGAATTTTGCTCATAACCAACCGTAAATCGAAGTTACGGTTCGTAAAAGATGAACTACCAACCGTAACTGGTTAAATTTGAAGAAAACCCAATCGTAAAACTAGTTACGGTTGGTAACTAAATGCTCGATACCAACCGTAACTGAGTTACGGTTCGTAAACTAAAATGGTTACCAACTGTAACTGAAGAAAATTCTCAGATATAAGAACATACGGTTGGTAATTGAACTATTACCAAACGTAACAACATCAAAATATCCAGTTACGGTTCGTAATTGAGTTAAAATCAACCGTAACTCACATAAACCCAGAAATTTCAATTTCATTCTAAAACCCTAATTTTTGATAGAAATTAAACTTAAATCGAACAAAATAAACCAAATCGTAATTGGGTTTTCAAAACATACCTCATATAAGTCATTACACTACACTTGATTAATTTTAGAATCGTCGATTAATCGAAGATGATGAAATTTTGAGTTTTAATGGAGGTTACGGTTGATGGGAGGAGGAGAAGAGAAGAAGAAAGAACACAAATTTTCAATTTAGCTTTGATTTAGGTTAAAAAATGGGGAGGGCAATCTAGTTAATTTACACCTGTTATAGGACATCCCCTAACCAACTAGAGGGATATTACTATCACACCGCCGCCCCTATAAAAGGTTACTTATACAAACTTACAGAACTTGATAAGGCAAGAATAAGATACACCTAACAATATCTAGGATAAATACAGTAGGAAATATACATGTAATTACAACTGTATAACAACACACTAATGTCAATATCGTATAATATCTTAACCATATCTTAACACCCACCCTCAGACTCAAAGTGATGGAGTACACATCTTGAGTCTGGAAATTAAGAACCGAAGACGAGCTGCAAAGTGAGTTTTGTTGAAAAGATCAGCCACTTGAAAACCTGATTTGACATGCGGAAGAATGATTGTACCTTTCTTAAAATGATGACGAGTAAAATGACAATCTATCTCGATGTGTTTCGTACGTTCATGAAAAACATCATTGTGTGTAATCTGAATAGCAGCCTTTTAATCACAGTATAGTGGCGTAGGTGCAGAAATTCGAACTACCATATCACAAAGAAGCCATCGTAATCAAATGAGTTCAGATGTGGAGTGAGCAAGAGATCTATACTCTGCTTCATCACTTGAAAGAGAAACCACACTTTGCTTCTTACTTCTCCATGAAATCAACGAGTCTCCCAAGAACACATAGTAGCCTGTAATAGATTTTATGTTCGTAATATCCCCATCCCAATCGGAATCAGAGTAAGCTTGAAGAGTGAGATCAGACTTAGATGAGAAACACATACCTTGATGAAGAGACCCCTTGATATATCCTAGAATTCTGAGAACAGTTGCATAATGAGTAGACCTTGGAGCAGACAAAAACAGACTGACTATGTGAACTACATGACTTATGTCTGGTCTCGTAATGGTCAAGTAATTTAGACTCCCTACTAGTTGACGATACAATGTTGGATTAGAAAATAGAGTCCCATTTGTAGGACTGTATTTTACATTCAATTCAAGAGGTGTGTCAGTTACCTTATTGTCGTAGAATCTCAGATGCATATTTGACTTGTGATATGAAATAACCAGTGGGTAACGTGCCAACTTCAATGCCAAGAAAGTAACTTAAAGGTCCAAGATATTTCATCTTGAAACAATCACTGAGGTATGATTTGAGTCCAGTAATATCTTGTAGGTCACTGCCAGTAATAACCATGTCGTCAACATACAAGAGAAGAATGACAATTCCTTTTTCTGACGATCTGACGAACATAGTTGAATCACAGAAGCTTTGTGTAAAGCCATACTGGAGAATTGCATTGCTAAACTTCTCAAACCAAGCACGAGGTGCTTGTTTGAGTCCATATAATGCCCCTCGAAGCCTACATACTTGATTAGGTCCATGAGGCAAACCAGGAGGAGGTTTCATTTAAACCTCTTATTGTAACTCACCATGAATAAAATCATTAATTTTTCACGTCCATTTGATGAAGCCCCCATTGTCGTGCTGAAGCAACAACAAGTAATGTACGAACTGCAACCATTCTGGCCACTGGTGCAAATGTTTCTTCATAGTCAACACCATACTCTTGTGTATAAACTTTTGCAACAACTCGTGATTTACATCGTTCAAACTCTCCATCTGACTTGGTCTTAACTTTATAGACTCATCTGCTTCCAACAACTGATTCTCCAGGAGGAAGATCCACCATTTCCCATGTCTCTGCCTCTGCATGTGCTTCCAATTCATCATCCATTGAATCCTGCCATTCTGGAATAATTGCAGCTTCTCTGTATATTCTTGGTTCATAAAATGACAAAATAGAAGACAAAGAACAATGATAGTCTGCATACTTAGCTGGTGATCTTCGATTGCGAGGTGGCAAAGAATTTTCTTCAGAATCAGGATCTCGTTCCTGAGTTCCACTGTCAGGTTGAGTCGTAGAGTGGTCTTGATCATCAGTATCTGGTGGATCAACAACTAGAGGAGATGGACTTTCAGGAGTAGATATAGGGAAAGTGCTAGGATTGGATTCACTAGGAAATGGATCAGAGTAAGTGAAAGACTCAAAAGATGATGATTTGCTGCTTGGAAGTGACCAGAATGGAACTTTCTCCCAGAATGTGACATGAAGAGAGACATGAAGCTTTCTATTAACTGGATCATAACAATCATACCCTTTTTGTTCAATACCATAACCAACAAAGACACACAAGACATTCTTTTGACCAAGTTTATGACGTTCACGTTCTGGAAGGAGTACAAAACAAGTTGACCAAAGACTCGAAGCTTAGAATAGTTTAGAGACGCTCATAAGGTGATATTCCTCCTATGACAGCTGTTGGGACTCTATTGATGGTGTAGACTGCAGTAAGGACTGATTCTCCCGAGAAATTGGAAAGAACTGAACCAGAAATTAACTGGGTTCTAGCTGTCTCCATAATATGACGGTGTTTACGTTCTGCAACTCCATTTTCTTCTGGAATTTCAGTACATGACAGTTGGATAATGGTGCCTTGGGTTTTAAGAAATTCTTTGAATGGATTGGAAATATATTCCCCACCCTGATCAGCACGAAAAACTTTGATCACTTTGCCAAACTGAGTTTTTATCATGGTTGAGAAATCAACATATAACTTAAGAAAATATGCTCTAGAGCTGAATAGATATACCCATGTATAACGCGAATAATCAGCAATAAAACTGACATAATATAAAGCACCTCCCTTTGACATAATTGAAGATTTACCCCAGACATCAGAATGTATAAGAGCAAAAGTTTCAGTTGAGATAGAAGTACTAAGATTAAAAGAAAGAGCTGGTTGTTTTGCCAGTTTACAAGAGATTCAATATGGTTCTTTATCTAACTGAGTATCTCCTAGTAAACCCTTATTGATCATATATGAAAGACGAGAAAAGGAAACATGACCTAATATAACCTAGAATGCCAAGAAATGAAGGGAGATATTGACATAGGTGCAGTGGGAGTAGCAACTACGACATGACTTTTAGATTCTGCCGAGAGAACAAGAGATTGAA
The DNA here is from genome assembly GCF_003573695.1 of Papaver somniferum. Lineage (NCBI taxonomy): Eukaryota > Viridiplantae > Streptophyta > Magnoliopsida > Ranunculales > Papaveraceae > Papaver > Papaver somniferum. The sequence goes on from NC_039362.1 coordinate 166,919,935, forward strand.
GGAGATACAACCGACCAACTCTATGGCCTATCCCAACTAGCTTCCCGGTTTTGAGATCCTGTATAACACAACCAAAATGAAAAAAATATGTGTTATAACCTTGATCACACAGTTGACCAACTGAAATAAGATTCATTGTAATATTTGGTACAAGAAGCACATCTGGTACACAAAAGGTATTTGAATTGTTGACCAAGCCTATATGACTTGAAGTTACTGTTGATCCATCAGCAGTATGAATCTTAGGAGTGATGACAGGATGAAGACTTTCAAAAAAACTTTTGATTAAAAGTCATATGGTTTGATGCTCCTGAGTCGAGAAACCATTCAGTTGAATAAATACCTGAGGAGATAGAGAAGGCAGATGCAGCTGTAGGATTGTTACCAAATGAGAGTGTTTGTTTAATCATCTCTTGAATATCAGCAAAGTTTGATGCAGAACTACCACCAGGTACATCTAAAGAAAGATGAGTTTGATGTTGATGCAGATGAGACCAGGGCTGCCATAAATCTGGTTGGTGCACTGGATTTGTTTCCTCCATTAGCATTGAGTCTTCTCATGTTTCTTGAAGTTGGTGAGGTGCAAAATATGGATGAATGACCAAGTTCCTTATAATACCCACACTGTGTTATGGGTGTGTCAGGTATTGTTGGAGAAGGTGAGGAATTAGCTGATGGAAAATTGCAATTCCTTGCAAAGTGCACAAAAGTCTTGCAATTGCGACACTGCACTTGAGACATGTCACGTTGCACTGAAGCACTTGAGTTTCTTGAAAAATTATTTGAACTTGAATGTGTGGGCACAACAAACACTCCTGATATCTCTGGTGTGATTCTTTTTCTTGTTTCTTCTGCAATAAGTTCAGATAAAGCAGCTTCCACAGTTGGAAGAGGTGATCGATGAAGGATATATGCCCTAACAGACTCAAACTCATCACGTAAAGCCATTAGAAGTTGAACTAAACATGTTTACTCTCTATATTTCTGCCACAGTTCCAAATCTACAGTCCATTTTGGTTCCATAACTGCTAATTGATTCCAGACTATAGACATCTCAGAATGAAAAACAGAAACAGTCTGATCATGTGGTTTCTTCATAGATCTCATATCTTGTTCAAGTTTATATCTCTGAGCAAAGTTGACTTGAGTGTGCCTTTTTGAAAGAAAATTCCATGCATCTGTGGCTACCTCAAAACTAGTGAGTTGCATGCTTATAGAAGGAATAACCGTGTTTCCAATCCAAGTGAGAATCATGTTATTGTTAATCTCCCATTCTTCTTTTGGATCCTTTGTTTGTACTATTTTTCCTTTGTCATTAGAACTGCTTGTTGTAGGGGCTTTTTTTGTACCATCGACATATTTCCACGTACTCTTTCCTTTAAGAAAACTCCTCATAAGGAATGACCAGTGATTGTAGTTTGTTCCATCAAACCGAATAGTGATAGGTTGAAAATCTTCTCTTGACATGATTACTATGTTTCTGAATGTAGGGTTTATACTTTGAAATAGGTTATGATTAGAAGGCAAAGACTAATGTTTTCTCTGGATTGTATTGCAGCGGAAGATTGATTGTTGGATCTTTCCTATCTCTAATACCATATTAAACATGATCATAGAGATTCTACAGTTGTTGTGAGATTAACTCAATGTATCTATTGATAGACAAAGGTGCCTGCTTTATACAAACTTACGAAACTTGATAAGGCAAGAATAAGATACACCTAACAATATCTAGGATAAATATAGTAGAAAATATACATGTAGCTACAACCGTATAACAACACATTAATGTCAAAATCGTATAATATCTTGACCATATCTTAACAACTCCTTGCAGCAGTCTTGCCTAGACAGCAACTACATGCAAAGAAAGAACGACGAACGATGTCGCCTCACCACTAGGGCTGAACATGGTTTCGGTTTTCCGCTGGAACCGGACCAAACCAGACCAATTAGGAAGAAACCAAACCGAACCATTTACTAATGGATTGGTTACGGTGTAGAAAGTGGAAAACCGATAGTGTTGGTTTTGGCTTGGTTTAACCTCTAAAACCGAACCAAAAACCATTGGAAAACCGATTAATTTTTAAACTTAGTTTCTACCGTCGATTTACAAGTATTAGATTTTACCCATTGATTTAGAGGATAAATAGAAACCCTAAATCTAATATTTCATTATGATACTCTCCCTCTTTCTCCTTCTCTCAGCCGCCTCCTTTCTCCACCCCCAACTACAACTGCTGCTACTCGACTTTTTTCTTCCCGTCTTCCTTCTTTTTTATTTGTCAATAACTAAATTAAGATATATTATATATCTTCTTTTGATCTTTAGAATTAGAGTAAGCTTTAACTATTCTTGATATTTTTTATTTTTTATTTTTTTTGTCTGTATATTTGTGTAAACCAATACTATCGGCAACTACGATTTTTTTATCTGTAAATTTGTGTATTTTTTTTTTGGTTTGACATAATTATTGGTTAACCAAAAACCACTGGGACAAACCGAAACCAACTGGAACCATTTGGAAACAGAACCAATGGTTAATGGATTAGTTTGGTTTAGATTTTTAGAAACCAATAGTATTGGTTTCGGTTTTGGTTTGGCTAGAAACCGAACCAAAACCGACCATGAACAGCCCTACTCACCACATATGCAGTGACGACATGTGCCCTTCTGCGTCTCTGTAATAATTTCGCTTATTTTTATCTATGCCTGCAGATACCCACTGTAATCACGAATAATACGCGTTATTACGACGTTTTGACCCTTCGCTTCTACTAATCAGCAACATCCCGTAATTATTTATTACACACGTGTCACTTATTCAATCTTCTTTTTGTTTCTTCTGCCAAACCAACCGTACCGACCAATAAAAACGGCCCAAACTGGAACTTTCCTCCAACGCGCAAGAATTGCCTGTTTATGACAGTTGAAAGCATAAATCCAACTGTATCGACACACCATATAAATACCAACTCTAGCATTAGTTTTCCATCAAACATATCCAATTCCAAACTTAAAGAAAACAAAATCTTTCGGTTAATCAGAAGAACTTCAGGATATCTTGGCAAAAAACAAAACAAAAGACTTACTTCAAATTCATATACAGAGATATGAGAAACACTATAGAAATCAAGAGAAGTGATTCAGTTTCTTCTACTTCTTCTTCCTCCTCTTCAAGTCCGTCGAGGAATATTAGAACTACCAAGAACTCTCTGTCACCGAAATCAACATTAGAAAGATTAAGAACAAAACTGTCATCTAAGAGAGGAGATGACCGTGAAGCACAAACATACGGCGGGGGAGACCTCGAAAGAGTTTTTCGGTATTTTGACGAAAATGGAGATGGAAAAATATCAGCTGCTGAGTTGGAGAGCTGTGTTAAGGCAATATGTGGTGATTTTACTAGTGATGATGCAAGAAGAGCTGTGGAATCATCGGACTCGGATGGTGATGGGTTATTGGAGTTTAATGATTTTGTTAAACTCATGGAAGTTAGTGGAGAAGAAGAGAAAACGAATGATTTGAAAGAGGCGTTTAAGATGTACGAAATGGATGGATCAGGGATTATTACTCCTAAGAGTTTGAAAAGAATGTTGACAAGACTTGGCGAATCCAAGACGACTGACGAGTGTAGAACAATGATTCGTCTGTTCGATCTTAATGGCGATGGTGCACTTAGCTTCGACGAATTCTCTGCTATGATGGTTTAATCATTCATTTTAAGTTAATTAAGCAAGTATAAACATGGGGGATGATCATAATTCTCGAAATTCATTTGTATCTCTAACTGTTTTCATGAGAACGGTAGAGAATGTAATAAAGGCAAAACTTTAGCTAGCTAGGTCCAGTTGGGAATTGCATGTGTTGTCAATTTATGTACACCACTTCCACACTGTCAATTGGATACTTTTGCCGAGTATCCTTATGTATATATACAGAATTCATTCTTTCCCTTAGCAGAAACATTAACAACATGTTTGTCTTTTGGCTAACCTCGACCAGCCTCTATGAGTGGACCCCATTAATTTATGTGTTTGTTTTTTCACTACCTAGGCAAATCTCTATCTATGCAGAGGAAACCTAAATTGCCCTCAAATAAATTTATAATTTTCATTTTTTTTTGTTTAATTCAAAACCTAAATTTTTGCTCTCTTCCATACTCTCTCCCGTTGCCGTCGCCGTCTTCCCTACTCTCCCCCACCGCGCCTCTTCCTAGGCTCCACCAATCAAAATTAAAGAAGAAAGAACTTATAATTCTAGTTGGATCATAAATGAAGATAGGATTCGGTACAGATTGCAAATCAAACCTAGAAATCAATCAATTTTTTCTTTTAATACTAATTATGATTTTTGGATTAAAGGTCATAATCAAACAACAACCATAACTAACGAATGGTGGATGTGATCCCTACCATGGATGTGGAGAAACAAGGGGTACACTCTATAATGGATGAGTGAAAAAAGAAAAAGAAAAATGGGTCTGCATATGTCAAAGAAAAGGATGGATTTTAAGCGGTGAAATGCGGGAATTGTTGAAGAAGAATGTGTATCGAAACAAACTTGAAAAGAATATCTTGAATCTTAACGAGATAAAATAGGGAATATATATATATATATATATATATATATATATATATATATATATATATATATATATATATATATATCAGATTATAATTTGAATAAATTTATAAAACCATTAGAAAGTGAGAAAACAAACAGCATAGTTATATGTACACTACGTAGAGGCACTTCAAAAAAAGAAAAAAATAAATAGATAGAGCTCTACTTAGCAACCTCTATTAGATAATTTCAGAAAACAAACATGTTGTGAGTAGGTGTTTGGATATTACGTAAGAAATAGTATTCCAACTAAATGAAGTCGAAAAAAATCAAAAGTGCGTTTGAGAATAAATTTTCTGAAACTGAAAAATTCTATAAGCCCCTTCTATATGGGTTCAACATATAGAAGCCTCGCTAAATGGACCATTCATTGTCATCTCCATACTTTAGGAAAATGATATTACTAGGCCCAAAAAATCAAATTTTCTTCAGATCTGGCCCATAATTAATTATTATGAATTTTAGTGATGACAATACTACCCTTTCCTATTTATATCATTAGATATTTTCTTTTTCAGTTCATTTCCTTTTTCACTTTCTCTCTCTCATTTTCCTTCGGCTCTCTCTCGGATGAAGAAACAGGCGAGAAGACACAATTTTCGATTGAAATTTTCAGTGAAAATGATTTCAAAACTTAAATCTTGATTATCTAAACGTTAATTCGACATCAATACCACTTGTACTTCGGAGATTCAATGAAAATCGATGGAAAATGAATGATAATCATCATCAGCAGCAAATGAATCTGAAGATTCGCCTACAAATTGAACAAATAAGCTTCGTTTTATCTTTACCGTTTCAATTCAATAAGTAGATTTAGTTCTTTGATTTTTCATATTTATATTTCTGCAAAATCATTTTGTGATTTTGAAAACTTTTAAAAGCTTGATTTCAGCATAAATTTCTTATTGAAATCATAATTAGAGTTAGGTCTGTTATAATCTCACCTTAATCTTACTGTTGAGAGTAAAATTTCGTAAAAAACATTCAAGAAAAATTTCTAGGGTTCTTGAACAAAATTCGATAGATCTTTTAATTTTTTATCTCGATCGAAAATCGGTTTTCAGATTTGAAATTTGTGAATCATTATCTCATTTACCCATCTATTAGATATAAATTCTATATACTTTGATTTTTTTGAATTGATTTTTGCTCATCTCTAATGTTATGTGTTCTTAAAAAATGATTTTTAGTTCAATCTATATTTGCTTTGGTTGTTCAAATTTAAACAACATGATGTAGTACGATTTCAAGATTTAATTGTATATCTATTCAAAATTTTATGTCAATATCTTCTACAGAGCGTCAATTACTGGCAACGGTGCTATCAAATCCATAAAAACTAAAGCTGAAGAATTAAGAGATATGGAAAGAAAAGTTGGATCGTAAGTGATTATACAGGTAAAATGAATTAGGTTACTAAATTATGGCTTGTGCTTCAATTTTCAGTTCATAGCTTGTGATGGTGAAAGTTGGAGCAGGTGGTAATGTTGGTAGTGGTACTGAAGCTAGAGAGTTGTTCATTGTGCTTCAATTTTCTCATTTTGATGATTATGCACACATGTGTAACTTTCGTCTACACATCCAAATTTCATATGTAGCTTGCGTCTACACATCCAAAATGCATGTGTAACTCTCAGTTACACTATTCAGATGCATCTGTAACTCCCAGTTACACTAGTCATATACATGTGTAACTCTTATTTATACTATTATTGTCTGTCTATTTTGGTTATAAATGATGTTACAGTAACATATGATGTAACTAGTTGCAACGTATTGGATTTGTTTTACATTTAAAGCTTTTGGTGACTACATATTGGATATGGCCTTGAGTGCTTGTGTCTGCGTAGCTGTTGAAGCAACTGATGGTGATGGTTATGTTAATTTCAGAGAGGATGTTTTTATTCGGACCTAGTGGTGGTACTCGTAGGGTAATACAAGATAGGGAGAGAGATGGTGTTAACGTTTATGTTGTTTATGGTGTAAGTTATGTCTCATTAAGCTTATAGAGCTTCCTGCCGACCACCACCAACATATGGATGTGTACACAGAACTTACACATGCATATGACATGTGTATCCAGTAGTGACACATTCATATAAAATGTGTAATGCAAAGTTACACTTGTACATAGATGTGTACTCTGTAGTTACACATGTGTACGCAGAAGTTACACATGCATATGGCATGTGTATCTATAAGTTACACATCCATGTGCATGTGTAACTTTTTATTACACATGTTATATGTAAGGTTATCTACAAGTTATTCATCATAAAATACATGTATTACTTTAATTTTCATTTACAATAATTTGTCTTTTCATCAATTACTACAATCATAGTAATTGGTTGTTTGAACACAATAAACGAATTAAAACATGAGATATGTAAAACGAAATCCTAGAAATAATCCTCTATATCCTATAATAGAAATGTTTTTTTTTTGTCTTTCTCGATTCCAATATATTTGCACATCTGCAAACAAAAATAAACATCCATGGAATTAGGTTGGATGGACAAAAATAAAGAAACAAAATTATAGAATAATTGCAAGACAAAATTATACAACAAAGATTACATAAAAGGCACATGATAACTTATCTTATCATGTGTAATTAGTAGTTACACATGCATTTGTCTAGTGTAACTTGGGAATCACACATGTATCTATCTAGTGTAATTGACAGTTACACATGCATATGAGTTGGATACCTAGTATGTGTAATTTTTTGGTTATAAGGTTTTTTCATTTTAGCATGTGTAACAAGGAGTAACACAAGCATCTAACTTGTGTAACTAGGAGTTACACATGCATATCGAATGTGTAACTAGGAGTTACACATACATATTACCTGTGTACTCTGCAATTACTAAGTCTAATTGTGCATCTCTAACAAAAATTCCATCTGAGCATCAAACTAACATGGTCCAAAGACCTCAGTGTTTATAATTCAAATTTTTTACTTTTGGACACATCAAAACTAATGTGCGGATGCATGCATGTTTTTATAATGCAAAGAAATGTCTAAGACTCTAATGTCTTACACCTAACTCGTAAGCAATCACCTAACTATGCATCTAGAACAATCACTATGAAACTCATCAAACAAAGACGATGATGAAGACAAATTGTAAGAGAGATCAATACCTGAAAGAGCTTACTTCACATCTGAATTTCCTCCATTCCATTACCACTGTCTTAACTGCAGCTGCACCAGTACCTGTAATGTTAACTCCTAACATACATCTATCTGAGTATCATTAACTCAAACCCATCTGATTCTTAAACCAGTGCATCCTAAGCTATTCCAAATCATCCCATAGTTATGTCACTGCAATAGCAACACCAGTTCATTCCAAACCAACGCCAAATCTGCATCTGTACCACTTGCACACTCCTACAACTCTCCCTGAACTTTCATACTATGAAATAAACACCTCCACAACCTGTAATTAGCAACAACATCATGTTCATAACCATTCCCAATCCTCATACCACCTGCAATTCACTTGAGAACTGCATCTTCACCAGCTAAGCTTCAATGCCATCTACAACAACAAATCCCCTCTCTCACGTACAATAAAATCAAAACATCAAACAAACTGCACAAAAATAAATAAAACAGTTCATCAAAAATTAGAACCCAAAATTACACAGGTATGTGACTAGTGTAAATAAGAGTTGCATATGTTATATGCATGTGTAACTAGAAGTTACACATTCATATGACTTATGTAACTAGGAGTTACACATCCATATATTGAGGGTTACAGAGCTAATCCCAACGAAGAATAATAAATACATGCACGACCAGGCTTAGTTGTCGCATAATTGTTGCCCTTGCAGTGGTGGCGGTTGGTGGTTGGCGGTGGATGTGGTGGTCAGAGGCATCACATAATATATTTTTAATAATTTTGGGCATAAATTTAAATTTTATTTAATTATGGGCTTGACACTATGCATAAGGGTATCAAGGTCTTTTAATAATTTGGGGCATAGATTTAAACTTCTTTTAATTAAGAGCTTTATATTATGGGTAATCCATGGATTGGGCCTTAGCCTATTTTCCCTTTCTGAAAAGAAAAATAAATCCTTTTTGTGAAGCAAAAGAAGTTCGCTTCTGATTGCTGAACATGCAATAAAGTAAGTGCCATGTTTATCATCCTAACGCAACCGGGTAGGGAAGAAAAGAAAATAATATGTTGGGAATCAGATGATCATCTTTTGGCGTGAAAAAACTCAAAAAAACAGAATTCCACTGTCCATGCTTGGATATGATTAGAGATTTGACAATTTAAGATCACAAAAAAAAAATTATATCAACATTCTAACTATGCAATGTATAAGTGTCGTGATGGATGAGAATAACTGTTTGAACTTTTTATATACATATATACTTGTCAAACGTGATATTAGCTAGAAGAGTAAAGCTGGAATATAAAAAAGAAATTAACTCTAAACATCTTTTCACATTATCATTACTGCTGATGGAGACAATCTATATTGTATTAGGCGCTGGGCGAGGCGAGGCGCCAGGCCCTTTGTCTAGATCCTAGTTAGGCGCGTGCGCTCTAGGCGTCCAGAGAAAAATTAGAAAACAACATATTTGCTCACACCTTAGAGTTTTGGGCGTTTTATTGTCTAGGCGTCCTTTGGACGACTCGTGCGCTTAGGAGAGTGCCTGGGTCTCCTTATACAACGTAGGAGATCATGGATGTGTTATGTCAATTTTATTTAACTAATCTTTGTACCTAAGTGTTTATGGGTAAAAACTGATTCAGTTGGTTTTGGTAAATTGGGTGTGCCGCCGAAAAACGAATCTAAACCTTAAACAAACGCACTGCACGAGAGTACTTTAGATTCGAGAGTTCAATCTGTAAAATTCTGGCCTAAACCAAGAAATGGCCGTTCCAGTCTTGCTTCGGTCACAAAGTGAAGGAGAAGGGTTGATCTTAGGGAGGGAAGCGAAGAAGGTGTTGAGATCAGAATGGTTAACTCTGAAGGTGTGGCTATTTTTATGACTTGTATCAGAATATGGAACTGGCTTGCCGAATGTAAGCTATCGGTTCTTGGTGTTTTTTTGGATACTTATGTTGTTAACCAAAACTCTGTTGTTGGTCGAAATAGGTTGAAAACCTATTTATACAAGTCATTGAGAACCCCTGATCTCGTATAGAAAGTGGAGATAGTTAAGTAGTGGAGAAGTGGGGTTGTGTAGAAAAGGTTTACCATCACGTTCCCATTGTATGGGGAAACTGGTCAGCCTTACACCCACTATTTTATTACTGCTATTTAACCGTTCGCTCTTTCCTGACACTAATTTGTAATGGGCACGTTGCACGCCGCACGCTGTAAACCGACATACCAATATCCTGATGAGTATCCCCTAGTTTTGTGACATGTTTGATATCTCGAGTGTTTCACGGAAAAATGTGCAAAAAGTTGCTAAGTGGGTCTAATGTACAAGACCTAGTTATTCTAACCAATTTCACGCAATCTAGGCGGCATAATGGCATAGTTGCGCCTGCATAGTGGCACAATGGCATAATGGCGCCTGCATAGTGGCATAAAGGCATAGTGGCACCTGACAATGACGTAGTGGCAAGGTGGCAAAGCGACAAAGTGGCGCCTGCCAATGGCATAATGATAAGGTGGCAAAGTGGCGCCTGCCAATGACATAGCGGCAAAGTGGCGCCTGCTGTATTTTGGCATATTGGTGTTAGATCCAAATATGGCTCAATGATATTAGATCTGATTGCCACATTAAACTTAATTCCTAGTTGATGTTATTTGGCATTGGGAGGCATAATGGCCCTGGCCAAATTAGGGTTTGGCATGTCAAAACCCTAATTGGCGCGTGCGGCTATGCAGCACGGCACGTCAGCATCTTGGCAAGTACTTCGTTGGCCGTTTTTGATCAAAGAAATCATGGCAATGCCATAACGTGGAGATGTCCATGGACGATCATGGATAATCATAATATGGCACGGGCCCCATTCTTTAGGGTATCCTGGGTCCTACATGGCTTGTGGCATGTTGTGGGCCCAGAGTGGCATAATTAGGCCATGACTAGAAAATAGGGTTTTCCTTTGGTTTGACCAAAGCCATTAAAACAAGAACTCTATTCTGATCAGGATAGCATGAGCCAAATTGGAGTGTATGAGCCAAATTGGACTCTTCTAGGCCGTTGATTAGCTATAAAATTATCTTGGCCATGCTAGGATTTAGCCATGGCTTTCCAAGATCCTAATACATCATACAGGGATTTGTAATGGCGTGGGCCATGGACAAAGAGTAATGTAGCACGCAGCTGCGCGGTTATGGTACATTGGCATATTGCTGCCATGGAATGGCATTGCCTGCCAATTAGCAGGTTAGAGAGATTTGGAAAGTTGGCTAGCCAATTGTCATGGCGCCTACGATGATCACTAGGCACGGTTTGGGATGGCTTGTAGGCAACCCCAGCACTTTGGCGCGAATTGCAGCAGCGGTGTTGACACGTTGCTTGCGGTGGCATGGTGATGCCTATTTGGGAGCTTAGGAGCGGCTAAGCTTAATAAATCAAATGGCCAAATCGTGCGGCCGTGATTGTTTTTGGAGACTGGCTTGGGCCGTCTAGATTAGGTTCCTAATGGAATTAGGCGCATCGACCAGCCAACTTCCAACTTTATTAAAAGTGTGTGTAGCGGGTTTTGAGCGATCTGATTGGTCGATGGCAAAAAGAGGGGGGCCATAGGGGCAGGCTTCATTCCAAATGCGTGTGGCGCATTTAGAGCGACCTGATTGGTCAATGGGAAAGAGGACCGGCAAGCAATGTAGGGCCGACCTCATTCTAAATGCGTGTGGAACATTTAGAGCGACCTGATTGGTCGATGGGAAAGAGTGCCAGCAAGGGAGACATGAAGCGTGGCCAACGGCCACAAGCGGTGCCTATTGGAGAGGATTTTGCCGGCTATGTGGCATGGCCGTGCCTCCTTTCTCATTGTTCCTATTTGCCGCAGTTCCTCTTTTGTTTCTTGTTTTCTGGTAGGACTTTGCTCCTACTAGCTCTATGGCGGATCGGTTTCCTAGCTTACCTAGGTTTGGCCCCGACCAATAGGGTTTGAATCTTGTGATTTATCACAAAATTGAACAATTTTAACAAATTATGTGTGTTGACACAAAATTCTTTTATTCTCAGAGAGCAGTTAGCGCGTCTTCTGATTGGGCATCTTCATGTAGACCTTGATTTTGATACTTCGGGAAATTCATGCTACCCACCTGCGAGTGAACACTAATTTTCATGTCGTACCAATACTAAGGGTTCAGCCAGGGAACATAACATAGGAAAATACTCAATAAACCATACACTAATGAGTAATGCAGGAGAGAGTTTACAGAATGTTTGGGATTGTTGCTACATGCACCATTCTGAATAAATATACGGAGTTGCTCAATACATGTGTGAGTAGAGAGGACGGAGCACTCATTACTTTCAAATGGCTCAATTATTTTGCAGATGGCGCATTAAATACAGGGTTTTACAATTTTAGCCCTGAACTAAAAACCACCATCAACATTAAGAACAAAATAAACATTTAATATCTACAAACTATTACATGAAGGATGACAATATCTTAATCAGACATAATCCTTAATTTTAGTCGATGTTGGTTAGGAGTGTAAATTGGGCCAGGCCGGGAAACCTAGCCCGTTTCCTACCCAGTGGGGCCAGACATGCTTTACATTCAGCTACCCAAAAAATCCGTCAGGCTGGACATGCGAGGTAAAAACACTTATTTTTGAGCCAAAGACCATTCTATTAAGCAAGCCACGTCAGGAAGGCAATAGGCTTCAGGGATTTTATACTTCAAGAGTTCTTTGGTAGCTGATTTAACACAGGTAGTATAACTGATTTAACACTTGTTCAGAGTTTGGGGATTGAATGAACTGTAATTTAAAACAATCTTAAGTAATTAATCTACTAATTTTTTTTATTATTAGATAAAGAGTACTACTACATTAGAACAGGTAGATGTGCTAGTCTACGAGTGAGCCTCATGAGAAACCAGCCAAGGGAGCTGAAGTGGATATGGGGATGATTATGTTGCAAGGGGACAAGCTAACTATACCTTCCATGTCATGTCAAATTCTGTAATATTGCGCCATTAGGACTGGAACCTGGGACCTCCTGGAGCCAAATTAGTTAATATCGTGCATCGGTATGGTATCCTCCGGGTCCGATACACCTATACAAAAGTACTACTTCTATTTCAGATGATCATGTCGTTGCTACTAACATGAATTGATGACATTGAAGATAAAAGCGTCATTTGGAAAATCGATAATGAAATCTTTAAAATAAACAGAAACAACAATAAAGAATCGTAGTTGTTTCAAGGATAAAAAACTCATTAAAAAGATAAAATAGTTCTTTACTGAATCAGATTGAGTTTTTAAGGGTACAAAAGAAGAAGATTATTAGGAAAAAGGGTTTTGTTTACAGATTTTCGGATTTAAATAATTTATTCTACCAAATTACCCTTATCGATATTATCAGTATATCAGTGAACCCGATATATCGGTTTGTACCGGCTGATATGAGCGTTTTATCGCTCCATCGTTGTATCGCCGATATTTTAGATATCGTAAAGGTTTTTCCCGATACACGATAAAAACCTTTAATATCGACCGACACAACCGATATTGACTTCATTGCGTGGAGCAGCATCAAACCTTTGAGGAAGGGGATGACCAGCTGAGTTAGCTACCCGTTTTTAAATGTTAAAAAGAGATGAAAATTATAATTTTAATCTATATATAACAAAACACATAACAATTCATTCCAAGGTTGAACTAAAACCAATTCAAATGGTACCAGGACGGATTTTCTGGACAGATACCAGATCGGGCTATTAATTTTTAGGAGATATCCGAGCCCATCCATCTAAGCTAACCAGACTATGTCATGTAACACATGACGGGTTTTAATAGGTTTTAGGCGCATACGGGTACAAACGTGCTCGGGCGAGTACGAGCAAGATATTTTTGGATATTATTTACAGCCGTATTGAATAACTGTGGACAGTATTACCGATACCACCGTACTGCATATCTATCAGTGAGGACGCGAAGGATATCAATACCTGGTACGACAAACCAAATTGACCAGTAAAGCTCATGATCCGTAGCCCGTATGGCATGACGTTGTCATGTAAGCCCAACAATTTGGTTAATGAAATAAACCGAATTAAAGAATTAATTATGAGTTGTTAATTATTGAGGTTGACCTAAAATTTGATCCTTTTGTAAAATGTCCGTTCACATTCCTGATTCTTCGAAAGAAAAATAAGAAAAGCAAATAATTGAACACAAATTGGTTGCCTACAATATTTTGATGAACAAATTCAAGTCATGCTTCTTCTTCTTTTTTTGTTTGAAATTAAACAAGTCACTTTGGAAACCCACTTTGTACGAAACTCGCATTGGAGAACGATGGAGATCAAGCTAAAAAAAATAGTGGATTAGCAAGCAACACGTTTCTTCTACTTCTCTATTTTAAAATTCCACAAGCTCCTTGACCTCCAACTATACCACATCTGGATTGTTAGTTTTGCTTTGGAAAACAGACTCCTGTAGTTGGTCGTTTTGTTTTTGAAAATATTTACAGAGATAGAATCGAAGAAAAAGAGAGTGATTCCAAAATACTTCCAACATAAAATGTTTGCATTTTTAATTTCTTTTGAAATTTAGATTTCATAGAAAAACAAACAAAAGGCTACATGAGGCAAAAATGTTTGCGGTTATCACTAGACAAATAGGTAGTATGGAGTAGTTGTGATGTGACTGATGTCCCGCTAGCTTTTGCTAAAGAGTAACTAGGAAGACGTTTAGTGTTGGCGAATTTTGGCAACTCCTTGCAGCAGTCTTGCCTATGGGGATGATGGCAAAGAAACAACCAGGAACGATGTCGCCTCACCACATATGCAGTGACGACATGCGACGCTTCTGCGTCTCTATAAGAGAAACGATCTAGCTCGCCTTGCAAGTAATTAGTTTAATAGTTCCGCATGTATTATTCGTAATAACGATATAGCTACAAATACCAACTGTGATTATTAATTACGAATAATACGCGTTACTTACGTCGGTTTTGACCTTTCACTTCCGTAACAGAAACTATCCTTCACGGAAAACATCCGGTAATTATTATTACACCCGTGTCACTTGATTCAATCTTCTTTCTTTTGCCGACTCAAGCCAACCGTACCGACCAATAAAACTGATGTGTGCATTATTTTATTTTATTTTCAGAAACGACGCTAACTGGAACTTTCCTCAAACGCGCAAGGACTGCATGTTTATGACAGTTGAAATCGTAAATCCAACTCTATCTCACACCATATAAATACGAACTCTGGCACCACTTTCTCCCTCCATCAAAAACATCATCGAATTTCAATCTTCTAAGAAAACAAAAACTTTCGGTTAGTTATAAGAAAGAAAACAAAAGAAAGAACTACTTCAAATTCATATATACATATATATAAACTCCCACACTTCGAATTCACAGACAGAGATATGAGAAACACTACAGAAATCAAGAGGAGTGATTCAGTTTCTTCAACTTCATCTTCTTCCTCTTCAAGTCCATCGAGGAATATTAGAACTACCAAGAACTCGCTGTCACCGAAATCAACATTAGAAAGATTAAGAAGAAAACTGTCATCTAAGAGAGGAGATGACCGTGAAGCACAAACATACGGCGGGGGAGACCTCGAAAGAGTTTTTCGGTATTTTGACGAAAATGGAGATGGAAAAATATCAGCATCGGAGTTGGAGAGTTGTGTTAAGGCAATGGGTGGTGACTTTACCAGTGATGAAGCAAAAAGAGTTGTGGAATCAACGGACACCGATGGTGATGGGTTATTGGAGTTTAATGATTTTGTTAAACTCATGGAAGTTAGTGGAGAAGAAGAGAAAAAGAATGACTTGAAAGAGGCGTTTAAGATGTACGAAATGGATGGATCGGGGATTATTACTCCTAAGAGTTTGAAAAGAATGTTGACAAGACTTGGCGAATCCAAGACGACTGAGGAGTGTAGAACAATGATTCGCTTATTCGATCTTAACGGCGATGGTGTACTTAGCTTCGACGAATTCTCTGCTATGATGGTTTAATCATTCATTGTTTTGTAAATGAAGTAAGTATAAACAAGGGGGATGATCATAGTCCTCGAAATTCATTTGTATCTCTAACCCTTTTCACGAGATCGGTAGAAAATGTAATAAAAGGCCAACCTTGATAACCAGCTAGTAGTTCCAGTTGGGATTTGCAAGATTTGTCAATTTATGTGCCACTTTCCGCACTGTAAATTGGGTACTTGGATATCTATATATATAATTCATTCTTTCCATTGTGTTCTCTTGATAAGATTCTTAGGAGTACTCTTTAATGAAACCGTCAAACTGAAGTCCCTGAGCATAAACACTAAGAAGGTGTTTGGATACCAGAAGAAGTAGTCTTGCGGCTGAATTAAGTCGAAAAATCAGAAGCTCGTTCAGGACAAAATTTCAAAAAAACTTCTGAAAAGCATAAAAACTTTGATTCGGGTTGCCAAACATGCTATAAATTAGTGCCATGCTTATCATCCCACGCAACCCTGAAAGGAAGAATGATATCCAACACAAGCATATCCCACCAAGTAAAGTCTGATCCCTCAGAGACCGGAATTTCAAAGTTAGGTTGGGTATAGGAGAATCATTTCCAGGCATAGCAAAACTTACAAAAGTCAAAATCCACTAGCTGGAGAACACGGAAATGAAGATTAGCGGCTAAATACATCTGATAATGGAATGGTAGTGCGAAAGAATGGAGATTGTCAACATATGTTTACGTGTACGGAAAATCAAAGTCGTTTTTCTCAACTTAATTTGACTACAATCATGGAAAGCAGCAGGTTTCTTTCAACATAAAATTGTTTGGAAACAAAGTCGGTTTTTACAACACTAAAATATCTGAGTCTTACAAAGTCCTTCAGGACTGACTGCAGGAGAACGATAAAAGAGAGAGGCGGAAACAGCCCAGTCTTTTTTGGGTCCTCGAGAGGCGGAAAGCCGGAAACAGTCCGGTCTTTTTTGGGTCCTCCAAGATTTTGAAAGAAAAATTGCTTCAACAATCATACAAGATTGCTAGGTCAAGCAAGTTCAAAACTTGGAATATCAGTTAACTTCCTCCTAAGATGATGGTCTACATAGCAATTAGAAATGAGACTTCAATTAGAACACACAAGACCAACTTCCATATACGTATCTGCAGAACATAATATATACTAGTATATCCACATTGGAATTAGGTATTTACTATTTAGTATCTGAAATACTAGTCTGAGTAGGTAGCAATAACGATGCATCATAGTAAAGTTGAGCGTCTAATGCACCTCTTTCATTACTACCACTCTTTTCACAAACTTTTTGAACCCTGATAAGCAAGAAAACATCTACCCTGTTTTTTCACACCTTTCCTTAAATTCCATTGAGAGTAACCACAACTTTACGTGGAGTGGCATAGTCCCGGTGTTCGCACAGCCAAATTCCCTGAATAAAAAAGACGGAGAAAAATATTCATTTCATGTTCTTCCCTTTTTCATTTGGAAAAAAATGTTCAAATAGGCACACAGTATGGAAGGAAGAACGTTAGAATGAGAAAGGAACACATTGACAAGTCAAACACTAATGGAGTATAAGACACCAATCGAACATTTTGCAAAAACAACACATATCTGATCCTATTACCTGCCAGGTTCCCATGTTCAGGCGTCTGTCTGTAATTGGAACACTGCATGGGAAACAATATCAGGGTGTGAAAACAGTTTATCTACTTACATAAAAGAGGATTTTGCTTTAAACTTAGGAGTATGGAGTCAGAGGAGATTCTCACGTGAGAGTACATCCAAACATAGATGATTTAATATGTGCTGGCATGTCATCTGGACCTGCAACATTTGTCACGACAAATTCACATCATACCTTGGATGAATGCCCAAAAAAAAGAACTTGCAACAACTAAAAACTTTCATGGAAAGCAATTTTTGCTTGATTTCCTGAATAAATGGCAAATCAGATCTGCGTGCAATGTAAAGCAACTTAGCACTGCTGTAAGACATATTCCCACAAAGCTGAGCCGACTGAAGCAAAACTCAGCCGAAATACTTGTTGATAGAATACGTATTCGTAGTAAAATACAACCAATTCTCTATATAGCTTAATAATAATGATAACTAATACAAAGAAGTTTCAGTTCTCTAGCTTATAGTTTATAGACAATCCCACCCATATTTTCCACGGAATTCGAACCTGAACTCTATTTATGATTCATTTTTTTATCACATAGGCCATTGTTTCTTATTTCAGCATATATTTTCCGCCTCTTCTCTACCTTTTCAGGGACGAATTCCGGATAGTTTTACATCTAGGATTTACATATACAACATATAGCACTGTCAAGAGTGAATTTCCTTTTTCTGAGAAATTTAGATTAAAAAGAGTCCGGGATCCGAAACTTGAAAAACACGGATTGGGTTGTGCCATACATATAAAAGAGTATAATGATGTTGATGTATTTGGCGAATCAAAAAGCCAGAAATTTCGAATGTACGGGATAGCAATCCCAAAATACCCCAATAAATGTTTCCAGTTTTGACTCAGGCACACCCTTCATAGTCAATCTGTTTTTCACCTCTGCTCTCTCTTATTCAGTTTTTTTCAATATGAATAAGGGTTTCCATTAAACGATTAAAATGTCAATCAATACTTCTCGCTTTTTCAAGAAAGGGTATTATAAGAGGGAAAAAAACTCAAACAGTCTATAATTTCACCAGCCAACCTGGTAAAATCTACTTGTGGAGGCTCATTTACTTTGGTTGAAACTGTTTCCCAAAGTTATACAGCAGAATAACAAGTCAATAATCCGTAGCTAAGTTAATTCTTATATAAACTAGAATTTTGAAGTTCCTTCACAAATTAAAAACAAGTAGGCATTGGTGGCAATTTGCTGATTGAAAAGTGCTACAATTTTTCAGGGAGAAATATTCAATTATATGTAGTTGTAGGTACTAACCTTCCATTGTATGCTTCCATGGTGCAGAAGGACCCTGCAAAAATGTTGAACGCCAAATTTATATCCTTCAAGAGATCACTCAACAACACAAAATAATTAAAAGCAAGCTGCTAAGCTAACCTCTGGAACTATCCTGTTGAGGAAGGTCTCAGTATCATGTCGAACATCTATGTCGTAATTCTCGTTTATGGTCAAAGAAGCACTTGTATGTTGCACTGGAAGTAAGACAAACTGTTCTTCAGCCAACAATTATTGTAATTCAATGCAGAAGCTAAGGCATAGATTTGAAATCAGGCTTACTTACAGAAAAAATGTGCAAGGCCACATTTGAATCCTGACAAGTCTTGTTCAATTTCCTTCACTATCTAAAAGAGAGAGAGTCATTAAGTGTAAGGTAAATCAGTCTAACAGAAAGTAATGTAAACAAAAACCAAAAAAATTCTTGATCTGGTAACATGATCACAGCAGTAAGAAGATTCTGTTGAATAATCAACATTTCAAAACAATTCATGACCAGAAACTGAAAACGGCATCACTACCTCTTCTCCATTTATGGGGTTCTATGAGAGGATTTATGTTCTAAATCTTGGTTGTTCAATTTAAAGTTTTTGACAAATCCCATGTTTCCAATTGTGTAAAAGTATTTTTGTCAACTAAACCCCAAATTGGGTACTCCGTGAGATCCTCAAATACGTGCATAAAACCCTATTCAAATTCAAATCCATCAAAACAACAACCACATATAAAATTATCAAAAATAAGATTATTTTGATCTTCTATTTCTACCTTAAGACTGATGACAGAAGAAAAAAACACCAAAATTTGTGTAGCTATTGACTATTGAGAATCAAATACATGATACAAAAAACAAATCGCTTTCAAACGGATAAAAAGAAACCCAAAAATGAAAAGAACACCACCGAAAATCAGTAATACTAGTTATTATTCTACCTTGGGAGTGACGAGGTGACATCCACGTTTCTGAGCAGGAAGAACGACGGTCTTCTGAGCCCACTTAGGAGTAGCCATAATTTTGGTATCGCTCAAAGTGTTTTGCTTGTATTGAGATTTTACCCTAATCGGTGTGGCAAGGAACGCGGGTTTTGCAGCGAAGAACACTGATGAAGTTTGCATTGGTAATATTTGAGAGGACAGCAGAAGTAGATAATTAGAATAAGGTCCTATGAAAGTCAAGGCCAGCAACAAAAATACACCTCCTAATGCGAAGGGCGAACCTGTTATTTTTGATAGGTCCATTGGAGTGAGACCGTGAGAGTATGAGTGTGACACCATTAAGCTTTTGTGGTTACAACGAGTTCTATCTTAGAAATTGCTTTCCAATTTATTTAGATCAAAAAGCTGAAATCAATATCGGTAACAAGTTTTGAAACACCTTTTTAAAATGAAGCCAATATATTTTTTGCTTCTTGCTTTTGTGGGAACTTCAGGGCTCATATACAACCCAAGCCTGGTAAAAGATATGGAAATTTGGATATATTTCCAGCTAATTCAAATGTTCATATGGAAATGTGCTCATGGAATATCACCCACCAATGCTAAAACTGCTAGCATCCTCAGCCACATTGACTCCATCTGCAATCTCTGTCATAGTGTTAAGTAAGATTTATTTCATATTCTTATTCCATGTCCCCATGCTGCCGTTGTTTGGATAAATCTATTTGGTCATTAACATCAGATCTTTGGTGATTCTACCTGCTTCTATGAATGGCTCAACACTTGGTTCCAACCTCAAAATCATAAGACAGGCTGGATTTCCACCTTTACTACTACATGTTGGTTCATCTGGAAAGCTAGATGTGATTTGTCTTCCAGAAAATTCATCAGACTGCTGCTTCTACTGCCAACAGAATAAAACAGCACCTTTGCTCTTTCAATAGAATCATGCATTACCAAAGTCACATCCCTAATAATCTTTATCACCAGAAAAATGATAAGGAGAATGTGGACATGCTTGTTAGAGATCATAGACAGAAGTTTGGAATAACTATTAGCATCACCTTGGTGTTATCCCTAACATGGAAGGACATGTTAGCTCTCAATTTTATACTAATTATGCCTTGATTATAATGCCTTATACATGAAAATGTGTTGGTGCAAAAAACATCAAAGGCTGTGTCGTTGGAGTTAGCAGAGCAAGAAGAGGAGCAGAACCAGCAATAGGATGGGAAAACGAAGAGCAGAACTAGCAATAAGAACGAACCAACACTGACTTTAAAGTTGAAGATGACGCAACTCTGATAGAACCGAAGTAAGAATACAACAATGAAGTTCAAGGAAGATCCAACCTAAGATTCCATCAAATGAGAGATGGAAATTTTGAGTCAGTTTCTTTTGTCCTGTGTAGTCTGATCAGTCACTAAAGAAGATAACACAAAAACAATCAATCATGTTGTTATAGCCATAAATTCTAGTCATTTTGAAAACTTTAACTAGAAAGAACAAGATGTGGATTTTTTTAGTAAGTCGATTTCAATTAGTAAATCTTCATGGTAGAAACAATGCTCTTTTGAAACTCATAGGTTTTTGGATGACGCTGGAAACAACTTTGTTGACTATTATATAACCTTCGAGTAACTACCTGTCGGGTAGTTTGCTCTGTTGACCATTATGAGAAGTAGCTTCTCCTTGAACAGTAAAAAATCGTATGTGTCTTTTTTTTTGAATAAAATATTTTATTTTATTTATAATAATTAAAGTTACAAAACAGACACACATGACATCAACAAACTAGACCCATAACAAAGTCAAAACACCTGACCACAAGCAAAACTAGACCCATACAATACAACTTTTAAAACCAACTAGACAAAAACATTAACTAGAAGTACCAGTAACCGAATCATACATATCCATACGAAGATAAGGAATGATGATCTGAGGAGGGGTAAATTTCCTATACTGGTTATATATATTTCTTCTAGCATATTTTGCAATGGCATCAGCCACCTTACTACAGACTCTATGAACAAACCTAACTTCAATATCATACAAACTTTGAAAGAAACTAAGACATTCAGCTATCAGATACCTATCTTCCCATTTAACAGCAGCCAGATGCTTGTGTTGAATAGCTTCCATTAGGATTTTGTTATCACCTTCAATGATCACTTTACTTAAACCATAATTCTTAATCCATTGTAGTGCCTTGAAGAGAGATAAAACTTCTGCCGGTCTACATCCCTTGCTCTGCTGGTCCATGCCATGGCTTCCAAAAAGATTCCTAAATGATTTCGAACAACAATAGACATACCAGCAAAATTAGCATCAGTAATGATTGAAGCATCAAAATTTAGTTTAATCCAAGTAACGGGAGGAGATACCCAATGATGTGCAGAACTACTACAATGCATTAGGTTAAAACTAGTACTAGGATGAATGCTTATCCTATAATCAGAACAAAACTTGAGAATCCGATGAAGAGCAGAATCAGGAGACTGGAGTTTTCCCTTAAATAGATGTTGGGGAAAATGATATTATGTATTTGGTCTTGGTGGGATTGGAACTTAGGACCTATTGGTCACTAAGGACGCTAGCTCATTTTCACTGTTAGTGAATGAACCTTTAGTCCCACATAGGGGAAACTAAAGATGATACCTCTCCATAAGTATTGAATTTTTTGATCTTAGAGTGTCCCTTGGGTCATACACACTTTTGTGTGAGGGAGAGGACTTAAGCAATGGGCTAGTTGGTGCAACCACGCGTTTCACACACGCGCGGTGCTTCGCACCGAAGTACGCACGCCGCCGTCCGTCCGGTCGGTTGGGCTCGGGTGCGGGTCAACCAAGACTTATTTTTTGGAAAAATTTCTTTTGATTTATTTCCTAAACATTTTTGAAAATCAAATTAAATTCTTTCTTAAATATGGGGGGCGTGTGACCCGGGCGAATTTTCTTAATGAATTTTTTTTAACGGATTTATTTGCATGGATGTCGACATTTCTTACCGTGTTTTTTGTTTGATGACAGAATTATGTCGACATCTTGATAACATTACTTCGCATGCAGAATTATTTCGCACATTAATGTGCATTGATTTCACTTCCTCTGTTCGCCTATAAAAAGAACTCTTCTTCTTCATTTTTTTTTGTGTCCAGAAGATCTACTATCCTCTTCTTTTCGTCTCTCTCCCTCTGTGTGGTCCTTTATTTCATTCTGTGCAATTTTTGTTGGGTTCATAAGAGTGGGAAAGTACTGTAGTGCTAACAGTACTTGCAACAGGCAGTTTTATCCTGGATACAACTTGACCACAGGGTATAGGCATCACTCATTCTTGAGGCGTACCGGTCAACTATTGTGTTAAGGACATCGTGTTGAACACGTGACTCTGTCTTCAATTTGAGTTCATTTGAGTGTTTCTTTTAACTTTCCAGAAATTTATGTTATAACATTTTTCTTTGAGTTTTATTATTACAGCTACAACAATCTTAACACAATAGTTGTTTTTCCCGTGTCTGTAACAATGGGTAAGAACGATGTTGAGAGGCCGGCAAAATTTTCTGGGAAAGACTTTAAGAGGTGGCAGTCAAAAATGTTATTTTTCCTGAGTTACCATGAACTGGATTCTTATTTTCTGAAACCTTTTGATGAATCACTGAATGATGATGGTCGTGAGTCTGTTTTAGATGAATGGAAGAGGGAAAACTACATGGCCAAAAATCATATTCTGAATTGTTTAGAGGATTCTTTGTATGACTTTTACAATGTAAAGGATAACTTTTCTGCTTTTGATTTATGGAAAAATACCAAGCTGAAACTGCCGGAAGTAAGAAATTCTTGGTAGCTAGGCTTTATGAGTATAAAATGGTGAATGACAAATCGGTGGTTGATCAATTTCTTGAACTCCAGCAAATTATGAATGAAATTCTTGCGGAAGGTATGGTGATTGATGAAACTTTTCAAGTGTCTACTGTTATCGAGAAATTGCCTACTTCCTGGTCCGAGTACAAGAAGAAATTGAGACATGAAACTGCTGAATTTACTATGGTTGATTTGGGTAATAATATTCAAGTTGAAGAATTGTTGTGCTCCAAGGACAAAAATGTATCTTCTGCAAGGGACATTCTAACAAAGCTCATGTGACTGAACACAAAGGTTCCAATGCTGAAAAGAACCGAAAAAACTCCAAGAAACCTCCAGGCAAGAAAGATATGTTTCAGAAACCTAAACTAGCATTAATAAAATTAAGGATGATTGCTATGCTTGCGGAAATCCAGGCCATATGGCGGTTCACTGTAGAAACTGTAAGGACCTTAAAAATAAAAATAATGCTAATTTGGTTGAAAACAACAAAGATGATTTTTCTGGCACGGTGTTTGAACTAAATTTGGTAATAAATGTGAGAGACTGGTGGGTAGACTCTGTGGATACCAAACATGTCTATGGGAACAAAGATATGTTTACCTCCTACAATAAGGTAGGGGAATGAGAGAAACTCTATATGGGTAACTCATCTGCAGCTGCGTTTGTAGGAAAAGGCAAAGTTGGGCTCAAGCTCACTTCTAGCAAGACTCTCACTTTGAATGAAGTTCTTCATGTTCCGGACATCTGCAAAAATCTTGTTTCTTGTGCTGTTTTAGATGATGAGGGTTTTAAAATTGTGATAGAATCTGGGAAATGTGTTGTAACTAAGGGTAAAGATTATGTGGGGCAGGGTTATAAGAACTGGGGTCTGTATAAGCTTAATGTAAACTCTGCTGTAATGAATAATAATGATTCTTACGCTTATGTTTGTGAGTCTTTCAATGTTTGGCATGGTACACTTGGACATGTAAATTATAAGTCAATGCTTAAACTAGCTAATGTAGGCTACATACCCAAATTTAGTTTAGAAAAGGAACACAAATGTGAAATATGCGTAGAATCAAAGTATGCTAGAAAACCTTTTAGCAAAAATGTTCATAGAAATTCTAAACCCTTAGAATTAATTCACTCAGACCTAGTTGACATGAAATCAGCTCAAACTAGAGGTGGTAAGAAATGGTTTGTTACTTTTATAGACGACTATACTAGGTATTGTCATACATATTTGCTTGGAAGTAAGGATGATGCCTTAGAAGCCTTTAAGAGGTATAAACTAGAAGTTGAAAACCAATTAAATACTACCATTAAAACCATTAGGTATGACCGTGGTGGTGAGTACATAACTCCTATAGGAGATTTCTGTGTAGAACATGACATAATACACGAGGTTACCCCTCCTTATTCACCTCAGTCGAATGGTGTAGCTGAACGTAAGAACCGTACCCTTAAGGAGATGATGAATGCTATGTTAATTAGTTCAGGATTACTTCGAACTTGTGGGGGGAAGCTATCCTCTCAGCCTTCTATATCCTGAACATAGTACCTTTTAAAGGATCAGATAAAACTCCATATGAATTGTGGAAAGGTAGACAACCTTCTTTAGCATACTTCAAAGTGTAGGGATGTTTGGCTAAGGTTCAGATCCCTAAACCTAAAGCAACCAATATCGGACCCAAAAACTGTTAATTGTGTATTCATAGGGTATCCTGAGCATACACCTGCATATAGATTTATGGTTGTGAGTTCTGATATTTCTGAAATTGGTGTGAATACTATTATGGAGTCCAGGGATGCTGTGTTTTTTGGAAATGTTTTTTTATTAAACTCTGACTATCGTAAGAGAGGTGTTGATCCCCTAGATATCCCTCCAACCAGTCAGACTTTACCTTTAGAGGAAGATGAAGTAGAAATTGATCTTAGGAAAAGTAAAAGGGCTAGAACCAAAACCTCATTTGGACCTGACTTCGTAACACTAGCAGAGTCTGATCCTCAGACTTATAGAGAAGCCATGACTTCTTCTGAAGCTCCGTGGTGGAAAGAGTCTTATATTAATGAAATGGAATCCATCAAAGAAAATGATACATGGGAGATGGTAAATTTACCTCCAGGGTGTAAGGCCATAGTATGTAAATGGATCTTTAGGAGGAAACGTAACATAGATGAAACTATTCAAAAATACAAGGCTAGGTTAGTAGTCAAAGGCTACAAACAAAAGGAAGGTGTAGATTTCTTTGATACTTACTCACCCGTTACGAGAATTACTTCCATTAGGATGTTAATTGTTATAGTTGTGGTTCATAACCTAGAGATACATCAAATGGATGTAAAAACAGCTTTTCTTCATGGTGAATTAGATAAAGAAATTTACATGGAACAACCTGGGGGCTTTGTAGTGAAAGGTTATGAAAACAAAGTTTGTAAACTGAAAAAATCTTTGTATGGATTGAAACAAGCACCTAAACATTGGCATGAAAATTTTGATCATGTAATGTTTTCTAGTGGTTTTAAAATCAATGAATCTGACAAGTGTGTCTATACTAAACTTGTGAATGATGATTGTGTGATTGTATGCTTGTATGTTGATGATATGCTTATACTTGGTACAAACATATGTGTAATTAATTCCACTAAGAGAATGTTGAATGAGAACTTTGACATGAAAGACTTAGGCCCCGCAGATGTAATCTTAGGGATGAAAATTAGAAGAAATTCTAACGGTTATAGTCTTAGTCAATCTCATTATATTGAATCTGTGCTTAGAAAATTCAATCATTTTGATTGTAAGCCTGCTTATACTCCGTATGATCCTTGTTTTAAACTCAAAAATAATAGAGGTAATGGAGTATCACAATTTTAATACTCACGAGTTATAGGAAGTCTGATGTATTTGATGAACTGTACTAGGCCATACATTGCTGATGTTGTGAGTAGGTTAAGTAGGTATACTTGTAATCCAGGGCAGGAACATTTGGATGCACTTTTTAGAGTGTTGAGGTATTTGAAATACACTTTGACCTTTTGTTTGAATTATGAAAGGTATCCTGCCGTCCTTAAGGGATTTTGTGATGCAAACTAGATATCAGACTCAGAGGAGTCCAAGTCTACGAGTGGATATGTTTTCACTCTAGCATGTGGGGCTGTTTCTTGGAAGAGTTCCAAACAGACTTGCATAGCTCGATCCACTATGGAATCTGAGTTTATTGCAATAAAGCAGGAGAGGAAGCCGCTTGGCTAAGATGCTTTTTAGAAGGCATTCCTCTCTGGCATAGGCCTGTGTCATCTATATCTATACATTGTGATAATCAAGATGCCATATCTAAAGCTAAAAACAGCTACTATAATTGGAATTCTATACATATAAAGAGAAGACACGATACCCTAAAACAACTAATCTCAAAAGGCGTTATTTCCATTGATTGGGTTAAGTTCAAGGAGAATATCGCGGACCCTTTGACGAAAGATTTGTCCAGGGAGATAGTTAGTAATGCATCTAAAGGGATGGGGCTTAGGATCATTAAATAAACTTGCCATGAAGGATACTAAACCTTGCTGACTGGAGATACCAAGATCAAGGTTTTAAATGAGACAACTAATTTGTGGCGGGTTAAGGTAAACACTATCAGAGAATTTCATTTTATGCCCCTTCCCTATGGTGTAGACGTGATAGTGTGACTGCATGTGAGGATGACTTTCTATTAAGTCTTAATGAGTTCTATAGTTTCAATTTAAGATTGAAGTGGGGTGTAGCAGTAAACACTCTTTATGGAACTCACCTATTTGAATGTGGAAGTGGGTCGCTTCCTATGAGAATAGAGATGATTCTCTAGAGCATTCTGAGAAACGGGATTTGTCCATGGACAAAAAGGACACAACGGCACGAACTCGACAGCACCTAGAGAGATATCACGCGTGGTTATTATCGCAGATTACACCAAACGATGGCAGTTCAAGACATCGCGTTCACTGTCCATCAAGTAGTTCCGGCAATTTCTCACTAAGCAAAGGTTCAAGACCTCATGGCCACCTCTTGCCTAAGTGGTATTTCTCGCTTTCCGTTTTCTGATTTTTGTATCGGTATTCCATTCATGTGGGGGATTGTTGAAGAAAATGAGATTATGTATATTTGGTTTTTTGGTCTTGGTGGGATTGGAACTTAGGACCTATTGGTCACTAAGGAAACTAGCTCATTTTCACTATTACTGAATGAACCTTTAGTCCCACATAGGGGAAACTAAAGATGATACCACTCCATAAGTACTGAATTTTTTGATCTTAGAGTGGCCCTTGGGTCATACACACTTTTGTGTGAGGGAGAGGATTTAGGAAATGGGCTAGTTGGTGCAACCACACGTTTCACACACGCGCGGTGGTCCGCACTAAAGCACGCACGCCGCCGTCTGTCCGGACGGTCGGGCTCGGGTGCGGGTGTGGGTGCGGGTCAGCCAAGACTTATTTTTTGGAAAAAATTCTTTTGATTTATTTCCTAAACATTTTTGAAAATCAAATTAAATTCTTTCTTAAATATGGGGGGTGTGTGACCCGGGCGAATTTATTCTCTTAATGATTTTTTTAACGGATTTATTTGCATGGATGTCGACATTTCTTACCGTTTTTTTTATTTGATGACAGAATTATGTCGACATCTTGATAACATTACTTCGCATGCAGAATTATTTCGCACATTAATGTGCATTGATTTCACCTCATTTGTTCGCCTATAAAAAGAACTCTTTTTCTTCATTTCTTTTTGTGTCCAAAAGAGCTACTATCCTCTTCTCTCTCTCTCTCTCTCTGTGTGTGGTCCTTTATTTCATTCTGTGCAATTGCTGTTAGGTTCGTAAGAGTGGGCAAGTACTGTAGTGCTAACAGTACTTGCAACAGACAGTTTTATCCTGGATACAACTTGACCACAGGGTATAGGCATCACTCATTCTTGAGGCGTACCGGTCAACTATTGTGTGAAGGACAGCGTGTTGAACACGTGACTCTGTCTTCAGTTTGCGTTCATTTGAGTGTTTCTTTTAGCTTTCCATAAATTTATGTTATAACATTTTTCTTTGAGTTTTATTGTTACAGCTGCAACAATAGATGCATACAACGACTCTTCTAAATAAACCACATAGTAATAATTGCCAGAGTAACAAATTCATTTCTCTCTATAGAAACCCAGTTAGCCTTACTAGACCATGACATAATACAATCTTTAATAGTAATAAAATTAGTAACATGTTGCCAGATATGCTGTGAAACTCCATACCAAATAGCGTGAGCAAAAGAACATTGAAGTAACAGGTGTTTAATGGTTTCAACACAATGATCACACATCACACACTTTGGATTACTCCTATCAGCCATTCTCTGAAATTTAACATCCACTGGAAGAACATCTTTAGCCATTTTCCATAGGAATAATTGACATTTAAACGGAATACCCAAATGCCATATCATAAGCCACATAGCTTGTTGTTGTCTGGTAACCACTTGACTTGAATGTTGCATCATAATAGCCATATAAGTCAATTTGACCGAGAAATCTCCATTCCTGGTTAGATACCATCCTATGCAATCTGTAGCAGCCTGTGAAAGAATTCGAATATTTTGAATCTCAATAACTTGAGTACTTGTGCAAAATTCCTGTAGCTTATCAACATTCCAAGCACGATTGTCATGATCTACAAAATCAGCAACCTTAAGATTCCCTGGTAGTGAATTATACACAGGTGGAGAATAATCTTTGTGAGACACATTCCCAAACCAATTATTCCTTGAGAAATTAACTTGAGTACCATCTCCTATCTCCCACACATGAAATCTTCTGATCCATTGCAAACCTCTTTTAATGCTAGCCCAAATCCAAGTGCCTTTTTGTTTGCTTTCATCAGAAAGAGGATCAACATTTTTAAAATATCTGGCTTCTAATAATTGAACCCGTTTGACATCCCTGTCATAAATTATCCTTCAAGCAACTTTTATTAACAATTCTTTATTGAAGAAGTTCAAGTTTTTAAATCCTAATCCTCCCAATATTTTAAGTTTAT
The DNA here is from genome assembly GCF_003573695.1 of Papaver somniferum. Lineage (NCBI taxonomy): Eukaryota > Viridiplantae > Streptophyta > Magnoliopsida > Ranunculales > Papaveraceae > Papaver > Papaver somniferum. The sequence continues at coordinate 166,949,524 of NC_039362.1, forward strand.
TGAGATCCTTCCATCCAATAATATAACCTCCTTTAGTGTTTTTCCTATTCCACCAGTAATTTCTTTGCAAACTATTCATTTTATTAATAGTTTGAATTGGAAGTTGCACACAACTCAAGACATTGCCCCAGTTACAGATTGAATCTGTGTACTGCGACCTGCTTGATTAGTCAATCTTCCCTGCCACAACTGAAGATGATATTCCATTTACTCCAAAGTATGCCCAAAACAATCATTTTTGTTTCTGCCTATAAATAGAGGAATACCTAAGTATTTCTCATTTAAAGGCATTCTTTGCATCTGAATCAGCTCTGTAACTGAAAAAGCGGAGGTCTAACAACACCACCCAATATTTCGCTTAGCAATCTGTATGGGCTAACTCCGAAATACTTTCTAGAGAATCAACTAGACAGTCAGACTCAATCTAGGTAAAAGTATCTCAAGGAGTTAATATCTATCTCTTGTTTTGATTCACTCGAGCTAATAGAAATCAGCGAGTCTTTAATCAAACACAAGGAATAACTTGGATGGTACCAAAGACCAATATCCAAGGATCAATCAATTTAAATCAACAACCAAAGGTTGGATATTCTAATTGATGATCTACAACGCACAACCTGTATTATTTCAATTATAAAGATAAAACAATATAATGCGGATTGTTAACGAGGAAACCGCAAATGCAGGAAAACCTTGGGACCTAGTCCAGATTGAGCACATACTGTATTAAGTTGCTACAGACACTAGCCTACTCCAAGCTAACTTCAGACTGGACTGTAGTTGAACCCCAATCAATCTCCCACTGATCCAAGGTACAGTTATGCTCCTACGCCTCTAATCCCGGCAGGCTACTGCGCACTTCATTCCCTTAGCTGATCTCACCCACAACTAAGAGTTGCTACGACCCAAAATCGCAGGCTTTGACAATAAACAAATTTGTCTCCCACATACAAGTATATCAAAGGATCAATCTGTCTCCCACAGATAAACCCTAAAGGTTTTGTTCCTTCTTTTGATAATAATCAAGGTGAACAGGAACCAATTGATAATCCGGTCTTATATTTCCGAAGAACATCCTAGAGTTATCAATCACCTCACAACAATCTTAATCGTATGGTAGCGAAACAAGATGTTGCGGAATCATAAACAATGAGACGAAGATGTTTGTGATTACTTTTTATATCTTTCCTATCGGAGATATCAATCTCAATCCAATCAATATGATTGTACTCGTATGATAGAAGATGCAAGATCAGATCACACAACTACGATAAAAGTAGTACCGGTCTGGCTTCACAATCCCAATGAAGTCTTTAAGTCGTTAACCTGGTTTTAGAAGAAGAAAACCAAAGGTTAAAGGAGAATCGACTCTAGCACGCAAACTAATATCACATGTAAGGTGTGGGGATTAGTTTTGCACAATACTAGATTTCTCCTTTATATAGTCTTTCAAATCAGGGTTTGCAATCAATGTTAACTTAGTAACAAAGCATTCAATATTCACCGTTAGATGAAAACCTGATTTTGACTCAAGCTAATATTTCTCAACTGTTAGATCGAAAACTTAGCTTGTTATACACACTTGACAATGCACGCTTCTAGGTTTGTTAACCGTACCCAAACGTATGCACTTGTTGGTTCAACAATAGTTAACCAAATGGTTATCCATATGAGCATTTCACATCAACCATGTTCTTCTTCACCATAACTAGTTCAAATGACTTCAAATGAACTAGTTAGAGAGTTGTTCAATTGCAAGTAAATCTCATGTACTACACAAGACATAATTGAAGCAAAGATGATTTGATTCACTTGAATTGGTTCATGAACTTTTATAGCCACGGTTTGCAAACTGCATTCCTTAGTCTTTTTAAATTTAAGTTTAGAAATCATCTTCAGATATATAACCTTCTCAAGTTCGCGGACTAGGTTCGCGGACTTAAGTTACCGGGCAGAGTTTACAAACTCCAGCAGAAATTCTCGGGTTTGACAACTTCGCCGGTTCGCGGACTGGGTTCCCAGACTGAGTTCGCGGACTTAGCTTCACGCAAATAGTTTGTCAACTCCAACAGAAATTCTCGGGTTTGAGAACTTCGGCAGTTGGCGGACTTGGCTCACGCCATTCTTCCGGTTCTCTAAATCAACAAAGTTCGCAAACTTTGGTTCAAGGAATAAGACTTATACATAAATGTGTTTCCACAATAATGCTTATGTCCACCATTGGTTATGTAATCTAAACTCTCATTTTAATCATTGAAACATTCTTAGAGGACGTTATATAGTTGTTACACCATTTCTCGTCTAAGCAATTTTCAAAATGATTGAAACATATTATGACTTTCGTCACATGGTAAAGATAAACTTGATCGAAGCGAAAATCTTACCAACACATATTTCGAGATATAGAAAGGCGAGGTATACTCGGCTCGAAATACCAAATGTGTATAATCCAAGTCTATATATATAGCATACGACTTCTTGTCTCAAAGAGAGATAGAGTAGATAGACTTTTGAGTGACAGATAAGTTCAAGTCTTCATATACCTTTTTGTCGAGAAGTTCCATTGGTTCCTTGAGTAGTTCTTCTACTTGTCTGATGAATCTCCATGAAGTCTTTGAGCTCAACTACACTTTTTATCCTAGTCCGAGACTTAGCTATAATAGACTAGAAATCAAGACTTATAGTTTTGATCACTAATATTGACAAACATGCTTGAGATAGAAACGCATGCGAGTTCGACCGAGCAATGCTCTAACAGTAACATACACTTTATATTCTTCACTCATCTTAGAACTGGAATTAATACTAGACTTACCATTTGACCTGATACCTCACATAATTGCTGAACAATCTTCATTATGTTAAGAACTGATGTTGGAGAAGCCGAGGAAAAAAGAATACAGTTGTCAGCAAAAAATAATTGAGAAATTGTTGGGGGCCCTCTAACTGGTTGCAAAGGAGAGATTAATCCAGAAGACTCAGCTGTACTTAACATTCGACTAAAAGCCTCCATACATAGAATAAATAAATTCGGTGATAATGCATCTCCTTGACGAAGAACTCTAGATGGAGTAAAAGAAGCAGTAGGATAACCATTTAATAAAATATATATTGAAAAAGTACTTATACATTGATATATTAACTGACACCACTTTTCATTGAAGCCTATACATTCCATAACCTTAATAATGAAGGACCATTCCATTTTATCAAATGCTTTCCCCATATCCAATTTGATTGCAGTTTCCCCTGAAGAAATCTTAGTCTTGTTCATGTAATCAATAAGCTCACGAGAAATAATAGTATTATCTAAAATGTTTATACCAGGAACATATGCAGCTTGCCAAGGTGAAATAATTCGATGAAAGTATCGTTTTAATCTATTAGCAAGAGTTTTGTAAATGACTTTATAAGCTATATTGCAGAGACTAGTGGGACGAAAATCAAAAGGAGTTTCCACACATAACTTTTTAGGAATGAGTACCTGATATGTGTAGTTCAATTGCTTGAGTAAATATCATGTCCTGAAAAAATGCTGAAACATTGAGACCAAATCATCAGCAACTACTTCCCAGCATTTTTGATAGAAACCGGCTTGAAAACCATCAGGTCCCCGTGAAGCCCAAGATTAATTTTCTACACTACTTGCTTAATTTCCTCTCTTATAGGTATACTAATAAGAGATTCATTGTTATCCGAAGTAATACAAGGAGAAATAAGCTGAAAAATATCCGAGTCTTGAGAAGGATTAGTAGAAGTAGTGATAGAGCTAAAGTGGGACATAAGAAGTTGTTGAATTTCCTCCTTTGAAGAATACCAATTTCCATCAGCATCTCTAATAGAATCTATTTGATTTCGTCGCCTTCGAAATTTTCCTTTGGTATGAAAGTACTTCGTATTCTTATCTTAATTTTGTAGAATTTTATCTCTGGAGTGCTGGAAAGCAATATCAGCTCTTACTTGATACCAATATTTCAGTTGTGCTTGTATAGAGTTTAATTGCTCCCAAGACATCGGAGAAGATTGTTTTGCTGCTTGTATCTGTTTTTGAATATATTGTATTTTCTCAGCATCATTGCCGAAAGTTCTGTGTATCCATTGACAAATACTTTTACGAGCATTGTTGAACCTTTTTGTAAATGAAGCTGTCGGCGACCCTGACTGAGAAGAAATCCAAGCTTGTTGAACTATTAGTTTGAAATCTTCATGTTTTGTCCAAGTTTCGTATAATCTGAATGGTTATATAAATTTGAAGGTGAAGGGGAGGTGATTAATAAAATTGGAGCATGATCAGAGCCCACTGGGCTTAAGTTACTGATGATAGTATTTGGAAAAAAAGAGATCCAATCAGTTGAATCTAAAGCTCTATCTAACCTAGCTTGGACAAAGCAGAAGTATTTCCTATGATTTGACTATGTGAACGGATTACCAGTGAAAGAGATATCATGAAGACCACATTGATTTATTTTTTGGTGAATAATTGATGGAGTAATAGGTTTATGAGTATAAAAGTATTGTTTATCACAAGAAGATAAAGTAACATTCAAGTCACCAATAACAACCCATGGCAAATCCATATGTCTACCCATGTCTGAGAGAAAAATGATATCAGAATTATATTGATTAATACAATCTTTTAGATGTTGTCTAATATGCTTATTTCCTAGACCTTGTACATTCCATGCAAGGATTCTCATATTGAACAGACAAACATAAAGAAAATAGTGAAAATGAAAACCAGCACTTAAAAATACTATAGGAGGATTAAAAAAAGAAAAGTGAAAAATACGAAAGGAAAAAACTGAGAATATAGTTAAAGAACTAACCTGATCTACTTGCTCAGCTGCAAGGTTCCCACCAGCATATCCAAGAAAATTTTCCCATTCCCTTTGTTGAGGATAAGGTCTATAGAGATTAGGATGCATCTGAGTTCATTTTCCTTATACTCAGATGGCACATATTCATCTTGGTATTCATAAGGCATTGGTTGCTGAATATTTGGATCCTCATAAGTGTCATTTATAGGTTGCACACTGGCTTGGCTACATTCCCCTGAACTTTATCTATTTCTTTTAGGCCGGCGTGTTGTCGAAGACTCAGGACCTCCAACTGATTGAGTATAGATAGTAGAAATATGAAAGCCATCTTCAGGAATTTGAAAGTGCTTTTTTTCTCGCCTCTTTTTATCCCTTGTTTTTTTTAGGAGAAATCAGAATTTTTTCACCTTGCCGATACTTAGGATTATACTTCCTCAGATCAATTACCTCCCCAAAATCTTCACCAAATTTAAAGATATAGCTTGCAATAGTTTTAACATGTTCATATTTATCCTCACATTCCAATTCGACATGGTTAAGAATAAGACACGCTGGACAGAGCTTCCTCGGCTGTCTTTGAAAGTAAATGGGAATCCATTGGATTGGAAACATTAAACTCTATTAGCAGACTGAATGCATTTGTGTCTGTGGGATTACCATCTTCGGGTATTAACTTGAGAGGATTACCAAGGATGCTTCCTATCTGATTCTCAACCTCAACATTAAGAAACTCCGGAGGAAGTTTTTTGATATCAATCCAGAATTGTTGAGTAAGAAAATCAAGCTTTTCAGGAGGAAGTGATGGATGTCGTTCTCGAAATATTACCAAATAACCATCAAAACTCTGTGGATCTTCCTTTAACACATAATTATAACTACTCCAATCATAGAAACGAAAAATGAACAGGTCGGTAGCATGCCTTCTATCTGAAAATGCCCATGACCCCAAGCCATTGTAGCTTCCTGCTCTACTTTATCTGTTCCCATTGGATGTTCACTTATGATTTTTCCAAGTAAACTAACAGTACATTTCTTTATGCTAGGTTGCAGTTTGATACGAGGACACCTAATTACTCTGTGGATATTATAATCTTCCTCCAAATTGGTGTTTTTAATTATTTCTATAAGATCAAAGACTTCACCCCACAAATTTTCTAGTTGACATTGATAAAATTAACAGAAGATGGAAAAAGATACATTTGCAATGCAGACGCTTCCAGTAAAACAATCTAGTTAAAGAGGAGTAGCGATAAAATCTCTTTCTACATGTTGATAGATTCAGATATTGTTTGCCACTTCTCTTTAAATTTATAGTGTGAGGTAGCAAATTTTTGTTTGACATATCTCGAAAGTGTAATTGATTCCATCCTTCTGAATAAAGTAAACAACTTTCAAGATACCTTATAAATAAGCTTGCAGTTTTATCGAACAACACAGCGTTCATCCTTATCTCCATGAAACCTTTAATCGAAGAAACATTCAGGGATGAGACAACCTTTGGAAATGAAAACCTTTAGCTAAGCAAACAGATTAAGCCACTTAGCAATACCTTCTGATAAAACTACACAGGGGAAATAAGTTAGGTCAGAATTTTTTTTTTATAAAACCCAAATTGACGATAAGATCACCATAAAAAACAGTCTAGATACAAGAAAAAGAAGAAATCGATAACGATTGAACACTGGAAAACAAGTATTGAGAAGAGATTAATAGAGAAAATTTAACTCAGATGACCGATCCGATCACTGATTCAGTCGCCAATTTATTCGCCAGAAGGGTCGATAACTTTTTATTTTCTCAATCAGATGGGTCAACTTCAATTTCTTCTTAATATTTTTTGTCTTATTGATAAGCACGTAAGTGCGATACATTTATTGTTTTACTAATGATATTGTTTTAAGACTTTTGTAGGAAATACAAGTAAATCTGGTAACCCGAAGAATAAAACGGCTGAAATTAGATGTATGCGCGTATTTGACCAATCAGAGCCGGTCAAAGAAATATGGACGGTCGTGGCTAATGGAATGAGATTAGGCTTCGAATATTTTGTTCGTGGTGGAATTACAAGAATATGGTGACATTAATTAACTTCATTTGTACTTACTATACTGGTTTTGTTTCCATTTCAATTCTTTAGTGGATTATACAATGCATGGAATGTGATTTACTACTGAGCACTAAATGTGGAAGATCTTTGAAGAGAGTATATAAAGCAATGGAAAAAGTGACGACAAAAGATATATACATTCCTTATTTATGATATTTTGGATGTGTAATAATATATTTGGACTTTTTGGAAGTAGACAGTGGTTATATAATTGGAGTGTCAACCATGTAACTAGGGGTTCTCGGTTGGTGGTTTGTTCGGAGGGAATTCGGACAAGAGGAGGCAGTTTCGGAGTTCTTTCGCTGGTGTTCCATTGATGGATTTTCTGTCGGCGGACGACGGTACTGTGAAGGCTTGAGAGTTGAAAACAATCAAGGACGAAGAAGATTCCGTCTTTATTTTGGTTTAATCTTCTAACTCTCTTTTTGTTCAATACTTTTATAGATTTTTAAGAAATATGTACCTATGTGTTGCTAGTAATTTGTAACTAAGGTTTTATGGTAGAAACCACTTCAAGCAAAGACCATTATGAAATAATTTGGATTGATATGGTATTAGGCTATTTTGAATAGAATTGTCGAAATCCAATTTTTATGATTTATTTATCTATAAATAATATTTGTTATTGCTCCACCGGCTTTGTACGAAGTAAAAGCCTAAATGCATAAATGTATTTCGTGTTCCAGTTTTATTTGTTACAGTATTTGATAATCCATGCTTATGTTAAATCATTTGATGGGTTATGCTTAGACGACATAAATAGAGATTGTGAACGGATAATTATGTTTTCAATAATCTTCTTGTCATTATAATTTGATAGTCCATGCTTAGGAAACTATGATGGGTTATACTTAGGAGATGCGAGTTTATTATCGATAATTATAACAATAATAGGTGTTGTGATTAGGGCTGCACATGGGCGGGTATGGGCGGGTATAAGATGAAACCAACCTCGCAACCACAAACTGCGGGTTTTTTTCAAAACCAACCCCGCACCCACAAACAGCGGGCGGGTTTTGTTACCCGCCCGCTGCAGGTTGGGCGGGTATGGATTTAAACCCGCTTAAACCCGCTTTATAATTCAATACTCATTCACACACACACACACACACACACATATTTTACTGAAGTTCACAGATGAAGATTAAGTGTTGAATCTATTGATTTTTCGATTGTTGTCGATTTTTGGTGAAGATTCAAAGTTGTTGTTGTCGATTTCTGGTGAAGATTTCTGGTAATTATCGTTCGTAGGTGAAGAAGAAGAAATGAGGAGGAATAAGAGGAGAGGCCGAACAGAGACAAGAATGTAAAAAGTGAATGAGGGTTATCAGTTATCCTATCTACTAGTATTAGGGTTTCATAATGGACGGGTAGGATTAGTTTTATCTAATGGTATATAATCTGCGGGTTTTTGGGAGGGTATGGGCGGGTAGTAGCTTAAACCAACCTCGCACCCACAGAAAACGGGTTTTTTCTCATAACCAACCCCGCACCCATAACAGACGGGTATGGACTAAAAACCCACGGGTTTAGCGGGTACGGGTGGGTTTGGGTTTGGTGGGCGGGTCTTGTGCAGCCATAGTTGTGATAGAACGAAGATTTAAATGCATATTTGAAATTCGAATGCTTTTCGGTACTCAATTAGAAATAGTGGTGCATACCATAGAACCCTGCTTACCGACTCTTCCATTAATTTCGTTTTGTTACTTTAGTTTATTCTTCTGTTATTATTCTTTTAAAAATCCAAAAACATTATTGATGGTTAGTTAATTAGGAATACTGATTATTGATATTTCCACCGCTCCTCGTGGGAACGACCCGTACTTGCCTCTGTCTACTAGTTGGACACCGTGCGATTGCGGTTATCACATATAAGGGTTCTCCCAGAATCCTATCACTTATGCTATGAGGTATGATTCTTTCCTTATGGTTTTTCTTTCTTCAGATTTTAAATTGTAAGTTGCCACAATGTTAATTAGATTATAATCCAAGAAAAATGATTTCAAATATAAACAAAATCTAAAATACATAACTTACATCTTAGAGGTAAAATCTAATACGATCCATTGAGTTAATTTTTCCCCAACATAATAAAAATTAGGGAGAGATGTTTTGTATACTAAAGATTCAGATTTAAACCCCCCATATTCACTATTGCTATTTTAAGTTTGGCAAATATAAATGACGTTTTATTTTATTGAGAACAATAGTTGTAGTCAAAGGACTCTGGAGAGATTTCAAACTGAAAATGACGAGGGTACCCAAATACACCATGCCAACCTATAAGTCCAATACCAACTGTGATTTTCTATCGACAAAGTCGAGAAAATACAACAACAAGTATTCACTTCACAATGGTCACGGTATAATACCAAATGACTATATGATTAATGTCAGATGATTAGGATTTAACGTACAAGTGTTATTTACTTTATTATAATAAAACAATTATAATGCGAAAGTAAAGTAAATGACACAACAAGATTTTATTAACGAGGAAACGCAAATGCAAAATACCCTCGGGACCTAAGCCAGTTTTGAATACTCTCATAATTAAGCCGTTATACAAAGAAAAAAAACCAACTTCGTATAGTTAAGACCAAGTAATCTACCCCTAGTTACTTAGTTTCTCAAAATTAAGTTGCTATATTAGAAATCAAATATATAGTTTTGATCAACTAAACTTGACAAACAAGCTTGAGATAGCAACGAGTTCGACCGAGCAGTGCTCTAACACTAGGTGCAATCATAGTTGTTAGAGCACTGCTCAGTCGAACTCGCAAGCGTTGCTATCTCAAGCTTGTTTTTCAAGTTTAGTTGTCAAAACTATAAGTCTTTATTTCTAGTCTACTTATAGCTATGTCTCAGATTAGGATAGAATGTGTAGTTGAGCTTTAGACTTCGCGGTGTTCATCGATTGAAGACGAAGAACTACTAAGGGGATCTTGTGGAACTTCATCAACAAAAGGTATGTGGAGACTTGAACTCATCTATCACTCAGAAGTTTATTCTATTATATCTCCTATTGAGATAAAAGTCGTATAGCTATATAGACTTTACATTATACACATTTGATAATTCGAGCTGAGTTTAACTCGCTTATATCTTTCTCGAAATATGTGTTGGAAAGCTTTTTGCTTTAACCACGTTCATCATTATTCTTGACGAAAGTCAAAATATGATCATGTGAAAATCACCTGGTAACATCTTACATGATTTGTGTGAGACAGTCATTTGATGTAGGCTCGACATGTTTCGTACTGATCATTCGATCACTTGAAAATTACATATAAGCTAATAGTTTGTGTGGGACAGCTATTGTTGTCTTTTAAGAATGTTTCAATGATTGAAGTGGGAGTTAAGATCTAAAACCCATGTATGGATACATTACGGTTTGTATACTTAGTGTACGAACTATTTTGAAGGAATTCAGGGCCGGAAGTTTGCATACCCGTTCGCAAACTTATTCAACTGTTTAAGTCAGGGTACTTAAGTTTGCATACCCGTTCGCAAACTGATTTAACTGTTGAAGTCCGAGAACCAAGTACACGTTCACATTTACAAACAGTTTCAACTGAATTCAGTCCGGAGCTAAAGTTTGGGTACTCGTTTGCAAACTGTCGGCTTGTGACCAATGTCCGAAACTTAAGTTCGCGTACCCGTTTACAAACTTAAGTGGTCCAAGTTCTTAATTCGGTTAAGTATGATTTCACACGCATGGACAAATACATTTATAAATTAAGGAATGCAATCTTTGCAAACCGTGGCTAAAAAGTTCATCAACTGATTCTTTTGAATCAATCCGATTTTGCTTCAATTGTGTCTTGTATACTTCTATAAGAATATAAACAATTGAATAACTCTATGAGTAACACAATTAGATTCATTTGATTATCAATTGATCTAGAAGTGTCAAGATGAACAAGGTTAATGGAAAAGTGTTCATATGGCTAACTTCGGTTAACTGTTATTGAGCCAACTCAATATACACGTTTAGGTACGGTTACCCATATCTAAATGAAGGTATATTTCATTTGTGTATAATAAGATAAAGACCATCTAACAGTGGAAAGATATTAGCTTGAATCTTGAATTAGGTTTCATCTAACGGTGAATATTGATTGCTTTGTTCCAAAATTATCAAACCCTGATTTGAAGACTATATAAGGGAGAACTCTAGTAACTGGGAAACCTAATTCCCACAGATCCTGTGTAATACTAGTTGGGACTAGAGTCGATTCTCCTTTATCCTAGGTTTTTCCTAAAACCATTATAGGTTAACGACTTAAAGACTTCATTGGGATTCTGAAGCCAGACTCAACTATTTTCTCTGTAGTTGTGTGTTCTGATCTTACTTTGTTCTATCGTATTGAGTATTATCTTCTCTACGATTTGCTCAAGATTTATCTCCGATAGGTAAAATATAAAAAGTAATCACAAAGCTCTTCGTCTCATTCTCTGTGATTCCACAATAACTTGTTCTACTATCACATAGTTAAGTTATTGTGAGGTGATTGATATTACTAGATTGTTCTTCGGGAATATAAGACCGGTGTATCAATTGGTTCATGTTCATCTTGATTTATCAAAAGACAGAACAAGAACTTCGTAGGTATTCAATAGAATTTTTTGTGTGAGACAGATTTGTTTATCAAGTCTTCGACTTTGGGTCGTAGCAACTCTTAGTTGTGGATGAGATCAGCTAAGGGAATCAAGTGCATAGAGTCCTGCTGGGATTCAAAGACGTAAGGAACGCGACTGTACCTTAATCAGTGTGAGATTGGTTATGGCTCAACTACATTCCAGTCCAAAGTTAACTTGTAGTAGCCTAGAGTCTGTAGCGGCTTAATACAATATGGTGTTCAAATCTGGACTAGGTCCCAGGGTTTTTCTGCATTTTCGGTTTCCTCGTTAACAAAACTTCTGGTGTCTGTGTTATTTCTTTTCCGCATTATATTTTTTATATAATTGAAATATCACAGGTTGTGCGCAGTTCAATCAATAGGTAAATCCAACCTTTGGTTGTTGATTGAAATTGATTGACACTTGGATATTGGTCTTTGGTACCATCCAAGTTATTTCTCATATTGATCCGGCTCACAGATTCCTATCTGTTCGATTGCAGTTCGATTTGAGAAATAAAGATATAACTCTTGGATATATTTTGCTTGATTGAGTCTGACTTTCTAGTTGATTCTCTTGGAATTATATTGGAGTTAGTCCATACAGATTGCCTAAACGAAATATTGAGTGTGGTTGTTAGACCCCCGCTTTTTAAAAAGTTTCAACAACCGTTAGTCAATCAAATCAATAATAGAAAACTAAAATAATAATGTAATTATATAGTTTCCCACCAACAATACTCGTAGAGCTTCTTGATCTTACAAAAGTATTTAAACGAGCGGTTATAAGAGATTTTGCCTAATTAGGGTACTTTCCTCCCCGGATAGACGGCTCCACCAGAAACAACAAGTATGAAATTTACCCATCTCTTAGGATAGTTTGCAAGGAATACAAACTCAACTATTTATAGACCAACGTTGTTTGGACAACAAGGAAATTTCAAAACCGAAAATATTCTCAAGATATTCAATAAGTACCTAACTTCGGTTTTCATATTTCCAACTAAAGATGATGAATTCAAAACTCATTGATTGCAAACCCTGATTTGAATATTATATAAGGGAGAACTCTAGCAATTGGGAAGCCTAATCCCCATACCTTCTATGTAATACTAGTTGCGACTAGAATCGATTCTCCTTTAACCTTAGGTTTTTCCAAACCCCTGTAGGTTAATTACTTGAAGACTTCATTGGGATTGTGAATCCAAACCCAACTATTTTCTCTGTAGTTGCTAGTGTCTGTAGCAGGGTTTTTCTGCATTTGCGGTTTCAGTCCGAAGTTAACTTGGAATAGGCTAGTGTCTATAACGGCTTAATACAGTTTGGTGTTCAAATCTGGACTAGGTCCCGGAGTTTTTCTGCATTTGCGGTTTCCTCGTTAACAAAACTTTTGGTGTCTGTGTTATTTATTTTCCACATTATATTTGTTTATATAATTGAAATATCTCAGGTTGTGCGTAAGTTCAATCAATTGTGAATCCAACCTTTGGTTGTTGATTAAATTGGTTGACACTTGGATATTGGTTTTGATACCTTCCAAGTTATTTCTTATAGTCAATCGGGCTCGCAAATTCCTATTTGTTTGATTGCAGATTGAATTGAGAAATTGAGATATAACTCTTTGATATACTTTTCTCAAGATTGAGTCTGACTATCTAGTTGATTCTGTTGAAAGTATATTGGAGTTAGTCCATACAGATTTCTAAGCGAAATATTGGGTGTGGTTGTTAGACCCCCGCTTTTTCAATTGGTAACATAACAGGCAAACACGTTTAAGACCTCATAAGTCTGTGTTTGTAGCGATCTGACTCTAAGGACGTTAGTGTTATATCAGATAAACGCATCATCAGAAATAAAAGTTTTGTTTCCATAAAATGTATTAAAAATAAAGATTCGTCTATATCGAATTTAGATGAACATTGTGTTCGAACGAAAAGGATTGCACTGATAAGTGTTACCCCGATTACCTTTCGAACGAGTCTGACTCTGTTGAAGAAAATGAAGCATCCAAAGAGAGTGAACTGATTCTTAATCTTGTTAGAATCCAGGATGATAGAATCAATCAGTTAAAACACAATGTAAATGCACTCATCGGTATAGTAAAAGATCGTGACTCTAAATTAAAGGCTTTTAGAGAGGAAAACGCCGATGTTTGCTCCTCACAAACCTTACTCGAGGCGAAGATCAAAAAGGATGCCTTAGAAATTGAACATCTCTTGAGTAAAATCTCTACTCAAGAATGTTCTAAAGAGTCCACTATACCAATCACTTCTGAGCTAACTATAAATGCAGTTCCAGAAGCTAAATCGCAATCCCTTTCTATTAGAAAAGATGTTCCTGTATCTTCCTCTAATCAAGGAAACTTCACATCGCTCGGAAGGAAAAAATCTCCAAACAATGTTGTTAAGTCTGTTCAGTATAATCACTCAGGTGATCAGGAAGTGCGTCTCTTTTGTGATTCAAAAGGACATGTTGAACGGAAAAGTAAATCTAAGTTGAATGACAATTCTATTGTTCGACTTCAACACACCTTAGACTTAATACTCAAGGGTGTAACTGAAATTTGGATGTATAAACCTATTGGTTTTAGTACTCACCCTGTGAATTCTTCCAGGAAAGTCAGTTGAATTTGCTCATCGAACGTTCAGACAAATTGCATCCTTAATACAACTTGGTCAAGGAGATTTTAGAAAGGTCCCCCTCAACCTAATGTGAAGAATGATGGTCAAGATGTGAAAAAGGTTCCTGTAGATGGAAGCAACAGTTGAGACATGAAGGACAACCTTAATATGATAATCGAGGGATACAAGGATCTTATCAACAGGCTGTCAAAAATCCTCCAAACAAACTTCTTCTGGTAAGGACTCGAACTTAGTCTCGTATTTTGATGACATCAAGTTTTATGATAACTTTTCACATTAAAAAGGATTCTTTCCTAGAATTGGAAGGAAAAAGAGACTCAACCGTGAACATCATTCATTTAATGAGCTTAGAGCTCATACTTGTGCTAATTAATCACAAGGTTGAATTCTCACTCACACAAAAATCCTGCTTGAGTGAGATATTGTCAGGTATACTTTTGGTAATTGCTTTCTAATTAGTCGAGTTATTTTCTTATCGTCCATAGCTAAACTATTGTCTACAGACAGTACTCCCTAAACACTGCTTGTGTCTCAAGAATCTCTTCGTTTTTCTTATTGTTTTAGTTTCGAATAAGTTTTTGTTGTAACTATGTTTCCTGCTACTCTTGTACTCTAAATTGTTTCTCTAAGGAGGTATAACATTTATTGAGCCAAAAAATGTGTGAAAGAAAATCTTCACGTAGCAAAACTATACTGTTTTGTCTTATTACCTTGTTAAAAGGTATGTTTTGTTTTGGTTTTGGTTTTGTTTTTCTTTTGGGTTCGGATTGTGTTTGTACGGGTACCCATGACTTAATTGTCACGAACTGCCTGTGGAAACCCTAAAAGTTACCGTCCATAATAAACCATTTAAATAACAAACCTATTGAGTCACGTACGCATACTCTAGGTTATTGTATTTTTTCAAGAATGTCTTCATCTTCTCGCACTGGTGGTCTTGCAAGAGGTTTTCTTGACAAAGGTATTGCAAAGAGAGGAAGAAAAGAACCCTAGTAGAAGATGATCAAAATATTGATGCCTCATGTTACTATGATTATACTCATCAGGATGTTGAGAATGAGGATATGGTTTCCGCTGAAGTGGTTCATGATTTTCTTAAATACTTTGAGGAAGAAAAACTGCAACTTTTTGATAGTATGAAGGGTCTTGATGTGTTAAGAACTGAGTTGAAAAATGTTAATTTTGACCTTGTTCTTATGAAGACACATGTTAAAGATCTTCTCAATGAGGATATCTTCTCTGAAGAAGCAGTGGACCCTGTCAATCACAACCTCGAAGGTCTCAACACTCGTGGGGGTTCCGGAAGTGATCCTTGATTTCCGTTCATGATCGGTTTTGATGGTTTATGAGTCTTTTGTTTCTTGCTTGCTGTCTTTATTATGTCTAGGAAACTTCTTATGAGAATTTATTCTTGTGTCTTTTAGAAGGATAACTAGGGTTTTGAATACCAATTATTGTGAGTACACATAGTTATTTCCAACGTTTTTCATCTTGCAATGTTTTTAGATTTATTTATTTAAATTCTAAAGTTTATTTGGAAGATGATTTTGCAGTATTAATATTTATGGTTTTATATATTGCAACTTGTTATGGGATATGTGTGTTTGCGTCCGTGAACTATGATTGTCCCATATTTGCTCAAAAGTTAAGTCTATCATATGTCTTTACGCAAATATTGATAAAAGATAGGATGAACTTTTGAGAACAAAAGTTAAGCCTATTATGTCATTATGCAAATATTGATGGAAGATAGGATGAACTTTTGTTTACAAAGATTAAGTCTATTACATATCTCTAATCAAATATTTATGAAAAATATAATGAATCTTTGAATATTTCGCAGTATTGGTCTTTCCCTAATCCACATCTTTGTGTAAGTATTGTACGGCTCCATAAGTTCTCTTATGTTGAGCATTTCCGATTAAATTAATCATGGATTCTCTTGTGGTTAATTTAATTGAGTACTTTGGATACAAATTCATGTTTCATGTGATTTGTTAATGTCCAAAGAAATCCTTATTTTCCTGTGAAAGTAAGGTCGCTCTTGTTGTTCTTTCGGGAATGACATTTTATGGGGGAGAGTTCTTAATTGAACTCGTGCTTAATTTCCAAATCTTTGTGGGAGTGCGGCTGTGGAATATTGTAGGAGTTTTCTTGTATCTTTATAAACTCCTTGATGAATACACTAGTTTCGGCTATGTGAAATCATCGAAACAAAGTTGATATGTTCTCTTTTGGTCATGAAGTATCTCTATGGAAATTTCATTAGGATCCCACTAGTTTTCGTACCTCTGCCAATTTATATTGACAAAAAGGGGGAGAACTAATGTGTAGTTCATACTATAAATACATATGGTTTACGGATCGTTATGTAAGAGGGGGTGGTTTTCATGTGAGATGAAGTATTAACTAAGGGGGAGTGATACATATCACCATAGTATTGTTGTCAAAGTTGTGATACAATTGGACTTTGATGCTGTGTATTAATAATATGACACTGTATAACAATGATTCAGAGCTACTGTTTTCTCATTGTTATAGCTGCGGATCTTCAACAACTATGATGCTGAGTTGAGCACATTCAGAATCACTGGAGTACTTGGAAGTGACGAAGATTTCTAGTAACATTGAAGAACCAAGGAGATCAAGCATTTGGATGAGAATCTACAAAGTTTATTTATTTTGTAATCCATATGTATTGATAGTTTTGTCACTAAAATTGACAAAGGGGAAGATTGTTAGAGCACTGCTCGGTCGAACTCGCAACCGTTGCTATCTCAAGGTTGTTGTCGTATTGTCTTGACCTCATCCATAGAAAATCACACAAGGTATAGGATTTAAGTTGTATTATCTTGACTATGTCCATAGAGGATCACTTAAGATACCGAACTTATAGGTTGATGTTTAAAATATTGTGGTGTATTTGGGTACCCTCGTCTTTTCAGCTTATATGTTGAGGACTGGATATGGGATTTAATTTCTAGTAAAGGGCAAGGCATGACCATACAAGATAAGGCCTGACCATACGGATCTATCTTATAGTCACTGCGGTAGCCGACTAATAATATTACTTGTAATACTATCTTGGAGAGAAGAGTGACCTAATTAGGCAAAATCTCTTACGTCTGCTAGTTTAAAAACTTCTTTAGGATTAAGAAGTGTCTACATAGTACCATTTGTGGGAAACTAAAATTTTCATTGTTATTTTAATTTTCGATTTATTGATTCAATTGACCAACGGTTGTTAGATCTTGACTGCACCTAGTTCTATTATTCTTGAGAGCACTTTCTTATGACGTAAGGTCATTCAAACTAGATCAAGATTTGACAGTAGTTTAAATACTTGGTATATAATGAGAAACTTCTGCTGCTCCAACCACCACAAAAAGTTCTATAATCTAGTCTAAAATTCACCTTTCCAAAGGTGTTCTTTTTGAGAAAACTCCACCTTTTTTTTCCTGATCTTGGTAACAACGTTTGTTGATGCTTTCTTGGGGAAACATTCTTCTCTTGCAGGTTGCAAAATTGTCTGTTAGGGACCAAATAGAGGATTTTCAGCTGCAAGGTGCTGGACAACAACAACAGGAGTCGTTTTAGAAGCTGAAGAAATAGCTATCCAAAAGCTATAGAGTGGGGTAAGTGTTAGAGGACTATTCGTCCGAACTCGCAAGCGTTGCTATCTCAAGCTTGTTTGTCAAGTTTAGTTATAAAAACTACAAGTCTTGGTTTCTAGTTTACTTATAGCTAAGTCTCAGATTAGGATAGAAAGTGTAGTTGAGCATTAGACTTCACGACGTTCATCGATTGAAGACGGAAAACTACTAAGGGGAGCTTGTGGGACTTCATCAACAAAAGGTATGTGGAGACTTGAACTCATCTATCACTCAAAATTCTATCTACTCTATCTCCTATTTGAGACAAAAGTCGTATAGCTATATAGACTTCGATTATGCACATTTGATATTTCGAGCTGAGTTTAACTCACTTACATATTTCTCGAAATATGTGTTGGTAAGCTTTTGATTTAACCAATTTCATCTTATATTCTTGACGAAAGTCAAAATATGATCATGTGAAAATCGCCTGGTAACATCTTACATGAATTGTGTGAGACAGTCATTTGATGTAGACTCAGAATGTTTCGTATCGATCATTCGATCACTTGAAAATTGCTTTGAAGCTAATAGTTTGTGTGAGACAGCTATTGTCGTCTTCCGAGAATGTTTCAATGGTTGAAATGAGAGTTTAGAACAATTGGATATAAGGACAGTATGCGTACTTGCATATGTGTAATCCAAGTCCGGGAACCATAATATACATACCCGTTTGCATACTGGTTGGTTAATGAAAGTCCGGGAACTATAATATGCATATCGGTACGCGTACTGGCGTGAGGTTCAAGTTCCAGAAATTTCTGCTGAGTTTGGTTTATATTTCGTGGTATGCGTACCCGTTCGCATACTGGCGAACCCAAACTTAGTCCGGCTACTTAGGTATGCGTACCCGTATGCATACTTGAGTAGGTTAAGTTCAAAAATCGGTTTTTTCATGAACTAATACATTTATATAATAAGAAATGCAATCTTTTGCAAAACGTGGCTATAATGTTCATGACTTGATTCGAGTGAATCAAAATCGACTTTGCTTCAACTGTGTCTTGTATACTTCTATGAGAATATAAACAATTGAACAACTCTCGAACTAGTTTCATTTGAGTCATTTGAACTAATTATGGTTAAGATGAATAAAAATTGATATGAAAGTGTCCATATGGCTAACTTCGGTTAACTATTGTTGAGCCAACAAGGTGTACACGTTTAGGTATGGTTACTCATATCTAAATGAAGTCACTTTTCATTTGTGTGTAACAAGATAAGTTCGATCTAACGGTTGAAAGATATTATCTTGAGTCTAATCAGGTTTTCATCTAACGGTAAATATTGAATGCTTTGCTACCAAGGTAATATTTGCAAACCCTGATTTGAAGACTATATAAGGGAGAACTGTAACTGTAAGAGGACTTTAACTGTAATTGTAACAGGACTTTAACTGTAACTGTAACCTAGTGACTCTAACTGTAACAAGACTTTATTTACCTTCGTCAAGTTCATATAACCCCTTGAAGCTATCATGTGCGGTTGATGAACCAACTTTCTAAACCCGACAGTTGACCTGGGATGCCATATTCAGTGGTTTGGTTTTGAGGTACGTTCAATAGATAAACACAAACAATTTAAAACAAATTAGAACTACTTAAATGAAAGCAATGGTTCTATAAATTCTTGCAGCACATTTTACAAATGACCAAACCATGATTGATCAGTACAAACAAACCATATTGCACCATTTTGTTAGTATCCCATATAACAAAAGAAGTATTTCAAGTCAAATCATATAGACCCATTTTGGTAAAAACAAAAATGCAATAGCAAGGCAGTAATTCATGGCTTAGATGTACTTTTTTCTTTTTCTGTTTGAACTATACTCAGATGTACATAACTTGATAGTCACTTAGTTTTCAAGAGTAAAAACTTTCTTTGGATGGAACATTTTCTCAAACATGTAAACAACTCCATGTTTTTATCAAGATGAACACCCAGGTCTTCAATTTTCGACAAAAATAAAAAAAGCTATACTCATACAAATTAGACCCAATGCAGAAATCGACTCTCATTCAAATTTCGCCACACAAATAAAAGATACAATACTCGAAACTTTATAATTTAGACAACGGAAAAAGAAAAAAAATCACAATTCCTATAGACATTTAACCATAACTTAAATATGAATCCGAAATTCATGAAATCCGATCAAATTATATGGAGTAAAAACCTAATTCAAATTGTAAAAGTGAAGGAATTACCTGGTTAGCGAGTACAATAAGGAAAATATTAAAGCTTATCTACTTTTGGAATTGGTATACTAGAAAAAGAAAATGAGAGCTGGCAGAGAGGTATGAGTTCATCCATGTTGTCTTCTCTGATGTTTCTCTCTGGTTATGTTTGTTGAAATAAGGATAATGACTGCTGGGGTATTAGGTAACAGAAGTTCAACTTTTTCTTCTCAGATTTTTTCCTCTGTTATGCCTACAGTTTCTGCTTTGACTATTAGAGAGCCTTCAAATCCTGGTCAGTCTTCGCCTCCTCCTGCTTTTAGGAACTCCTCGAGTTACTTGTCGCCTTTTGATAATATTACTCTTGGACTCAATGATACTACTTTTGATAGAAAAGTTAAAAGGCCTAGAACTGCATCTGAAACTGGATCTATAGGCTCTACCACTTTTGCTTCTTCTTCATCTTTCATGCCTACCCCTCATCGGCCTCCTGCATCTTCATTGCCACCTTTTACCCCTCCTTCAGATGTCTCTTTTAATATTGGGGGCTTATGGGAGTCCTCTTTTATGGGTTCTTCGGGAGGGAATATGTTTTTGTCTACTTCATGCTCCTCATTTTCTCAGACTGTGGTCTCTTCTACGGGTTTTATATTTGGCTCTGCTTCGGAGATGAATTTCTCCTCAGAATCGCTTGTGTCCCTTAGATCAGGAAATGATTTTTTGAGTAACATTGGTCAGACTGAGGATCTTAAAGATACTATTATTCTTGAACCGACCCTGTTGGCTTCTCTTCCTCCTGAACCTGTTGTTACTGATGAGGAATTTGAAAAGGAAATCGATCTCATGATGTTGTACTCTGACTCTATGGCAGCTGAAACCTCCTCTGCTCATGATAAAGTAAGTAAATTCATTAATCTCACACTTGCACTTTTATTATAGTTATTCGGTTTTGTTTTACACTATCTTTGTATCTCTCAGTTTGGTTTTGTAGTTGTTGTTTAATTAGTTGTTGATTTTTCACCCTTTTGAGCTGGTTTGCTTCATATTTATAATGAAGTTCTTGTGTTGGAACATTAATGGTTGTTGTTCAGATAAGAAATGGCTTCATCTTTTTAATTCTTGTTAGGAAATGTAAATTAGATAGTGTTTGTCTTCTAGAAACCATGGTCGATGCTGATACTGTTAGAAAATTCACTCATCATTTACCTTTTGATGCTTGGTCTTTCATTCCTGTTGTTGGTAAATCGGGTGGTCTTGCTTTTCGTTATTTTGAAAAATCGAGTATTGAAGTGCTAGGTTGTTCTCTAAACATGATGCATATCTTGTGTGACATTACGCCTGCAATCAAGAACTGTGTTATTTCTTTTATGTATGGGTCTTTAAATCTGGCTGGCATGAGAAACCAATGGAACTTTCTGAGTGATATGTCTGATAATAACAATAATCCTTGGTTACTAGTAGGATATTTCAACTTTATATCACATAACTCTGAAAAACAAGGAGGTAATACTGATTGTTCTTTTCCCCCTAATTTTGTTAGAGAAAATGTAATTAAGATGAATATCAATGAGGTGTTTTCTTATGGAAATCCTTTCACTTGGTGTAATAGAAGATTCAAAAACCCTTTATAATTGATTTTTGAGAAACTGGATAGGGGTTTTATGAATGATAAATGGGTTTTTGTCCTTCCTCAAACTATAATCACTAATTTAGGTAGAATTTAATCTGATCATAGTCCTATCATGGTTAATTATTTTCATTATGAGAGGAATATTAATATTCCTTATAAGTTTTTCATTGTTGGCAGCTTAATCCCGAATTTAAAGATGTTCTTCATAATTCTTGGTCTAAAAGAGTGATTGGTTCTCATGGTTTTGTTGTGGTTAATAAACTCAGTAATGTGAAGAATAATCTAGTGAAATTGAACATTAATTCCTCTGGTCACATTAAAACAACCATTAGAAGGTTAAATTTTGAGTTAGAAAAACTTAAATCTTTGCCTTATTCTCCTCAGATTAAAGGATATATTTTGAACTACTATAAACAACTTGATTACTGGTATGAAATCGAGCATAATTTCTACAAACAAAAATATAGAATTAATTACTTTACTCAATATGATAGGAATAGAAATTTCTTTCATAATACTGTAAAACGAAGAAATATGTATAATATCATTCACATTATTAGGGATGATCAAGGCAATTGGTTAGAAAACAGAAAACAAGTAGCTAATTTGCTTTTTAGACATTTTGAGAAGATCTATACTTCTTCCAACCCTAATAATCTTGATATTGAAGAAGCTTTGAGGCATGTTAGACCTATTCTAACTGAAGATGCTAATACCTCTCTAACTGCCATTCCTTCGATTCAAGAAATCATGGATACGGTAAATATGATAGCCCCCTGGAGTTCTCCGGGGCCCGGACGGTTTCCCGGCTAGCTTCTTTAGAGATAACTGGGAAACTGTTCACTCTGATGTTGTCACTCATATGCAGAGTTTTTTTACCAATAAATATCTTCTTAAAAAAACCAATTACACCTTTATTACATTAATTCTGAAAATCAAGAATACTTCCTCCCATCATGACTTCAGACCTATTAGTTTATCAAATTGTGTGTATAAAATCATTTCTAAGATTTTAACTAACCGGTTGAAGCCTCTCTTAGACTCCCTGATTTCCCCTTTTCAGTATGCCTTTGTTGCTAATCGTCAGATCCATGATAACATTGTCATAACACATGAGATTCTACATTCCTTTAAAAAGAAAAAGAAAACTTCAAAAAATGGTCATTTAGATATAAAGCTTGATCTTTCAAAAGCTTTTGATAGATTGGAATGGTCTTTTATTCTTGTTGTCTTTAAAAAAACTTGGTTTCTCTGAAGATTGGTGTAAGATGATTTATCAGTGTATTAGCACAGTATCATACTCGGTTCTAGTGAATGATTCTCTAGGTGAGACCTTTCACCCTACTCGGGGCATTAGGCAGGGTGATTGTATTTCGCCTTATTTATTTATTCTATGTATGGAGGTTTTTTCTCAATTGCTCCTTAAAGCTGAAGAGGAGAATCTGATACAGGGGCTCAAGTTCAAGAAAAATAGTCCTTCTATTTTTCATCTTTTTTTTTTGCAGATGATTGTATGCTACTTACCAAAGATTATGCCACCTATGGTAGGAATATACTCAAGGTTATTAATGTTTTTTCTAAGGCATCAGGTTAGACGATTAATTTTGAAAAATCTGGTTTTATTACTAGTAGTAAAACGCATCATAGACATATTAAAATCTTATCTAAGTCTCTGAAAATGAAGTTCCTTAATAGTTCTGAAAAATACTTAGGAACTCCTCTTTTTATTGGTAAAGATAAGACAAAATCTTTCAACTTTCTCATTGACAACTTCTATTCTAGATTGAACTCCTCTAAGAAATCTAACTTAAATGTTGCTGGAAGAATTGTTGTTACTAAGCATGTTTTGTCCAGTTTATCTGTTTATCATATGGCATGCTTTCCGCTTCCGAAAACTGTTACTTCTAAAATTGATTCTATTCAGAGAACATTATGCTGGTCAAAAAAGAACCCTAAGCATGCTGCTTATTTTCGATCTTGGGGTGATATTGGGAAATCCAAATTAAATGGAGGGTTAGGTATTAGGAACACCTTTGCTACTAATAGGGTATTCATATGTAAACTTGGTTGGAGATTATTGAAAAATCCGAATAATTTGCTTTTTTCCTTCTTAAAAGACAAGCATTTTCCCAATCAGAATCTGCTAGAAATTAACAAGGCTGTTGATTCTTCTTCTTGGATTTGGAAAGGTATTTTAAATGGGTTATAGTTCATTAAGGCTAACTCTGTGGTTAAAACAATAATGGGACTTCCTCTCATATTTGGAGTTCAAACTGGATTCCAGGGTATAGTAATCCTCCAGTTTCTTCTCATCCCAGTCACATTAATTATATATTTGTCAATGAACTCTTTGACTATCATCATAACTGTTGGAATGTTGCTCTGTTATATACGTTGTTCTCCCCTGATGAAGTAACTAGGATTAGGTCGATAAGATTAAACCATAATCAATGCGATTCTCTAAAGTGGGCTCATACTAAAAATGGCGAGTTCACTATAAAATCTACCTATAGAGTCTATATGAATGATTCCTGCTCTTCTGTTGATTCGGCTTTTTGGAGAAAAGTTTGGGGTATCGATTGCTTGCCGAAAATTAATTTCTTCTTGTGGATTTTTTTTGCATATATGCTTCCAGTTAACGCGCTTATTCATCTTTATAACCCGACTGTGGATGTTACTTGTCCTCTTTGCCATGCTCATGAAGAAACTGTGATGCACTTGTTTATTAATTGTCATGTTGTCTCTCACATTTGGTTTGGGATTTCTTTACAACACCTTACATCGATTGATCTGGAGTGAATTGATGACTTTTTTCTATATTGGCATGACTATGCTCTTAGAATTTCCCCTTTTAAAGTTGCTTGGCCTAGTGTTGGTGTTGTAGTTATGTGGTGTGTATGGAAGTTTAGGTGTGATGTGCTCTTCAGGAATGTCTCTATTGATTTGAATAGGGTCATTATGGATATCAAGAGAATGATTAGTTCTTATACTACTACTCAGCTTCGCTCTTCTGCTATTAGTCGTGATGTTAGGATCCCAATTTCTGAAGTGGATCATTTTATGTTTGTTGATGGATCTTATAAAGATTTTAAAATGGGTGTTGGTGTTATCTGGTGTGATATTGCAGGAAATGTAAGAAGCTCCCACTCGGATTTTGGGTTGATTTCAGATGCAGTAGGTGCTGAAGCTGCTGCTTTAATTTTGGCAATCTCTTGGACAGAAGAGATGAATCTTCCCAAAGTTGTGTTTGTTAGTGATTACCTCCAATTGGTGAACTTTGTGAATGGAGACAGTTCTAATGCGGAGTGGAGGAGTATGGATCTTCTTGAACATTGTCGGAGTTTAATTTCCAGTTCTTTGTCTTTTAAAATTATGTATATTAAGCGGGTAAATAATTCTCTAGCAGACCGGCCACGTCGGGCTAGAAAAACCAATCTTAAGGGTCTTTGGGTCTCCTTTCCTAATTTTTTGAACTCTCTTATCAGGAACGAGAACTTGAATGTTGTCTGTAATTCCCTTCTTTGTTAATGAATTGGTGTGTTTCTTAGCAAAAAAAAAAAAAAAACTGCTGGGAGGGGGAGGATAAATCTCAGCCGCTAGTTGGAAAAAGCAAGTGTATCCTGACCGCTGGGTGAACCAAAAAAACCCTCTTGAGCAATAGACAAGTTTTTTTGCGATACACATTTTTTTTTCGATACGCAAATATACCTGTGTGAAGAGGGTTTTGCGAACCAGGGTTTATACCAGCGAGAGAGGGAGGGGGGGAGAGAGTTATTTTTGTTCCGCAAACCAGAAACGAATTCTCTGTGAATTTCCTTAAACCGGTATGATTTCTGTAATCTTTTTCTGTTCTTATCTCTTGAAGTTTTCTTTTCTATTTGATTTTGATTAATCATCTTGTTTGCTTCCCTCTTTGATGCTGGGATGTTCATTTCTTGTTTCTAACAATGTGTAGAATAAATTTTAGATTATGTTGTTGGAGATAACAAAAGTTAGGGTTTTAGGTTAATTTAAAATAGAATTTAAGTTGAGTTCTTTTGCTTGGGGATTTCAATATTACAGTTTGGGTTTAAGATTTTGCATTTCTCTGAGTTTAGGGTTTATTGTTGTGTCTTTGTATTGACTCGGCCTAGTAGCAATTACTATGGTGCTCGTTGTGTTAGTGAAAGATAGTAGGAGATACTGGGAACATCAGACAGTTTGAAGATGGAACTTCTTACAATATTTGTGAAAAGATTGAGCAGTAACCGTTCTAATAAATTAAGCAGAGCCACAGCACATTACCTATACATGTCTTCTATATGAATCATATTTTACGGCACCGTCTTTATCGAATAAACCCTCATTACTTACTGCAATTGCCGTTACTGGATATACCAGGGCGCACCTGTTATGTATTTAAGTCTCGCTCTTCGTTCTCTCACTGAGTGAACTCAATATACTGTTTCTGTTGTTACATAAATATGGAAATTATAACTTAAGTGTTCGTTGTCTTGGTGGTTTAGGTTTCATTAATGGAGGCTGTTGACGAATATAAACCAGCAAACGAATTTCAAGAGGATGTCAAAGACTCACTTCTGGAAATCCCTTTATCAGAATCGAAGGAGTTTTGGCTTATCCAGTGGCCAGATAAACAAGTAAGGGGTTTCTGTTAGTTCTCAGTTATCGGTCTATCAGTTTGTGTAAGTGTTTACCATTTTAGTTTAGAATATTCACCTTTATATTGTTATTTGGGATTCCAGGATCCTGATTTTGATGGCGAAGAAGTGTCAATTAAGTTGCATCATGATGGACAATTAGCTAGTTTTGAAACTTCATCAGGTAAAAGTAAATCCTTGTTTTGTGACATATCATAGAGGGTAAGCTTTTGTTGTTTTCTTTTCCTTTGGCCATTTATATCATTATACTTATTCTATGTATTGTATTATGGTAGGAATGTCATACGAAATGGTGAGCTATGCATCTCAAGAACCAGATGCAACTGTATTTCTATCCTCTGCATCTGAGGCAAAGATTGGTACGTCTTATTTCTTGATTCTGTAGACGGTATGGTTTCTCTTTAGGACAGTTTTTAAGGGTGAATTTTGCTTTTGTAGATTGCAATTGGCACACATGTACAATATCTTTGTGTGCGCACTAGCTTGCTTGTATTATAATACCAGATAAACATATAGAACTTCTTTTTGTTTGGGTTGAAGTCAATATTTGCTCACTTTAGGCTGTGAATCTTTTACTCACTAGGCACGATGAGGTTGTTTAGTTCATCTGAGATTCAAGAAACACTATTGGCCTGATGACTATCTCCCTTTAAGACATTTTGACTAGTCTGTAAGCTTTGATTCTCTATTCCAAACACTTGAAGTCATAGTTTTGTCGAACTTCTCATAATTTTTCTTTCTTTTAGTTTAATCACCTCTATGGCTACCCAAGATAAAAGAATAACATGAAATGTCCGACTCCTTCCTGCAGTTATGTTTCTAGTCTTTTATCTTCGGCATATTTTTGGAAATCCCAAAAATGAATAAGAACATAACAGGCTTGTTTCAATTCAGAGTTTAGCTTTCTTACTGAATTAGGGGTTGTGTAAAGTTCTTTTTCCTTAGAATATGAAACAGATTATGATGTTCAAATGCTTTGACAGGCACGCTAATGAGGTTTCCATCTTGGAATTGTATGCTATTTGAGATGATTGTCTGGCAAGTCGCCATCGCAGTGTAGTACCTTTATGAATTCTCTTGTTTGTACATGCATCTTCAGTACGAAATTTTTAGGTCCCGTGCTCTTACGTATCATTGCCTGCTAGAGTTATTTCGTATCGTCAATTTCTGAAGATAGAGAATACCCTACAATTTGGGTGATCTGTGAATTAGAATGGTTGCTTTCAGTATTTCTATTGAAATATGCTTAACTTCTGCTAAGGCCAATGCTCCACATATTCAAACACCTATGATATCTTTGAAAGTTAGAGTTTGGCAACAACAGACAAAGTAACCTACATGATAGTGCAGTCAAATGGTTAGTTTATAATTAATCAAGGCAGTACATAAGCGCGGGCTATCTAGGTGCATAAAAGCTTTTTTTGAATGGTTAAAGCTTGAAATGAAGTAGTATATGCCATGTTGGGGAAAGAGTACAGTTGATTCCGCAGAGAAACTTCAACATATGTACACGTAAAATCCACATATAAGTAAGCAAAGTTTAAAATCCAATAGACCAATTATCATGTCTATTTCTGTACTGTTAATCTGCCAGGATACCTTATCTTTGTTAAAATCGGTTATTGCCACATATTCAAATTAGTTCAATGAAGACCAGGTCTTGAGTATAGTTTATAAACAGCTTACAATGAGGTGTGCAAATATTTTTTGTAATTTATTTCTTACAGCTTTCGTGCGGACTTAACCATCCTGAATACAGCTTACAGACCTTATATTATTGAAAGAATCCATTCTGTTCTCCTTGCTCTTTCTTATACACCTGTTCTGCCATTAAGAGACTTCCACTAGATCTCCAATTATGAATTCATTAAAAAGATAAAGCGGAAGCTCTAGTTCTCGGCGATTATTGAAGTGCATTATTGTGGCCAGTGTCTTACTGTCATGATATTGCTTGGCATATCATTTAACGCCTTGAAAAATGGTACCCGCTTGTTTGATTCTTTAGATGAATGAATTTGTAGGCTTCTTGCTATTATCTTTATTCAGAATTTTTACCATTCATTAATTTTTATACTTTATGATCATTGCACATTGGGGTATGAATAAATCAGTAGACTTCATGCTGTTTTGGGTTTGTAGTCTTAATTGTGTTATGTAATTACAATGCTTCTTAAAACTATTCTGACCGAATATCTGATGTCTATACTTGCTTTAGTCTACCTTATTGCTTAATCAGTATCCGACTATTGTTTATTCTTGTTGCAGCTGGAAAAATTTCACGCCGTGTTTCTTTGGTCCGCTATCCAGAACTCCGCGAGCTTGAAGAAAAAGCTAAAGAAGCTAAAGAAAAGGCCAAGGCTGAACGTGCGGCTCAACAGAGTGCAAGAGCACACTCAACTGCAATAACTCCATCTAAATCTAGTGGTGGTAGGCGAGGAATTTTGCCTGCAATTAGTGGAATGTCCCGAGGTAAACTATTTAATAGCGGTGAGCCATCCAAGAAAAGACGCGTCAATGAACCAACAAGAACAATTTCTCCGGTGGTTAACTTATCAGGAGGACATGGAAGTGGTGTTACTACAACTTCTTCTGGATCTGCTGGGTCTTCTCGTTCAGAGAACTCTAAGAAGAAGAAGAAGAAGACCAAGGAAGAAACAGAGTAAAAAGGAGGAGGGGTTCTGAAAAATCTTGAATTTTTTTGTTCCTTTGATATCAAGATTTTGCAAGTCCTTTTCAAGTGAGAGTAATGTATGAAATATGAACCAAGGCATTTGGGCCTTCTTTACAGTTAATGAATCATTAGTTTTACCATTTTCTTCTTGTGCTGTATTTTTGTATTGAAGGTTAAAATTGTTCACCCGCTTGGCCAAAGAGCCACTCTCGATGGCAAATGAACTCAGAACCGAGATTGTAGTGCGACTGCTGAGCCGAGCCTATGTGCAGTTCAATTCGTGTAGTGTCTCGTTCTGGAGGGATAAGTTTGAAATGAGCATCCAGAGTTCCAGACCCAATGACACTCTCATCTCATGTCACGTAAACCTAAAAAGCCTGCTGAATAAATTTTAACTTACTCTGCTGTTTTTGTTTCTAAACGAATTTTTAAAGCAAAAGAAAAGAAAGGAGGGACAAAAAACAAAAGTAAAAAGAAAGAACTGTTTCCTATAAACAGCATATAACAACAGATTTTGAAAGGAAAGCTTCAATGCAATCTCCAAGAAAAGACTGAAAGTTGTGTTACGTTTCATTGTCGAGTAAAGCTAAAAAGCTTGACACTTGAAAACGAGTACTTCTCAACCTTATTCACTCCTTTCACAATTTCCCAAGACTAATTAATTTTTTCTTTACAAATCCAAAATGAGAAAGGACTATTTAAATTCATAATCTTATGGAAACCTTCCTCGACTGTAAAATGGACGACAAGACCTTTGCTTCTATGAAAGAGTAGAATAGAGTAGTGTGGTGTAGCTTATCCAGATAAGATATTCTGCATGCGTGACTCCGTTCCGTATACAATAACCCTTCTCGAGTTTATCGCAAATGAACCAAAACTAAGCATGCATTTGGATTAGAGAGAAACACAAAAATCGAACATACAAGAAAATTGTTATTTTTGTAGGCCGAAGTCTTCCAAATTTCCGGAAGTTTCAAAATCTTATAGAATTATATAAACCAGCATATTGTATGTTCTGAATGCGACTTCTCAATACCATTTACACTAAAACTGTGTATGAATGCTCAATAGGGGTCAGTTGACTCCCAATCTAGTTCTCTCCTAACCCTCATTTTGGTCTTGACAAACTTAAAGTTTCTATCACAAGTCTAATTTGCTTCCATGAACTTAAGAGTTTTTTTTTCCATCTCCGGATCAAAATCCTAGACCCACCACCACCATTAGACCAATTTTAAGTGATTCAAGTGTATTTTTCAGTGTAAGATCTATTGGACGAAAAGACGTCCTAAAGTAGATGAGAATCTTAAATCTTTAACCGTTTAACCGGTAACATCAAATGGGATTAAAGTGTGTTTAATGTGTATTAAATGTTACAGGGTGACACCCCCCACCCGACGAATCAATTTTATGGTACCTTCTAATAACTTCGCCTGTTTCCCTTCCATCATTCATTGGTATATTAATTTTAGTTAGCAGCTATGTAAAACAGAAATCACAGCAGGATTAACATAGAACACCTAATAAACTTTCATTAATCTGATAGTGAACTCAAAAACAACAAAAACTCATGAAAAATGAGGACAAAATAAACAAGGCTCAAAATACATACCATCCATCTAGATCATCATCAACATCAGACCCCCCAGAAAAATTAATTTCAAAACCCTTCTGTGGTCCAGCAGTTACAGCGGAGAAGTTTCAGAACAGACAAGATGGAGAAGAAGAAGAATGATGATGATGCTTACTAAACCTAAATGGATGACAAGCAACAAGACAAAAAGACAACTGATGCTTACTAAGTTTATTAATATGCAGTACTTTTCTTTCCCCCCAACGAAGAACACTATAAACTCTACTTTTGATTACATTATTAACCTTCTTCTTCTTCTTCTTCTTCTTCTTCTTCACAGACTCTTCTTTACCATTCTCTTTAATCTCTTTTTCTTGATGCTTCTCTGCATCATCAGTTGATCCATAAACAACTATTGCTAGATGATTTACATCATTTTCTTCTTCATCATCATCTTCACTACCTTTTCTATTTACTTCTACATAGAGAGGATAACTTCTCAAAAACACTCTTCTAGTGTTATAATCTTCATCTCTAAAACTTATAGCTCTTTTCCCATCTTCTTCTTCTCCTTCCATTACTACCATGACTGCTGTATTTTCCCCCATAAAAAAAAACAAGATACTGAGAGAAAGAGAGATATAGAGTGAGAGAGAAGTGAGCTTTAAAGTATTTTAGTTGGGGGGTTTACTCCCGTAAGAAATGAAGAAATTATGAGTGTGGCAGAGCTACAAACATGAGATCATTTAGTTCAATATAAACACGAAATGTATTAAAGAGAGTTAAAGACAGAGAAGAAAAGGAAAAAAGATGAATGATGTTATAAGTCAGTACGAGTCAGAATGTACAAACGAACCTCTATTTGGTCAAAGATTTTTAATGAGAATAAAGGAAAAGTTCTGCTCGGGTTATTCGATTTTTGTGCGGAAATGTGAAATTTATTTCAAATTTCATATTAGTTCACCCGGGAACTGTGGAATACTAAGGAATAAGGATGAGCTAAGCTAGTCAGTATTCATGGAGATGGTGTGACATCGATTCAAAGTGACCAATTTTGGGACCATCCGCTCCCCACCATTTGGTATGAGGCTTATTCACGTCATAGTAAAAAATGTAAGGGGAAGTGGGAAGACCCAATGTTTTTTTTCTTTTTTTTTTCAATCAACAAGACCCAAGGTTTTCTTTGGGTCATCTTTTATATTTCAATCGGACGGTCATAAAAGGCCATCCTCGTGCACGAATCAAAGTTGTCCTTACTTTGAGCTAGAGCCAGCATCTAAGCCGAATTCCTCCTTTGCACTTGTACCACACGAATAACAATTCGTCGATCTTCTAACATCACCAGAAACAACTTTTTCATATATTTATTGGTAGGTTTGGATGTAGAATTTTAAAAGTACGATTTATGAGGTCAAGGGATTTGGTGGAATTATATTTCCCCCGGTATGTTTGGTTGTCAAAACTCCTTGGGTTCACGTTTTTCCTAGGAATCACTTTTCCAGCAAATCCTCCATTTTGAGTCTGATCCCCTCTTACCCCTAGGATTTGCTGGAAAACTTAATGGGGGATTGATGGACATGTAAATTGAACTACAAGAATTCCTCTTACTGCCAACACCAAAATTAACTCAAACTCATTCCTACAAAACCTTTGTGAATTTGAATTACATCTTATCTCAACCATCAATCCCAATTGTACCATGGCAGAAGCTACTTGTTCTTCCCTGATTCAAAATCACCACCAGAGTTTCTTGTCGATTCAACAACGATTCCGTATTTGATCGTGGCAAGCGAATTGAGCTTATTCGGGGAACTACTCCTTCTGTAGATAATTCTGAATTCTGTGTTGGTAGTTCTTGTTCATTAATACTCAATGTATGTTCCACACACAAACCCCTTGAGTATATCTAAAAGATTATCTGCATAGAGATATTGGACGCATCTACCAAATGGTCCAAAGACTTCAATTCTTTTTGATAAAGAAAAAAACTTGAAACTAACACATGTTTCAAGTATCTGCCTTTAGCCTATTATATATAGTTAATCGAACACACAACCTTCTGATCTAGAGTCAGACACGCTACCATTGCGCCACAGATCCCGTGGTGTTCATTGTTGACGTTTGTCTTATAATTAATCAAAATAATTCACACTTCGCAGTTGGTTCCAGTAACACATCACGCTTCCAATCTTTCTGTTGCATCTGTAACAATAAAACACTCAAGAAAGATGTTAGAATAAAATTGATTAATTTCTGGAAGGTAAATGAACACTCAAATGGACATCACACAGAGGACAAAGTCACGTGTTCAACACGCTGTCCTTAAGACGATAGTTGACCGGTACGCCTCAAAAATGAGTGATGCTTATACCCTGTGGTCAAGTCGTACCAGGATAAAACTGCCCGTTGCAAGCACTGTTAGCAGTACAGTACTTTCCCACTCTTACGACCTCAACAACAATTGCGCACAGAATGAAAACAAAGGACCACACAGGGGGACAAGACGAAAAGAAGAGGATAGTAGCTCTTCTGGACACGAATTGAAATGAAAAAAATGATCGACTTATATAGGGTAGAAGTGAGAGATGTCTCATTAACGCGCATTAAAACAATTAGAATTAATTTCCAAACGGTTTAAAACGTTCATGCATCATAATGTCGATCTAAAACGTCCATGCATCATAATGTTGATATAAAACGTTCATGCATCATAAATATAAAACGTTCATGCATCATAATGTTGATGTAACGTTCATGCATAATAAATATAAAACGTTCATGCATCATAATGTTAATATAACGTTCATGCATAGACATAATGTCGCCCAAAGATTTATTTTGTTTGAAATCTTTTAAGTATTAATTCAAAAATTCAAAAGAAGTTTTGCCAAAAAAGATAAGTCTTGACCCACACCCGCACCCGAGCTCGGCCCGGCCCATTTCCTAAGTCCTCTCCCTCGCACAAAAGTGCTAATGACCCAAGGGCCACTCTAATATCAAAATTTTCAATAATTATGGAGAGGTATCATCTTTAGTTTTCCCTATGTGGGACTAAAGGTTCATTCACAAATAGTGAAAATGAGCTAGTTTCCTTAGTGACCAATAGATCCTAAGTTCTAATCCCACCAAGACCAAAAACCAAACTATTTTATAAACTCATTTTCTCTAACAATCCCCCACATGAATGAAATACCGATAAAAAATCAGAAAACGGAAAGCGAGAAATACCACTTAGGAAAGAGGTGTCCATGAGGTCTTGAACCTTTGCTTAGTGAGAAATTTCCGGAACTACTTGATGGACAGTGAACGCGATGTCTTGAACTACCATCGTTTGGTGTAATCCGCGATAATAACCACGCGTGATATCTCTCTAGGTGTTGTCGAGTTTGTGCCGTTGTGTCCTTTTTGGCCCTGGACAAATCCCGTTTCTCCGAATGCTCTAGAGAAT
Source organism: Papaver somniferum (assembly GCF_003573695.1). Classification (NCBI taxonomy): domain Eukaryota; kingdom Viridiplantae; phylum Streptophyta; class Magnoliopsida; order Ranunculales; family Papaveraceae; genus Papaver; species Papaver somniferum. The sequence continues at coordinate 166,983,522 of NC_039362.1, forward strand.
CAGCTATCTTCTCATAGGAAGCGACCCATTTCCACATTCAGATAAGTGAGTTCCATTAAGAGTGTTTACTGCTACACCCCACTTCAATCTAAAATTGAAACTGTAGAACTCATTAAGACTTAATAGAAAGTCATCCTCACATGCAGTCACACTATCACGTCTACACCATAGAGAAGGGGCGGAGAATGAATTCTCTGATAGTGTTTACCTTGACCCGCCACAAATTAGTTTCTCATTCGAAACCTTGATCTTGGGATCTCCAGTCAGCAAGGTTGAGTATCCTTCATGGAAAGTTTATTTAATGAGCCTAAGCCCCATCCCCTTAGATGCATTACTAACTATCTCCTTGGACAAACCTTTCGTCAAAGGGTCCGCGATATTCTCCTTGGACATAACCCAATCAATGGAGATAACGACTTTTGAGATTCGTTGTTTTAGGGTATCGTGTCTTCTCTTTATAAGTATAGACTTCCCATTATAGTAGTTGTTCTTAGCTTTAGCTATGGCAGCTTGATTATCACAATGTATAGATATAGCTGGCACAGGCCTATGCCAGAGAGGAATGTCTTCTAAAAAGCATCTTATCCAAGTGGCTTCCTCTCCTGCTTTATCTAACGCAATAAACTCAGATTCCATAGTGGATCGAGCTATGCAGGTATGTTTTGAACTATTCCAAGAAACAGCCCCACCTGCTAGAGTGAAAACATATCCACTCGTAGACTTAGACTCCTCTGAGTCTGATATCCAGTTTGCATCACAAAATCCCTCAAGGACGGCAGGATACCTTTCATAATTCAAAAAAAAAGGTCAACGTGTATTTCAAATACCTCAACACTCTAAAAAGTGCATCCCAGTGTTCCTGCCCTGGATTACAAGTATACCTACTTAACCTACTCACAGCATAAGCAATGTCTGGCCTAGTACAGTTCATCAAATACATCAGACTTCCTATAACTCGTGAGTATTCAAGTTCTGATACTCCATTACCTCTGTTCTTTTTGATTTTACAACAAGGATCATACGGAGTATAAGCAGGTTTACATTCAAAATGATTGAATTTTCTAAGCACGGATTCAACATAATGAGATTGACTAAGACTATAATCGTTAGAATTTCTTCTAATTTTCATCCCTAAGATTACATCTGCAGGGCCTAAGTCTTTCATGTCAAAGTTCTCATTCAGCATGTTCTTAGTGGAATTAATTACATCCATGTTTGTACCAAGTATAAGAATATCATCAACATACAAGGATACAATCACACAGGCATCATTCACAAGCTTATTATATACATACTTGTCAGATTCATTGATTCTAAAACCACTAGAAAACACTACATGATCAAATTTTTCATGCCATTGTTTAGGTGCTTGTTTCAATCCATACAAGATAAGTCTTGACCCACACCCACACCCATATAACGTTCATGCATAGACATAATGTCGCCCAAAGATTTATTTTGTTTGAAATCTTTTAAGTATTAATTAAAAAATTCAAAAGAAGTTTTGCCAAAAAAGATAAGTCTTGACCCACACCCGAACCCGCCTCGGCCCGCCCGCACGGACGGCGGCGGCGCGAAGCATCGCGCGTGTGTGAAAATGTGTGATTGGACCAACTAGCCCATTGCCTAAGTCCTCTCCCTCGCACAAAAGTGCTAATCACCCAAGGGCCACTCTAATATCAAAATTTTCAATACTCATGGAGAGGTATCATCTTTAGTTTTCCCTATGTGGGACTAAAGGTTCATTCAAAAATAGTGAAAATGAGCTAGTGTCCTTAGTGACCAATAGATCCTAAGTTCCAATCCCACCAAGTCCAAAAACCAAACTATTTTATAAACTCATTTTCTCTAACAATCCCCCACATGAATGAAATACCGATAAAAAATCAGAAAACGGAAAGCGAGAAATACCAGTTAGGCAAGAGGTGTCCATGAGGTCTTCAACCTTTGCTTAGTGAGAAATTGCCGAACTACTTGATGGAAAGTGAACGCGATGTCTTGAACTACCATTGTTTGGTGTAATTCGCTATAATAACCACACGTGATATCTCTCTAGGTGCTGTCGAGTTTGTGCCGTTGTGTCCTTTTTGGCCCGGACAAATCCCGTTTCTCCGAATGCTCTAGAGAATCAGCTCTCTTCTCATAGGAAGCGACCCATTTCCACATTCAGATAAGTGAGTTCCATTAAGAGTGTTTACTGCTACACCCCACTTCAATCTAAAATTGAAACTATATAACTCATTAAGACTTAATAGAAAGTCATCCTCACATGCAGTCACACTATCACGTCTACACCATAGAGAAGGGGCAGAGAATGAATTCTCTGATAGTGTTTACCTTGACCCGCCACAAATTAGTTTCTCATTCGAAACCTTGATCTTGGGATCTCCAGTCAGCAAGGTTGAGTATCCTTCATGGCAAGTTTATTTAATGAGCCTAAGCCCCATCCCCTTAGATGCATTACTAACTATCTCCTTGGACAAACCTTTCGTCAAAGGGTCCGCGATATTCTTCTTGGACTTAACCCAATCAATGGAGATAACGCCTTCTGAGATTCGTTGTTTTAGGGTATCGTGTCTTCTCTTTATAAGTATAGACTTCCCATTATAGTAGTTGTTCTTAGCTTTAGCTATGGCAGCTTGATTATCACAATGTATAGATATAGCTGGCACAGGCCTATGCCAGAGTGGAATGTCTTCTAAAAAGCATCTTAGCCAAGTGGCTTCCTCTCCTGCTTTATCTAACGCAATAAACTCAGATTCCATAGTGGATCGAGCTATGCAGGTCTGTTTTGAACTATTCCAAGAAACAGCCCCACCTGCTAGAGTGAAAACATATCCACTCGTAGACTTAGACTCCTCTGAGTCTGATATCCAGTTTGCATCACAAAATCCCTCAAGGACGGCAGGATACCTTTCATAATTCAAACAAAAGGTCAACGTGTATTTCAAATACCTCAATACTCTAAAAAGTGCATCCCAGTGTTCCTGCCCTGGATTACAAGTATACCTACTTAACCTACTCACGGCATAAGCAATGTCTGGCCTAGTACAGTTCATCAAATACATCAGACTTCCTATAACTCGTGAGTATTCAAGTTGTGATACTCCATTACCTCTGTTCTTTTTGATTTTACAACAAGGATCATACGGAGTATAAGCAGGTTTACAATCAAAATGATTGAATTTTTTAAGCACGGATTCAACATAATGAGATTGACTAAGACTATAACCGTTAGAATTTCTTCTAATTTTCATCCCTAAGATTACATCTGCAGGGCCTAAGTCTTTCATGTCAAAGTTCTCATTCAGCATGTTCTTAGTGGAATTAATTACATCCATGTTTGTACCAAGTATAAGCATATCATCAACATACAAGGATACAATCACACAAGCATCATTCACAAGCTTAGTATATACACACTTGTCAGATTCATTGATTCTAAAACCACTAGAAAACACTACATGATCAAATTTTTCATGCCATTGTTTAGGTGCTTGTTTCAATCCATACAAGATAAGTCTTGACCCACACCCACACCCATATAACGTTCATGCATAGACATAATGTCGCCCAAAGATTTATTTTGTTTGAAATCTTTTAAGTATTAATTCAAAAATTCAAAAGAAGTTTTGCCAAAAAAGATAAGTCTTGACCCACACCCGAACCCGTCTCGGCCCGCCCGCACGGACGACGGCGGCGCGAAGCATCGCGCGTGTGTGAAAATGTGTGATTGCACCAACTAGCCCATTGCCTAAGTCCTCTCCCTCGCACAAAAGTGCTAATGACCCAAGGGCCACTCTAATATCAAAATTTTCAATACTCATGGAGAGGTATCATCTTTAGTTTTCCCTATGTGGGACTAAAGGTTCATTCACAAATAGTGAAAATGAGCTAGTGTCCTTAGTGACCAATAGATCCTAAGTTCCATTCCCACCAAGACCAAAAACCAAACTATTTTATAAACTCATTTTCTCTAACAATCCCCCACATGAATGAAATACCGATAAAAAATCAGAAAACGGAAAGCGAGAAATACCACTTAGGCAAGAGGTGTCCATGAGGTCTTGAACCTTTGCTTAGTGAGAAATTGCCGGAACTACTTGATGGACAGTGAACGCGATGTCTTGAACTACCATCGTTTGGTGTAATTCGCGATAATAACCACGCGTGATATCTCTCTAGGTGCTGTCGAGTTTGTGCCGTTGTGTCCTTTTTGGCCCGAACAAATCCCGTTTCTCCGAATTCAGCTAAGTGAGTGCCATTAAGAGTGTTTACTGCTACACCCCACTTCAATCTAAAATTGAAACTATATAACTCATTAAGACTTAATAGAAAGTCATCCTCACATGCAGTCACACTATCACGTCTACACCATAGAGAAGGGGCAGAGAATGAATTCTCTGATAGTGTTTACCTTGACCCGCCACAAATTAGTTTCTCATTCGAAACCTTGATCTTGGGATCTCCAGTCAGCAAGGTTGAGTATCCTTCATGGCAAGTTTATTTAATGAGCCTAAGCCCCATCCCCTTAGATGCATTACTAACTATCTCCTTGGACAAACCTTTCGTCAAAGGGTCCGCGATATTCTTCTTGGACTTAACCCAATCAATGGAGATAACGCCTTTTGAGATTCGTTGTTTTAGGGTATCGTGTCTTCTCTTTATAAGTATAGACTTCCCATTATAGTAGTTGTTCTTAGCTTTAGCTATGGCAGCTTGATTATCACAATGTATAGATATAGCTGGCACAGGCCTATGCCAGAGTGGAATGTCTTCTAAAAAGCATCTTAGCCAAGTGGCTTCCTCTCCTGCTTTATCTAACGCAACAAACTCAGATTCCATAGTGGATCGAGCTATGCAGGTCTGTTTTGAACTATTCCAAGAAACAGCCCCACCTGCTAGAGTGAAAACATATCCACTCGTAGACTTAGACTCCTCTGAGTCTGATATCCAGTTTGCATCACAAAATCCCTCAAGGACGGCAGGATACCTTTCATAATTCAAACAAAAGGTCAACGTGTATTTCAAATACCTCAACACTCTAAAAAGTGCATCCCAGTGTTCCTGCCCTGGATTACAAGTATACATACTTATGCTACTCACAGCATAAGCAATGTCTGGCCTAGTACAGTTCATCAAATACATAAGACTTCCTATAACTCGTGAGTATTCAAGTTGTGATACTCCATTACCTCTGTTCTTTTTGATTTTACAACAAGGATCATACGGAGTATAAGCAGGTTTACAATCAAAATGATTGAATTTTCTAAGCACGGATTCAACATAATGAGATTGACTAAGACTATAACCGTTAGAATTTCTTCTAATTTTCATCCCTAAGATTACATCTGCAGGGCCTAAGTCTTTCATGTCAAAGTTCTCATTCAGCATGTTCTTAGTGGAATTAATTACATCCATGTTTGTACCAAGTATAAGCATATCATCAACATACAAGCATACAATCACACAGGCATCATTCACAAGCTTAGTATATACACACTTGTCAGATTCATTGATTCTAAAACCACTAGAAAACATTACATGATCAAATTTTTCATGCCATTGTTTAGGTGCTTGTTTCAATCCATACAAGATAAGTCTTGACCCACACCCACACCCACACCCATATAACGTTCATGCATAGACATAATGTCGCCCAAAGATTTATTTTGTTTGAAATCTTTTAAGTATTAATTCAAAAATTCAAAAGAAGTTTTGTCAAAAAAGATAAGTCTTGACCCACACCCGAACCCAGCCCGGCCCGCCCGCACGGACGGCGGCGCGAAGCATCGCGCGTGTGTGAAAATGTGTGATTGCACCAAAAATGCTAATGACCCAAGGGCCACTCTAATATCAAAATTTTCAATACTTATGGAGAGGTATCATCTTTAGTTTTCCCTATGTGGGACTAAAGGTTCATTCACAAATAGTAAAAATGAGCTAGTGTCCTTAGTGACCAATAGATCCTAAGTTCCAATTCCACCTAGACCAAAAACCAAACTATTTTATAAACTCATTTTCTCTAACACTTTCTAGCTCTAGAAGGCAATTAATCGTGACATATCTGTTTCAAACCTATTTTCAAAGTTTGTAGTTAACATTAGTTGGGGCAAATATACTGTGAATCATTTCCTTTTTCTTTGCCTTGCTAGTATATATGAGGATCTGAATTTAAGTTGTGACCATCTTGCGGGATTTTAAGTTTGTTTTAACCAACGGAAATGGGAGACAACAAAGATGTTGATCTCAAAGGCAAAGTCTGTGTGACTGGAGCGTCTGGTTACCTTGCTTCTTGGCTTATCAAACGACTGCTGCTATCCGGGTATCAAGTTATAGGCACAGTTAGAGATCCAGGTCTATCTACAGTACTTTTGTTATGTGTTAGTTACGTAATATGTTTTTCCGGACGTGCACATTTATAGCCAGTTTTGTTTGATTTTATATAGGAAATTATGAGAAAGTAGCTCATTTATGGAGACTGGAAGGAGCCAAGGAAAATTTGAAATTGGTGAAGGCTGATTTAATGACGGAGAATAGCTTTGACGCTGCCATCAGTGGTTGTGAGGGTGTCTTCCATACTGCCTCTCCTGTCTTGGGAACTAGAGCCGATCCACAGGTCCACCACCATCTCCTTAATATTATGCTCAACTTTCTTTCAGTTTAAATTTTTTCACCATGTTACTGAAATATGTATAAATAAATACAGACTGAGATTCTAGATCCAGCAATTCAGGGCACACTGAATGTGTTAAGATCATGTAAGAAGAACCCTTCCGTTAGACGAGTCATTCTCACATCATCATCTTCGACCGTAAGAGTGAGAGACGATTTTGATCCACTGATTCCTCTCGACGAGTCTTCTTGGAGCTCTGAGGAACTTTGCAGAAGCCTACAGGTAAAAAGCTCTCAGTCTCTATCAAAATGACCCGACCACAACAGGCCACTTTCTTTAGCTATCCTTATACAAGTATATGACTAAATTGCATAAATCAAACTAAATGCTCATTGTCTTTTTGTCTGCATAAGATCTGGTATCCATTATCGAAAACTCTGGCTGAAAAGGCAGCATGGGAATACTGTAAAGAAAATGGTATCAGCTTAGCAACAATCCTTCCTTCCTTCGTCATTGGCCCGAGTCTCCCACGAGAGATATGTTCTACTCTATCTGATGTTATTGGTCTACTTAAAGGTTTCATTCAATCCCTCGATTTCCTCAGAAACATGTTTATAAACTCAAGATTATCTTTATGTATAATTCAACTGTACAGGTGAAACCGAGAGATTTCAGTGGCACGGAAGAATGGGTTATGTTCATATCGATGATGTAGCGCTTTGCCATATCCTTGCATATGAAAATGCGGACGCAAGTGGGAGATATATTTGTAGCTCTGATGTTATTGACAACAATGAGTTAGCATCCTTTCTCTCCAGTCGCTATCCCACTTTAACTGTACCAAAGAGGTCAGTGTTCTATGCTTCTGTCGAACTCATCTAATCTAGTGACTTATTCTGGTGCACAATAATGGGCCTGTGCAAGCCCGTGATTGATCGATCACATCCTAGATAGGTTTCTAAGATTCTGACGGGAAAGACCTTTAACAATTGATGTTTGCTTTTGGTAGGTTTGAGCAGCTTGACAGACCAAGTTATGAGTTGAATACATCCAAGATGAGGAGTTTGGGAATCAAATTCAAAGGACTAGAAGAAATGTTTGATGACTGCATTGCTTCACTTAAAGAACAAGGCCATCTTTGATCTTGTTTTCTACTCTTTGGCCACTAATAAGTTGTTTTTCTCTCGAATTATTGCACAAATAAGGATGACTACTTCTAAAGTCACTTGTTTTAACTCAAGTAAACATTTGGAGTTACAACTGTAGACCATAAAAGTTGAACTAATTATGAGTCTCAACCACATGGTTGTACTGTACACTTTTGCTTAGTTGTGGGGGAAACGGCCAAAGTCCATTAGCTATTCTTTTTCTGAATTCTAGACAAGGGAAAAGAAAAAGTGGGAATGAATTGTTGTTGAATTACATATAACCTTTCTTCTTTGGGAAAAAAAAATGAAGGAATTGCATAATTATAAAAAAGTGCCAAAGCCATGAGGAAGAAGAGTCCAACTTACTTTAGCTCCTCATCAGAGAATGAAATTGAAAATACTAAAGCTAGGACAAATAACATGGACCAAATCTGGAACAATCAATCCAGATTATTTATCTGATTATGATACCAGTGACCCGAGTTCCAAGTTCGCCAGCACCAAATTCTTTACCAACCAGGGAGAAAGAAAAAAACTTACTGACTTTTTCTCCCCATTTTCTCTCCCGTCTACGTGAAATTCCTAGTTAAGGGATGCATCAACCATTTTTCTGACCAAATGCCCTGTACTGTGACCCAATAAGTAGCCAAATGGCCCATCAATCAATCAATGCCACACACGTGGGAGAGAATATAATAGGGAGAAGAAAACTGGTAGATTGTCATAGAAAGTGTTGATGGAGATCTTACTAGAGGGGTCCGCAGTCTATCTCTGTTGACCCCTACTGATCTTCTTCTTTCTCCTTTTTATGGGTGCAACCGTGCAAGTATACATCACAAAACCCTCGTGGATAAATTTACTTTTTTCTTTCTTCACATGTACTGCTGCCTCAGTCAATCAGTGAGATGCTTCTTCTTCCATCAATCATTGTAGCTCTAGTAGGGCATGATCACTCACTCCTACAGTCCTACTAGTAACTCTATATTCCGGATGAGCTGAACCGAATCAAAATCCGGATCAATAAAAAAAAGGATAAAGATAAGGGGAATTAGGCTCAGACCCAACCCACGGATAACCCAAAATATGAGGCCCTTAATTAAAAAAAGTTTAAATCTAGGCCCCGAGTTTTTAAAAGACTTTGATACCCTTATGCATATTGTCAAGCCCATAATTAAATAAAATTTAAATCTAGGCCCAAGATTATTAAATCTAGGCCCGAAATTATTAAAATACAGTGCGAAGGTGTAAACAGAAGTTACACATGCATATGGCATGTGTAACCAGAAGTTACACATCCTTATGATATGTGTAATGCAAAGTTACACTTGTATATATATGCAAAAAAAATAGACATCAAAAAAAACACACACACAAAAAAAAAAAATACAGTTATTACTTTAATATTCATTTACAATAATTTCTTAGCATGTGTAACTAGAAGTTACACACACATCTGTTTAGTGTAATTGAGAGTTACATATGTGTCTATCTAGTGTAACTGAGAGTTACACATGCATCTGACTTGTGTATTCAGCGTCAACTCCAGTTCCAGCGAGACCATTACCACGTTTAAGCAATTATCTTTTATGAAGTTATCTAAAACCTGAAATATAACAAGCAATCAGTATTTATACGATTAAAATGAACAGTACATAAAACAATGTATATTTCAGTTTCACAAGCATTTGACTAGTGTAGCTAGCGGTTACATATGCATCTGAATTGTGTAACTGAGAGTTACACATGCATATAACATGTGTAACTAGGAGATACACATTCATCTGGCTAGTGTAGCTAGAAGTTATACATGCATATGACTAGTGTAACTAGGAGTTACATATGCATATTGGTATGTGTACCCAAAATCAGTATGTGTAAGTAAAAGTTACACATCTAATTAGCATGTGTAACTTGCAGATACACATGCATCTGAATTATGTAATTAGGAGTTACACATGCATCAGACTTGGATATGTCAACATAAAATCAGCAAATCCATCTCTAAATGAATAACACTAGCAAAAACGAGAGGTGACTATCAAGCAATTACCAGTCATAAATAATACAGTTAACCTTGCAAGTGAATGAGAAGCTCTTAATTAAGATACGACTGCTTCAGCAGAAAGACGTTGTTAGCACTGTATTAACAGAAAGACGTTTTACAACGCTAGTCTAGATGTACCTAAGCCATTTTCATATTATCGATGACGACGGACATTTTAAGCAACAGAAAGTAAAGCTTCAGACAGTAATTATACTGGCAGAATAATACAAACACCTGAGAACCTTGTGCTAGCACATTAATATCACAAAAAATGATCACACAACTGATTCAGCAGGGTATAGATATGAACCCAGGAAAACAAAATGCATGTGTAATCAGTAGTTACACATGCATATGTCATGTAAACAATAGTTACACATGCATATTAGCATAAGTTTCACATACAATCATCATGTGTAACTAGAAGTTACACATCTAATTAGCATGTGTAACTATAAGTATAACCTGCATCTAATTAGTCTAATCTGCATCCACTACTACTCCCTACTACTAGGACTTGATGTTCTTTCCTCAATTTCATAAATATAACCACTATAACAGATAGAAGTTTCATCATTAGGTTACATATGCATATCCCATCAAATTAGATGTGTAACTATAAGTTACACATCTAATTTGCATGTGTAACTAGTAGATACACATTCATTTGGCTTGTGTACCTAGAAGTTACATATTTAATTAGCATGTGTAACTACTAGTTACACATCCATAGTCTGCCAATGTTAGTTAAACGTGCAAACTGTCATGCATATGGCTTGTGTAATGTGCAGTTAAACAGATGTATAAGTTAAGTGAAACCATTCCAGACCTATATCCATATACTACCTTTCAAGAAAAAGAAGTAGCTAGTCATAAGTAATCAGGAAGGCTTACTTGATAACGGTGTTCACTTTATCTGTCTGGATGTTGTACATCTTCTTGAAAGCATCCTTGTTTTCTTCTTGTTGTTGTCTTCAATCTTCTTCATTACGGACTCGGTGGTGAGTGGGTATTTCAGGATCTGGTAATGGTCAAGCTTGTTCCTTGGTAGTGCATTAATACATGGGTACTTGGGATTCCTTGCCTTCTGCAATGTCTTTGGCCTGTGAAATGTGACTGATGTGCAGATGTTCTTAGCCTTCTTCTTAATGGTTGATGCTCCAGCTTTGACAGCCTTGGAAGCTTTGTTAGCCAGCACCTTGGGGTCAGCCTTCTTAGTAACTACATGACAAACAAATGATATCAGTACCATAGCATCTAGAACACTTCTCATACAAATGAACAAAAGCCTTGGAAGCTTTGTTAGCCAGCACCTTGGGGTCAGCCTTCTCGTCTTTCTTATCTTCCCCGATTCCAAATGCTTGTATATCTGCAACAAATAAAATTATTGAACAATTAACAAAGATCACAAAGATCACAAAAAAACACTTGATAACTTATCAAAAGCGTGTGTAAATATAAATTACATATGCATCTGTCTAATGTAATTCGAAGTTACACGTGCATCTGTCTAATGTAAGTCAGAGTTACACATGCATATATCATGTGTAATTAACAGCTGCACATGCTTATGACTCGTGTACCCGACATGTACACTATGTTAAAATCACTAATCAAAAAAGGCTACAACTATTCAGAAATTATTGTCATAAAAATATTTAAGTTGTCATAGGCTAAACATTCCAGAAAACAAAACATGTGTAATCAGCTGGTATACTACAAAACGCATGTGTAATTGGGAGTTACACATGCATATGGCATGTGTAACTTGGAGTTACATATGCATATGGTATGTGTAATTGTGAGTTACACATCCACCCGTAATAGTTCGAAATATTGAAATATATGATGGAATTCAGCAATTACCCGTTCAAACAAGAAATCGTTTTTTGCTGGAGCGTCACCTGCACAAAAACAAGGGGAAACAAATAAAAATCTTGATTCAGTGCAGAAAACATAAAGCCTATACTGAATAATCTGGTGGTCAGCTTTACAGGTCTCATTTTTTCTCTAAATATGTGGGGTAAAAGTTAACAAGAAAAAAAAAACTTTTCAAGGTCTGGATAATTAAGCACACAAGAGATTGTATCCACCATAATACGATACCTTTTAAGTCATTGAAGTGGAACCATAAACCATTACCCTGTAGAATTTAGAAAACAATGACAGAAATCATCAAATTGCAAATGAACAATCATCAAATTATTATCATTGAATGCAATAGCTTACTGAGGTCCTCCATGTTTGGAATAGTAGCTGAAACAGCAATGAACCGAACATGATCCAGAGCACCTGATTCCATTTTGGGGATGTGAGCAAGCATTTTAAAAGAAGTAAAAACAACTAAAAAACTGGAAAAAGTTCATACACAATCAAACTGTACTACAAGTAATTGGCAGTATAACTCAAGCATATGTAACTAGCATTCAATTAACTACAAAAAGTATATAACGAAGGCATATGGAGGCGGTCAAACTTCAAAATCCGTTGCCAATTAGAATATGTAACTAGCAGTTACACATCCAATTGGCATGTATACATCGCAGTTACACATCCAATTGGCATGTGTAACTAGTAGCTGCATACCCAATTAGCTTGCATACTTTGAGTTACACATGCATATGTCATGTGTAACTTGGAGTTACACATGCACCCGTAATAGTTCGAAATATGGAAATATATGTGTAATTGTGAGTTACACAAAAATCAAGCTTCAACAGCAATAAATGAATTTAATGCTCTAACCAAGTGTATTAGAGAGGGAATACAAACCTCAAGAGCCTTTGATGAGCAGAATGGACACCTTCTTGTTGATATTTTTACACATTAATAAGGGAATATCAACAAGTGTATTAGAAAGTTATATTTTTACACAATAACAATATACTTCTTGCATACGTACTATGAGTATCTCAGTATCCAGCTTCTCAACAGATTGCTTTGCATGGTGATGTCCGAAATGCTGCTCATCCTGCTGCCTTACTAGATTGCACCTGAACTTTGTAACTGCAACCTAAGCATACATCTAATATCACCACCAAGTTCATTCTGCAGCTTCAATTGCAGCAGCAATGTTAAAGTAATATGTCGATTGAAACTATTTCAATCAACTAATAACGGATAGAAGTTTCATATTAGGTTACATATGCATATCCCAACAAATTAGCATAGTTACACATCTATTTTGCATGTGTAACTAATATATACACATCAATTTAGCTTGTGTAACTAGAAGTTACACATCTAATTAGCATGTGTAACTACTAGTTACACATCCATAGTCTACCAATACTATGCTGGTAAAAAATCCTTACACTGTGAAGTGGGAAACCTGGTAAAAGTTCATACACAAGAAAACTGTACTACATGTAATCGGCAGTTACACATTCATATATCATGTGTAATTCGCAGTTACATATGTCATAAGCATATGTAATAGGAAGTTACACATGCATATGGCATGTGTAAGCCGCAGTTACACTTCGGTGTTTTTTAAAGCCATCTTACCATTGGGAGAATAGATACTGAGATGAATTGGATCGGTAGAGATAGATTTGGAGCGTCATGTCCCTTTATTTGTTTCATCTGTGATCTCCTATCTCAGAGCAGCTACATAAATATAACAGATAAGCATGTTAGATGAAATTTATCAAATTGGGTCAGTTGTACAAATTATACTTAAATTTCAGAGAATCAAATGCTTAACGAGGACACCTTTGTATATCAAACAACAAAATTAGTTACAATGATGACCAAAATTTGCAGAGTAACCAAAACAGACCTAGGACCACGTAAAAAACAGATTAAACATACTTCCAACATTTGCAGAGTAACCAAAACATTTGCAGCATGACATCGGAAAATGAAGTACCTAACAACCAAATAACTAAGACACAACCAGTGAGAAACAACCAAAAAATTTACCTCAAGAGAAAAACATTGGCAGCATGGCATCTGAAATGAAGTACCTATAATCATCTTTATCAGTTGACTTCTACTTCTCAGCACTGCTTTCTTTCATATATGTCAACACATATGAGCCTGGTGATAAGGATGAATCAGAGCTTTCTAATTTCTCAGAAAAGTACAACAATTGAGCAATCAAACTCTTTTGTGATTCAAGAGTGTTTTCTGTTGTTTCATCTATAGCCACTTGGATAAACAAACTAACCAATGAAGCAGTTCTCATTCAATTTATCAATTCTGATATCACCAGTGCCTCCTCATCCTCCTAAAGAACCCCTACCTGCACCACCAACATCACCAGACCAGTTCATATGAGTGGATGAAAAATCAAATCAAATCTATGGGTAACAGAGACAATGATTCTTTGATACTGAATCTCAAAACATTATTTTAGATCGTAGCTACAAATTAAGATTTACGACGAATAGATATGGATTTTTTGTTCAAGTTTTTTCAAAAAATCTAAATCAAAACAACCAGAGTGAGTAGAAAATTGTAGATCTATGCTTCGATTTCAATTAGGATAGGTTAATTAAAAAAAATGAAGATATAGGTTCTGAAAACCCTAAAATCCTTAAGAGAAGATGATACTTATACGCAAAATCATGCTCATCTTTCCCATGATTAAGGATCTAAACTCTAATTACGGATCAGATAATGAAATCGAGATTAATTTTCATTTTTTTTTCAAAATCATTAAAATCAAACCACGAGAAATTTGATTTCAACTCGAAATCGATTAATGAAAGCTTTAAAGGAAGATTAACTTACCTTTCAATTCGTTTTTCCTGATGTTTCTCTTCGATTTCTTTGGTTAATTATCAGACTAAACAAATCATCTGCATCTTCCGTAAGATCTATCTTTTGATCAGATTCAATCGATCTTTGACATAAATGAAACTACAGAGGCATAAAAGGAGAAGATGCAATCAATCGTTGTTGTTGCAGTCGAAGATTTGATGAAGACGAAGAAGATTTGATGCAGTCGAAAATGAATCTCAGGAACCCTAGAAACCATTGTTCTACAACAGAGAGAGATAAAGATGAAAGAGAAAGAGAATAGAGAAATGAAAAGAAGCTTCTAGGATTCCCTTGTATAAATACTAAAGGGCAATGTTGCCATTATTAAAGTTCGGAATAATTAATTATGGGCCTGATCTAAAGATAATTTGATTTTTCGGGCCTAATAATATCATTTTATGAAAGTGTGGAGTTGAGGGTGGAGGATCCATTTTGTGGGGCTTCTATATGTTTGAACCCATATAGTAGGGGGTTCTAGTATTTTTCACTAAAGATAATGCGCGTTTTGCCCTCTTAGAAAGGCAAACTTTGCTTGCCATTCCCTTTTCAATTACCCCCCCTTCTTTTAAACTCATTGTCCCCCGAGTAACGTGCCTTTGCCATCCACACCCCCAACAAACAAATTAAAAGATTATTTACTTTTAGGAAGAAAAAAATGGCACCGAGTTGTGGAGATTGTGTACGTTCGACTCAGAGTTGGCTAGATGTACGTCTAGTTTGATCAACTCACTTAGAAGTCTAGCTCAGAATGATGTTACCCATTATAGACACTAATAAACTTTTTACTAAAGGAAACTTGATCACACTCTTCATTCGCAAGACTCGTAGCCTAATGATAAATCTGATAAATATGTTCGTTTAGGTTACGATATGAAGAATCACATGATGACGTTTATTGATTTCCTCGTTCACATGTATTGTAGTATTCCACAGTTTGGGACCATTGGTATCGAGGAAAATGAACGTGCTATACTGCTATTTCAAATGGAGAGATCGTACTCGGTAATTATTGGTAAAAGAAGATTGTTAGTGTTCGGCAGCTTCACCTAAACGAATCACCCTGTAAATCTAATTACTGATAAAGCCGTGGAAACAGCCAATTTGATTTATTCTAGAAAGAAAAATGTACCGCTTTCAACAACAAAAAAAAAATGTACCATGAAAAAAATTAAACACAGTGTACATGTCGTATTTGTAAGGTAAATTTTTCTACAAAATATTCAGACCCTCTAGAAATTTATCATTAAGATGATTTAACCTAACATATTAAATTATCAACTTTGACTGTTAATTTAGAAAATAATATTTTTATTATTAAATTTTTTTATTTTTTTTTCTCTTTTTTCTTTTTTGTACAAGGAAACGTAGAATAACCAACAGAGATATCGTCTTGAATACAAGATGCAACACGGGAAAAGGTTGGAGGAAAAACACCACATATTGGAATGTTGGTTTAAAGCATACTTAGCTAGAGTATGGGCTACAACGTTCCCATCTCTTTTGTTCTAAGCAAAAATGATCTCGGTCACTTTCCTTGTTTTGGTTCCAATTTGGAAGATTAACTCACGCAATCTCCAGGGGACTCAACTCCTCATGAGAGTTGGTTTCGCATCCCGTTGACAACTAATCATTTTTAATTATTACTCTTTGCATTCCGTTGACAATTACAAAGTCAGTAGCTAATAAAACAACCCTGGTTTCAGTTTCAATGGGACTCAACACCTCATGAGAGTTGGTTTCGCAACCTTTAAATTTAATTCCACAGTCTCTAGCCACGAATACCCAACCTTCCTTGAAGTTGTCAAAAGTAGCATTCACATTCAACTTGATTCAATTGGCTTCAGGTGGATTCCATTTAGCTGCAGTTTCCCTCGGTTGTGTGACTACCATTTTTCCCATAGTCTATGTAGTGTAAACAGCTTAGAGAGTCCAATACTAAGTAGTAGCGATATCTCAGTTGAACTGATATGGTTAAGTAATAAAAGGTACTCAAGATAAAGACAATAATAACGAACAATACTGGGGTAATGTAAATGCTACTAATTTATCATCAAACACAAGAGATTACGTGGTTCGACTTTCGTCTACGTCCACGGGGGAATGAGTGATTGTTACAAAGATCTTAAATGCTTCCCAAAGTAATAGAGAGAACTCAAGTTGTAGTATATACTTAATATCTAAACATTAAAGAGGTTATAATCTTAAGACTAGATCTTCCTACGGGTATTGAATGCGCTTCTTTGTTGGTGAAGCTTGGTATTTATTACCCTCTCTGCTCCAGAAACATCTTCGTTGTTTTTGGGTCCATCGTATCTTGATGTATCTTCCGTACAAATGGTACCTTTGTTGGCCGCACGCTTTCTCCAGTCGAGCTCTGCCACCTCAGCTTACCCACGTTCCCTCGAGAACTACCCAACCTTAGTACAGGTTGTACCTTTGTTCACCGCGAGCCTTCGCTAGTCAGAAAATTCCATCTCACTTTCTTCCACGTGCTTTGGCCAAGCGTGTAGATAAGGGCTCGCGATATTAAATGCTGATTAGATATGTCAGCTGTCTATGTCCCTTCGACAGCTGCCACCTCCCTATGCTAGAGTCTACTTTACCATCTAAACCGTCGAGGTATGCTTCCTCGAGATGAGATAAAGTAGATCAGGAAGGGATATGCTGCTTCTCATATACTTGTGTATCGTCGGGGCTACTTTGTTTACTTGCACGCAACCTCCGGAAACCTGACACGTGCCCAAGAGAATATTAGTATTCACGGGTTTATTTGTGTGGATCTGTACTTCTTATTCCGGAAGTAGTGGAATAAAATAATTGAATCAGAAAATAACTTATTTGATGATGCTTTGGATTGACTGTTTCTTGTAGTTGAAAACTTTATCATTTCTGTTTTTCCATAGATCCCACATCACACAACTACCCATTTTAAAGACCTCATAATTCCTTTTCCCAGCAAGCCATTCAACAATAATTTGTTTGCATCTCATATCACGATAGATTGCAGTTCTGCAACCAAGATGAGAGAAAAAAAAAAGTGGTGACAGCAACTGGGCGGTGAAAGAAAATATGCTCAAGGTCTTCAGTGGCTACACTATACAATATGCAATCTTGATTTATGCTTGTGATATGTTTTCCTATAGTCTTGAATATAGCTAGACCCTCATGAACTACTTTCCATATAAACATGAGTACTTTTGGTGCTAGTCATTTATATATGTTCCAAAAACTTTTCCATGAGAATGTATCATAATGAGTACTAGAGAAGCCAGATTGTTTCTCTTTGAGAGTTTTGATGAAAGATTACATGAAGACACACCATTCGAGTGAGGTCTCTGTAGCAATTGGTCTTCAACATCTTCGCCAACATCTAGTAAGTATGTGTTTAGGATTTGGGTAGCAAAACTGTCACGGAAGAGCTGATTTATCTTTTCTTCATTCCACCTGGTGAGTCCCTGTAGAGTTAGGTCCGATACCTTACAAGTATTTCCCACTGTTTGAGGGTGAAAATGGTTTCTGCTGATTTTGGTAATTTCATATATGGGTGAGAAACGAGTCTAAACCCTAAACAATATACTGCGTGGGAGTACTTTAGATTCGAGAGATTAATCTGTACAAATCTGGCCTAAACCAAGAAATGGACATTCCATACTTCCTTCGGTCACAAAGTGAAGGAGAAGGGTTGATCTTGGGGAGGGAAGCGAAGAGAGTATTGACACCAGAATAGTTGATTTTGGAAGGGTGGTTGTTTTACGACTTGTATCAGAAAGTGAAACGCTAGCAATGTGGAAAGCTAACAGGTGATTTCTGAGTGTTGTTTTCTCCTGACCAAAACTTGTTATTTGGTGGAAATAGGTGAGATCTATTTATACAAGTCGCAACAAAATGTACCCTGGCCTCGTAAGAAGTGAAAACGGTTGAGTAATGGAAGAGAATGGTAACGGGTAACGCCTGGAATTGATGTTTCCATAATGAAGGATACGTTTCACCATTATTCCCTGTCATAACTAACCGCCTTACTCTTATGACACTTTCTTGTAATGGGCGTATTGCACGCCGCATGCTGTAAACCGCCAGACCAATACCCTGATGAGCATCCCCTAGTTTGTGACATGTCTTGTTGTCTCGAGTGTTCTCGTGAAAAACGTGTAGCATGTTGCTATTGTTTGGAAAGTTAGAATTGAGAGGCTTGCCAGTTCGGTGGCGACCTTCGACGGCCGAGATTTTGCATCTTGAGATGAAGGGTAGCCGTTGATTGTGGCTACCTTCCGTTGGTAGCCAGTGTCTTGGACACGGTGTTGGCATGGATTGCGCATGCTCTTGGCGTGGCCGATTAGGGTGCCGTGACCAAAGAGTTGGCAGCGTAGCCAAAGGGTTTCCACAAGTCGTGTGGTTTGGCAACAAGCTTATACAGATGAGATCTGTATCTCACGAGGAGGGGTAGTCGTTGATTGTTGCAACTCTCCGTTTGACAGCCAGCAGAATTGAGGCATGGTCGGCATGGCTCGTGCATGCACTTGGCGCGGCCAAATTAGGGTTTGGCGCAAACCGCGGAATTTTGGCATCGCAGCCAAGAGGTTGCCACAAATCGTTTGGTTTGGTGGCAAGCTTGTACGGCTGAGATTTGCATCTCAGAAGGAGTGGTAGCCGTTGATTGTTGCAACCTTCCGTTTGGAAGCCAGCGACATGGAGGCATGGCCGACATGGCTTTGGCATGTTTTAGGCGCGACCAAATTAGGGTTTGGCATAAACCGTGGAATTTGGCATTGGGCCAGAAGTTACCATGCGTTTGGTGGCGAACTTGTATGGCTGAGATCTTCATCTCAGAAGTAGGGGTAGCCGTTGATTGTTTCAACCCTCCGTTTGGCAGCCAGCGGCATGGAGGCATGGACGGCATGGCTTTGGCATGTTTTAGGCGCATCCAAATTAGGGTTTGGCATTAAACCGTGGAATTTGGCATTGGGCTAGAAGTTTCCATGCATTTGGTGGCGAACTTGTAGGCTAAGATATGCATCTCAGAAGGCGGGGTAGCCGTTGATTGTTGCATCCCTCCATTTGGCAGCCAGCGGCATGGAGGCATGGCCGGCATGGCTTTGGCATGTTTTAGGCGTGGACGAATTAGGGTTTGGCATATACCGTGGAATTTTGCATTGGGACAGAAGTTGCCATGCGTTTGGTGGCGAACTTGTACGGCTAATATCTGCATCTCAGAAGGAGGGTTAGCCGTTTGATTGTTGCAACCCTCCGTTTGGAAGCCAGCGGCATGGAGGCATGGCTGGCATGCCGTTGGTACGGCGGTGCGGCTGGCATGGTTGGGCCTTTGGCGCGTGTGATGTGGCTGGCATGGTCGGCATGTCGTTGGCACAGTGGTGTGGCTGGCATGGTTGGCATGCCTTTGGCGCGGAGGTGTGGCTGGCATGCCGTTGGCACGGTGGTGCGACTGGCATGGTTGGCATGCCTTTGGCGTGGTGGTGTGGCTGGCATGGTTAGCATGTCGTGGGCACGGTGGTGCGGCTGGCATGGTTGGCATGTCTTTGGCGCGGATATGTGACTGGCATCCCGTTGGCACGGTGGTGCGGCTGGCATGGTTGGTATGCCTTTGGCACAGAGGTGTGGATGGCATGGTTGGCATGTCGTTGTCACGGTGGTGCGACTGGCATGGTTGGCATGCCTTTGGCGCGGAGATGTGGCTGGCATGCCGTTGGCACGGTAGTGCGGCTGGCATGGTTGGCATGCCTTTGGCGTGGGTGTGTGGCTGGCATGGTTGGCATGTTGCTGGCACGGTGGTGCGGCTGGCATGGTTGGCGTGCCTTTGGCGTGGGGGTGTGGATGGCATGGTTGGCATGTTGTTGGCACGATGGTGCGGCTGGCATGGTTGGCATGCCTTTGGCGTGGGGGTGTGGATGGCATGGTTGGCTTGTTGTTGGCACCGTGGTGCGGCTGGCATGGTTGGCGTGCCTTTGGCACGGAGATGTGGCTTGCATGGTTGGCATGCCTTTGGCACGCTGGTGTGGCTGGAATGGTTGGCATGACTTTGGCGCGGAGGTGTGGCTTGCATGGTTGCCATGTCGTTGGCACAGTGGTGCAACTGACATGGTTGGCATGCCTTTGGCGCAAAGGTGTGGATGGCATGGTTGGCATGCCATTGGAACGGTGGTGCGGCTGGCATGGTTGGCATGCCTTTGGCGCGGAGGTGTGGCTGGCATGTCGTTGGCACGATGGTGCGGCTGGCATGGTTGGCATGCCTTTGGCGCGGAGGTGTGTATGGCATCCCGTTGGCACGGTGGTGCGGCTGGCATGGTTGGCATGCCTTTGGCGCAGAGGTGTGGCTGGCATGGTTGGCATGCCGTTGTCACGGTGGTGCGGCTGGCATGGTTGGCATGCCTTTGGCGCGGAGATGTGGCTGGCATGACGTTGGCACGGTAGTGCGGCTGGCATGGTTGGCATGCCTTTGGCGCGGGGGTATGGATGGCATGGTTGGCACGTCGTTCGCACACTTGGCTAGCATGCGCGGCTGCCATGTGAGACAATTCCAGTCAATACTTGAGGGTTCTGTCGTGGAACATAGCATATAGATATATATAAAAAAATGTGCCCTAGGAAATATCTCGTAGACGTATTGAAAGGCTCAATAAATGCGCTAGTGGAGATATTGCTACTCACGGCTCCGCTTCCTTACAGAGCGACGTCACGCTAGACTAAGGTTTTACGATTTTGACCCCAAGCTAACGACCACCATCAACATTAAGTCCCCTGCTTAGCTCGGAACAGGGGCCTTGTTGCGAGGTAACATGAGATGGTGACAGACAAGGCCAAAATCGAAACGACAAGTCATGAAAATATGGTCAGGAAGATCCGACTAACCTTTTTGGCGTTGGCGGATTTGCGTATATTTGGCTCGTGGTGCTGCTAGCTAGGCCACGGAGTAGTAGAGGTGGCTGTTGGATGGGATGCAGACAGTTGGCGTCAGCTCGGCTTGGCCGTGGGCCATCTTGGCTAGGCTAGGGAGCGCGGAGTCGTTGGCTCGGCTTGGATCCACTGGCGTTGTTTGGCGTCAAATAGGGTCGCTAGTATGGTGCGGATTGGAATGGAGCCGCTAACATCGATTGGCTTGGGATGGCGTGAGTCCTAGCTTGGCGCGAGCACTGGCTTGGCGTGGCGTGGGCGCTGGTTTGGCGTGGGCGCAGACTGTTGGCACCGTGAAGCTTGCCATTGTGGGCCCGGTTGCCTCTTTCCATGCGTAGCTCAAATAGGAAATCCTTTTTTTATTCAAATTCCAAAAGTGTCACGCCTATAAAAGGGGTTAGCTCTCCTTTTTATCTCGAATCTTTATTCTCACGTCCTGGTGCTAGCGGCAGAGTGGTAGAAATAAAGCAGGCGAGCATATTCAGGTACGTATCCCAGTGTTTCTTCTTTTGCTTGCTCTTATGTGTTGGTGTAAACTGGCTTCAGTCCGTGGAATGGTGGAAACTGTCTTCAGTCTGTGGAATAGTGGAAGCTGGCTTCAGTTTAACCACGGAGCGGGCGGAGATGGCGATTCTATCAAATCTTCAAGGTCTTCGTGTCAAGCGACATCCTTTAAACCATCTTTTGAATCTTGAATTGTTGTATGGAATGGGATGCGGTGAGCAGTCCCCATTTATACCTCTGTTAGATCCAATGGCGTAGCTGGATATGTGAATGTATCTCTGCGGCGTACTTTTGGAGTCTTCAATGCGCATGTACGGCTTCATGTTGAGAAATTCCTGCGTCTTGTAAAACTTCGATAGTGATGATTTTGAAATCAGAAATAGCCTGGTTGAGGGGAGTGAAAGCGTCCCACGCTGGTAGTCCCCATGCGTATCCTACTTTTATTGCATCTCCTTGAATCCACGTCTATGATATTTGATAGAAGCTTATTATACTTTTCTGGATGTGACCTTGGGATGCTCAGAAAATCACATGGACGAAATATTCTGGATAGCAAAGAGGTAGAAATGAGAGAGTTATGTTGTTTATCATTGCTCCCTCTGTTTATTCAAGAAAATGTTTCAGCCGCGTCTCTGGAATTATCTCATGAGTCTTGGATGGTCGTCGGGATGGACTGCGATGAGCAGTCCCCATTCACACTTTTCTTTAGTTTCTGAGGTTGTAAATTTCCTATGAGCAGGCTTGGGATCCACCGCGGCCTCGTAAAGTGTTGCAGGCGCCTTCTTTGCAGTGATTGTTTCCAGGGTGAAGCTCTGGATTCTATCAATAAATAGAGTGGCAACAATTCTTGGAAGCCGATGTGATCAGAAGAGACTATATTGTCGTGGAAACAAAATAGGTTGGCTGGAATTGCATGGCGTCCATGGGAGCAAAGGGATTGGCTGGATGCCTAATCGGGTAAACTGTCCACGACTTGGAAGGAAGGAGTGCGACAGTTACGGCACGATCTTTGGCAGGAAGGAGGCGTTGAAGCGACTTCGGCTCTTGGAGAGGACGTTGAATCTTATGGAGAGATCCTGAAGCGGAGCGGCTGCTGGAGCGAACGTTGAAGCGGAGCCGCTGCTGGAGAACGTTGAAGCAACTCCTGGAGAAAACTCGAGTGAGGGTTCTATTAACCTTTGACTTCGAAAAACGACTTGATACGATATGGCATATGGGAAGACGGCACAAATAGTGTTGGTTGGAAAGTCGTGTTTTTCTCTCATGGGAAAGAATACGCTTCTTCTGTTTGATTTTCCCTTGCAACTCTCAGATCCTTGACGGTTACAATGTTGAAGTCCCGCGTCAATCAGCGTACTGTCAAACTCGACATCCTTCAAGTGAATAGTGGTAGGAGTTCCCAGTTCCAGCTATCAATCGTGCTTTCCAGGAGAGGTTGGGGTTTGGGAACAGATTCCCTGGCTAGAGGCAGCTGCTTTCCTGATGTAGTGCGGTTGAGGGCTGCAAACATGTCTTGACGCTGCATCTTGGAGAAATATGGAATCTCACATAAATGTTTCATTATAGACTACACGGTTTTGTGGGCGAAGTCCCCAGAAATCATACAGCTCCTGACGGGAAGAGGGTCTTTGTGAACTCAGGAGGGTTGCTGATTTTCTTTGCCTTGATTTTGGAGAAGTCGTTCCTGATCTTCACGTGTGATGAAATTGGATTGCTTATTCCCTTCTACTGGGAATTCAAGAGGAACGCGATCTTCTTCATCTATAAATGCGCGTCCTGCTGAAGTGCCTGCGTCGGATGTTAAAAGTATTCCTTGTCAGCTACATCCGTGGTGGACGTGACTTTTATGGTGGCCGCTCCATTAGTGTCTTGAGAAAAATAGGTATCTCTTTCTGAGTTGTAGCCATGTATGTCTGAGACTTACGAGAACCTTTTGTCTTTTGGTCAATTCAACAGTAGTAAGAGGAGGTCGGATTCTTCTGGCTCCTCCAGTCTCTCGTCCTGATGGTGGAGTAGCATCGGCTCTAGTGACGGTTGGAGCTGTCACACTTGAATAAATGTTGGGAATTTCACCGGGATATGTGCGTAGGATTTAAGTTCAATGTCTCCTGGTTTTGCGAAGGCTTTTACGAGATCCAAAGGTTGCAGGCTAAAGGGGTCGATGGCCCCTCAGCGGATGTGATCAGTCGACAAGAAGCAGAAATCGAAAGATTGGTCCAGGAGTTGAAGTTGAAACAGGCGGCTCTTCAAATCGCGAAGGACGTTTTCTCCGAGAAGAACAATCCATTTTTGAATGGTGTCCCTTGAATATCTCCTGTCTTCTGAATTCCTTTTTCTTAGGTTTTTTTTTGAAAGGCAAGCAAAATGCTCGCTTTCAGGGGTCTCCTAACAAGTCCCCAGTCATTCCTCGTCATGTGATAAATGATAACTGAGTCGTTGATTCCCGAGCAGATTGTTTCCTTCTACCATCTTGAGATCGGGTTGAAGAATGGAATTGGAAATTGGAAGCTGATATTGTAACCGAGATATTAATCTCCCATTGTGGTCGCCAATTGTTTGAGGGTGAAAACGGTTTCTGCTGATTTTGGTAATTTCGCGTATGGGTGAGAAACGAGTCTAAACCCTAAACAATGTACTGCACGGGGGTACTTTAGATTCGAGATATCAATCTGTACAAATCCGGCCTAAACCAAGAAATTGCCGTTCCAGACTTCCTTCGGTCACAAAGTGAAGGAGAAGGGTTGGTCTTGGGGAGGGAAGCGAAGAGAGTGTTGAGACCAGAATAATTGATTCTGGGAGAGTGGTTGTTTTACGACTTGTATCAGAAAGTGAAGCGCTAGCAATGTGGAAAGCTAACAGGTGATTTCTGAGTGTTGTATTCTCCTGACCAAAACTTGTTTATTTGGTGTAAATAGGTGAGATCTATTTATACAAGTCGCAATAAAACGTACCCTGACCTCGTAAGAAGTGGAAATGGTTGAGTAATGGAAGAGAATGGTAACGGGTAACGCCTGGAATTGATGTTTCCATGATGAAGGATACGTTTCACCATTATTTCCTGTCATTACTAACCGCCATACTCTTATGACACTTTCTTGTAACGGGCGTATTGCACGCCTCATGCTGTAAACCGCCAGACCAATACCCTGATGAGCATACCCCAGTTTGTGACATATCTTGATGTCTCGAGTGTTTTCATGGAAAACGTGTAGCATGTTGCTATTATTTGGCAAGTTAATATTAAGAGGCTTTCCGGTTCGGTGGCGACCTTCGACTGCCGAGATTTTGCATCTTGAGAGGAAGGGTAGCCGTTGATTGTGGCTACCTTCCGTTGGTAGCCAGTGTCTTGGCCACGGTGTTGGCATGGCTTGCGCATGCTCTTGGCGTGGCCGATTAGGGTGCCGTGACCAAAGAGTTGGCAGCGTAGCCAAAGGGTTTCCACAAGTCGTGTGGTTTGGCGGCAAGCTTATACGGATGAGATCTGTATCTAACGAGGAGGGGTAGTCGTTGATTGTTGCAACCCTCCGTTTGACAGCCAGCGGCATTGAGGCATGGTCGGCATGGCTCGTGCATGCACTTGGCGCGTCCAAATTAGGGTTTGGCGCAAACCGCGGAATTTTGGCATCGCAGCCAAGAGGTTGCCACAAATCGTTTGGATTGGTGGCAAGCTTGTACGGCTGAGATTTGCATCTCAGAAGGAGGGGTAGACATTGATTGTTACAACCTTCCGTTTGGCAGCCAGCGGCATGGAGGCATGGCCGGCATGGCTTTGGCATGTTTTAGGCGCGACCAAATTAGGGTTTGGCATAAACCGTGGAATTTGGCATTGGGCCAGAAGTTGCCATGTGTTTGGTGGTGAACTTGTACGGCTGAGATCTACATCTCAGAAGGAGGGGTATCCATTGATTGTTGCAACCCTCCGTTTGGCATCCAGCGGCATGGAGGCGTGGCCGGCATGGCTTTGGCATGTTTTAGGCGCGGCCAAATTAGGGTTTGTTGCCATGCGTTTGGTGGAAAGCTTGTATGGCTGACATCTGCATCTCAAAAGGTGGGGTAGCTGTTGATTGTTGCAACCCTCAGTTTGGCAGCCAGTGGCATGGAGGCATGACTTTGGCATGCTTTAGGCGCGGCCAAATTAGGGTTTGGCATAAACCGTGGAATTTGGCATTGGGCCAGAAGTTTCCATGCATTTGGTGGCGAACTTGTACGGCTGAGATCTGCATCTCAGAAGGAGGGGTAGTCGTTTGATTGTTGCAACCCTCTGTTTGGAAGCCACCGGCATGGAGGCATGGCCGACATGGCTTTGGCATGCCGTTGGCACGGCAATGCGGCTGGCATGGTTGGGCCTTTGGCGCGTGAGGTGTGGCTGGTATGGTCGGCATGCTGTTGGCACGGTGGTGCAGCTGGCATGGTTGGCATGCCTTTGGCACAGAGGTGTGGCTGGCATGTCGTTGGCACGGTGGTGTGGCTGGCATGGTTAGCATGCCTTTGGCTTGGTGGTGTGGCTGGCATGGTTGGCATGCCTTGGGCACGATGGTGCGACTGGCATAGTTGGCATGCCTTTGGCCGGAGATGGGGTGGCATGGTTGGCATGCCGTTGGCACGGTGGTGCGGCTGGCATGGATGGCATGCCTTAGGCGCGGAGATGTGGCTGGCATGGTTGGCATGTTGTTGGCACGGTGGTGCCGCTGGCATGGTTGGCGTGCCTTTGGCGCGGTGGTTTGGCTAGCATGGTTGGCATGACGTTGGCACAGAGATGTTGCTGGCATGGTTGGCATGCCGTTGGCACGGAGATGTTGCTGGCATGCCGTTGGCACGGTGGTGTGGCTGGCATGGTTGGCATTCCTTTGTCGCGGAGGTGTGGTTGGCATGTCGTTGGCACGGTAGTGCGGCTGGCATGGTTGGCATGCTTTTGGCGCATAGGTGTGGCTGGCATGCCGTTGGCACCGCTTGGTTGGCATGTCTTTGGCGCGGGGGTGTGGCTGGCATGCCGTTGGCATGGAGGTGCGGCTGGCATGGTTGGAATTCCTTTGGCGCGGAGGTGTGGCTGGCATGGTTGGCATGTCGGTGGCACACTTGGCTAGCATGCGTGGCTGGCATGTGCGGAGACAATGCCAGTCGATACTTGAGGGTTCTGTCGTGGAACATAGCGTATAGATATATATAAAAAAAGGTACCCTGGTAAATTTCTCGTAGACGTATTGAAAGGCTCAATAAATGCGCTAGTGGAGATATTGGTACTCACGGCTTCGTTTCCTTACAGAGCGACGTCACGCCAGACTAAGGTTTTACGATTTTAACCCAAAGCTAAAAACCACCATCAACATCCATATAAGTGTTATCTTTCAATGCAAGCTTCTATTAGGAAGGTTGTTTAGACATGGGTATTTTATCATATGAATTATGTCTTCTTTTCCAATGCTCCAGATACAATTGTCTTTCATATCTTCTGTACAATTGATGATTGCTCTCCAAGTTGAAAACTTCTCGAGTTTGATGTAGCTTCCCAGAAGGTTTGATCCCTAAAATACTTTGCTTTTGTTATTGCACCCCATTCACAGTTTTGATCTTCAATGATTCTCCGACTAACTTTTCGGGTTGAGCTTTGTTAAGATGAGATAGTGATCTTATTCTAAAACTACCATATTCTTTTCATCAAGGAATCTGTTCCAATTTATGAAGTGAGTCTTTTTGGTACTATAATTGTGCCCCTACTAGAAGTTACGGATAATCATGTCCAGCTTCGATATTATGGTCTTTGGGAGTAGGGAGGTGGCCATACAAAATGGGGGTATCAGACCCAAGACATGTTTTATCAGCACCGTCTTCCTTGCATTATTGAGGTGTATCCTTTTCCAACCAGCTAGTTTGTTGACAAATTTTCCTTCCAAAAAAAATCAAAATATTTAACTTTATGAGCAGACTTTAAAACATGAAAACCCAAATATTTATCGTTAGTTTTCATTTGATTAACTCCCAATTTATCAGCAACTTCACTTCTTCTCTCGGCTTTGACACCCTTGCTGAAGAAGATCTCTGATTTCTCTAGGTTTGCTTTCTTATCATACCACATTGCATATACAAACAAAATATCTTGCACACTTTGGATTTTTCCATCATCAAGGGTGCCGAAGAAGAATAAATCGCCAGCAAACATGAGGTCAGAGATGGATAAGGCCCACCTATTGACTTTATATCATTGTAGATACAGCTTGCTTTGATCTTTCTGATAATCCATGATAACCCCCAAGCACATAGAATGAAGAGATAAGGTGAGAAAGGGAATACCTGTCATATCCCTCTCCAACTTGAAAAGTGCTCCTCCAGGGTGCCATTTACAATAATAGAAAAATTTGTCGTGGTGAAACAATTCATAATGAAATTATAAGCTTCGCCATTAATACTGTAAGCTCTAAGATACTTTCTTAAGAAACTCCAAGAGACTCTGTCATAAGCTTCGTTGATATCAATTTTAAGCGCAAAAGCACCTAAGACAGAGTTGGACTGATTCATAGAGTGAATTAGTTCCTTATTATTTCCAAATCAGTATTTTTTTCTCCCTAAAATAACTCTTTCTCTTTTCTCAATACGTGGAGAGTCAGCATTATTCCAAAAGCATCAAACAAGTTAATGATAGAAAAACGGATAAGAGACAAGAATAAGGATATTTTGAGAATTTTTCCCTTTGTATTGTGTTGGATTATTTAAAAGGAAAGGAACAAGTTGGTTATTCGTGGAAGAATTAAATTCAAATTAGGGAAGAATTTCTACCTACAATCAAGAATACATTGTTTTGTGGTGTTCTAATTTGAATATCCTTAGGGGTGTTCCGATCAAGAGAGCTATCCTCGCATGAAAGTCCTTTATTCGTCATTGTTATTTTGTTTTTAATCACTATGGAAGTTCTCTTTAATGTATTTTAACTTTTTTTTTTTGTTAAAATAAGAAGAAAAATTGTTTAAAAAATCATATAAACTACATAAAAAGTGTTTTCAATTTGTTAATCATATAAGATCTTATGATACCCTTTTTTATATTCCACATCATAGTGATAAATATTATATTATTTATAGATCTTTCTTTTTCTTTTTTTTTTATTTTTATTTTTGGTTTACTAACTATTTTAGTCAAAATTTTATTTTTTCCGGAAAAGAGGTAAGCCTCAGAAGATATATTGATAATATCGATTTAGGAAATCAAAAACCTTACATAAATTTTTCATGATCATACAAAAGTCGTTCAAATTGTAGTATTTCCACCAATTTTCTCCTATTAAATCTATCGTTTTAAATCTAAGAACAGTTTGAGAAGACCTTCTCTCTCGCAACGGAGAGACCAAACATCTAGGTCCAAATTGGTCTTGAAAACAAAACCAATATATGTGAAAGCGCAAGGAAAATACTGAATAAAATCCAACCAAATGTTCATCAGATCATGAAAATAACATGAGTTAAATTTTTTAAAATTTAGATTGCCTGATGCGATCAAGGTAGCAGTGACCCAACTAATTGTAGCAATATCCAAACAGTAACCAAAGTGTCTCAGACGATAACCAAAGTGTCCCAAATAACGGTGGTAATATGAATTGGTCTTTAAGTGTCAGTGTAGGAACAGGTCCGTCTGACTAGGCTTTTGAGATATAGTAACAGTTGTATTAATGGGTGAACTTGACGATCTTGAAAAAGTTGATGCTGCCTTTGTTATCATTACTAAACCTAAAACGAGTAAATCTAAAACTATAATAGGAAAGACTAGTCATATCTACTCCACGGTTAAAAGATGGTTGAACAGAATATAACCTTGTCGGAAAACAATGATCAGGGCAGTTAAAACCTAGATTTTGAATTGTATTACCCGAATTGGTGTTTCTTATATACTCCCTCCGTTTCAGAAAAAGTGATATTTTTACTTTTTCAATTTGGCTTATTTTTAGGCAAAAATGAAAAAGTGAAAGTATCACTTTTCCTAAAACGGAGGTTGTATTATTCATATATAGCTTAATTAGGATAACCTATCAATTTCCATCCCGCATCAATTGCCATCCCGTCGATGGAATTGTTTATGTTCATATGAGGTTTTTGATTTTAGAGCTCGTTGTTGTTTATTTTAGTTGTGAAAATTCAATTTTTCACAATTGCTTTTGATAATATTAGAGGTTAAATTTCAAATTTTCACATTTTTTTTCTCATCTTTTTGCATGTACTACTGTCAGTGTACTCGAAAAGGTTGCGCATTTCGCTATTTTTTTATTTGCTACGTTAAACCTAATTGATGAAAGCTTGAATTTTCTCCGGAGGTCTTGGTTTTAGACGTGAAATTCTATTTTTCACACTTACTCGTGACATTATTAGAAATGAAATGAGAATTATAATGCTCAAATTTTATGTCTTTTTGGATTTACCAATGTTAGTTCACTGGTAAAATTAGTCATTTTTGTCGATTTTTCTAATTTTTTTTAAAACACCATTAGTGAAAACATAAATTTTCACCCATAGCATTTGTCGCTATTATTGTGATAAACTAAAATTTTCACATCTATCCGTACATTTGTGTTGTTGATGGTCTTAGAACATCGGCAAAAAATCAGTGTATTGACATCCGAGAGGAAAGAAGAAAAGTTGTTGTAGGGGACTATTTTGAGAGTACAAAATGAGTAAAATTACATGAAAATATTTTTCATGACTTTTTTGAAAATTGTTCCGTTAACTATTTTTTGAAGGAAAATTTTTAAGATAAAAAGAAAAAGCCAAAGAGGATACAAATAAAGGGCAGACATAAAATTGTTTCGTTCACTAAAGGATTTAAAATCTAATTTCGAAATTGAGAAAGAAATAGTTTTGTAATCAATTAGAATGGCGTTGCAATATGTAAACTCAATCTTCAAATGCAAACTAATTCCTACCGCACTCCCTCCATTTCAAAAAAAGAAAAGGTTTGTTTGACTTTGCACAAAAAATTAAAAATCCAATTATTTGAGCTCATTTTTCATGTTTTTTACTAATTTATCCCTAAAATGAAAGTGGTCCCTTTATTCTAAAGAGTAAAACATGAGAAAAAATGGCTCCAAATTTATTTAAAGAGAGAGAAGTGGTTCCTGCTATTATATCCAAAACAAAAAAAAAGAAACCAGCCTATTATCTTGAAATGAATAAAATGGGAAAAAGTTATTGCCGCCCGGTGAAACTTGCATAGCTTTAAGCCGAAATGCCGACAGCCCTTCGGCGGTTTCACCCAATTAAATCGACCGTATCAGCCTTATTGAGATGTAACCCCCCAGCATAATTTCACTTAATTTATTTTAAATTTAAAGAGCAACAACAGACAAAAAGCTGATTAAACGACTAAACTATATTATTTGCAATGCAATTTGCAACCCTCTCTTGTGCCGGCATGGCCTGCATGTCTATTACGCGGTATATTATCATTATAGAAGGGTAAGTGTCACTGTAAGCAACATCTATATGGATCCTGATTGACCTAATTATCATATAATTCGTGTATATTCATTCAGGTATACCTAATTATAGGTTGATGATCATGTTCAATTTGATTGTGAAATGATATCCTATATAATTAATGCAAAAGACATGCATAAGCATACTTGTGCTTCTTAGCTTTCAAATCAATTCTTTCATGAAATGGTGGTGGTGACTGACTGCCTGACTGGTGATTAGTTTACTACACATTTCTTAGTATTTTAATAATCTATCATTAATTCTAATAATCTATTATTTAATTTTTATTTGGTAAAGCAGTCGAGGTACTTTTTGAGTTTTGTGCAGAACAACAAAAATGTAATTATACAAGGCACCTGACTATGTGCTTAAGCCATCCATAAAAATCTGTTTTCCAACCATTTGTTTTTCGTTTTTAGCAAATCACTTACAAGGACAACTAGTTGTGCCTAATACAATGAGAGAGCAGGCTTTAACTCGAGTATCATCCAAAAGAATACTGTCGACCCTTCTATGTACCAAAAAAACCCCACAAGATTGCTGGCTAGCTGGCTTTGATACGTAACCGGCTGCGAAATTTTGATTATCTGCCGTCGAAACTAATGACTCACATGAAAACTTTAAATCCCACTATGTACTAATGACCCTTCTATGTACCAGACAAGACAACTGCTGTGAAGTTATCGTATGACTCTATTCGAATTGAGTAATGAGAAACCTATGTCAAACAAGGACAGTTTGAGAAACATATCACACGTGATCCAGCCAGTTTCCGTATAAAACTTCGTGAATGCTCATTGCCATATTGCTCCTCACGACGTAAACCTTTCTACCTACTTACAAATCTCTCTCTTTATTTGTTTTCTTAATTTCCTTTTAACTTGAACAGAGTTTCTGAGACCTCACTCTTTACTCCCTTTGAACAATTATATAGGTCAATCTACAATTTTTCTTTTTGTTCACCAAAATTGAAAAAAACACTTCTCCAAAAGGTATTAAAAAAAGAAAAATCCTAATTTTCAAAAACATTCTCAAATAATGGTCTACTTTTTGGTTCACATACAACATTATATTGAGTCAATTATAAATCAAAAGGCTTGAGTTGACGGTTCTATACCTCGAAAATATACTAGTTTAGTTTCATTTTTCAATAAATACTAATCAAGAGGTATTGTTAAAAGGAACGAAATATTTTGTATTCCACCGTTTGTATTTTGTTTTCTACATCGTTATCACATTGTAATTATATTTTTAATGAAATGTTAAAGATTTTAGATCAAAAATCATTCGATGTTTATTTTAACACAACTTTTCTTAGATATTTAAATACATCAAAACTTAAAATGGACAGAGACATCACGTTATTATGGAGCACTTCGTGAGTCTTTTCTGGTTCATCAAGAAGGCTTTATATCCCACTGGCCTTCAAATGTATCACTTTTACCAAACCAAGTAGCTTGTGGTTTCCAAGCGTATCATCCCCCAGCCAGGATGTTGTAACCTTTTTGTTTGAAAGTAAACTTTTATTAACAAAAACCAAAAATTGCAGAAGGGCAAAGATAACAGATGATATATGAGGGGCTGATTTAACCAGATTCTAATTAGAGACGTTTTTCTGGCTATCTTAGCTAAAATATCAGTCAGCACATTCGAACTCTATTTAACATATCTATACAAGGGTTGAGAGAATAGTTCCAGACTGCAGTTACAATCATTTATATAAGATACCAATTTCCAACTGATAGAAGAGTGGTTACCATTGACAGTTCAACTAAGGAAATGTTATGTTCACTAACAAAAAAATCTATCTGGTACTCCTTAGCCCATTTTATAGCCTTTAATAGGGATATTGCTTCAACTTCTAAAACTGATCCTGCTATTGTTGTCCAGCTTCTTGCAACTGATAATCCTTCGTTCCTGCAAGAGAAGAATGTTTCCACAGGGAAACATCAAAAAACATTATTACTCCCTCTCTATAATGATTTGATAAGGCCTAGTTAAGTGATGTTTTTTTTTACAATGATCGGTGGATGCAAAACATTTTTCTTTAAGCTAGCATAAAGATGCTGTGTCTAGCTACATTGTTCATGTGATATTTAATCTCATGTGTAACAGACTCCTGACATTATTTGACATTTTCGATATTAAATTTACAACGAGCATTCCATATTTGCCACAAGACTGCTATATAGGGAGACTGAAGTTTAGCTGCATTAGGGTGAGATTTGGTAGCACACCGATTTAGCATCCAGTGTCTTAAAGACCGAAAAGATGGCACTTCAAATAGGACTTGTGAAGAAAAACAAACCAAATTGCTTGTGAAAATGAGCAATGAAGAAACAAGTGATCAAAAATTTCATAATACACACCACATATCGAACAATTAATATCTGCGACAACTCAAAAATTAATCAAATAGTTTTTTAGTGGAAAAATATTATGAATACATTTCCAAATAAACAATCTAAATTTAGGAAAGCTATCAATATACCACAGTTTAAGCCGTTTGTTCTGCTCTTGAGCAGAACAATTACATTGGTTTCCTAAAAGAACTTTATAGGTAGACTCGGTTTCACAGGTTTATCCAAAATAATAAAAATCCTTAGCTAGTAACCACTCTGAGGTATCATCAACTGAATTGGAATTTATTTATTTTTTAATAGAAAAGAAGATACATTAACAACTTAAATTAAACTAGATTTACACAAGAGGAGTATTTCATGAGATCTCCAAACTTGTGAGCGGAGACTCGATCCGCTGACCTTCTATTTGAGAGTCAGGCTCCTGACCAACAACGTTAACCCCTGATGGTTCAACTGGGCCAACTTAATTGGAATAACCTTAGAGGGTTTTTATACACTCAAATGCTAGATTTTATCAAAAGTGTCGATATATTAAAAAAAAAGATTGGTGCCACTTAGAGCTGGCAAACGGGCGGGTCGGGGCTGGCTTGTGACCAACCCGCGGGTTACGGGTTAAAACAAGCCTAAGCTTGCGGGTTGATATTTTTCACGGGTTGTCATTTCTTCAACCCGTGCCCGTAACGGGTAAAACCTGCGGGCTCACGAGTTAGCCCGTAAAATTAATATTAAAAATTAAAACTTAATTATAAGTATTAATTTATGACATAATTTCCAAATTAATCAAAGGGACTTGAGCCCAAAATCAATTACATCCATCTGATTAACCTATTTGTGCAATTAACGAATTCAAGATCAGGAAAACAACCCATAGTTTATCATACAAATCGCAACAACTTGCTCAACACAGAACATCAAGGTTAATAAAGATTATATGAAAAGGATGAAGTACTTTAAATTCCATTAGATATTATATCGTCAGAAACAACATATGGATCAAAATTCATACGAATCTCATTTAATGATTTAAAAAATCTTCATTTTCTTCTTTACAAAAAACCCATCCGCTGCTTTAATTTCTTCTTCTGAGAGACGATGTTGCCCCATCAATCAAAAATCAAAAAGTAATAGATTCAAGAATTGAACTGGAAAAGTAGCATAAAATCTACTAGATAAAACAACCACAGTTGAACAACATGGAACCAAAGAAAAGATTCATAATGATTCTTATAATAAAACCCTAACTCTAAATTCATCCTGAGTTTACAATAATTATCTTCTTTTTTCTGTAAACCAATCTTCAAATAAGAATAATTATTTTCTTCTTCATCTCACGATCTTAAAACCCATCTTGAATTTGATAATCAATCCTCAACTCACAAAACTCTAATTTATCTTCTCTAAATTACTTCGCCTTTTTGAGTCGGAATCAATTTATCGACTCAACGACACTACCAACAACCATACTTCAATCTATATTTCCTCAATTTCATACTCAATTTTTACCACAGAGAAAACCCTAACTTTTTTCCTTTTCAATTCACAGCTTCGTCATCATCTTCTTTTTATTTAATTAACTTCAGTAACACCATTATTAACACCAACAGAACCTTTCCCCTCAACTCTCGGTCTCAATCTCTCAGTATCATCTCTAATTCTCCACCAGCCGAAGAACACAGAAGAAGAGAACGAGCAGAAGAAGAAAACAGAATGATGTTTTAGGTTTAGTCTTTCCTTTTTATACCTTAAACGTAAGGATATGATTAACCCTAGATAATCTGACGGTAAGGATTAAATATAACTTATTAATTAAGCAACGCGGACGGGTTTACGGGTTGTACCCGCGGATTTACGGTCCGGGACGGGTTAGCCCGTTTTCCTACAAGCCGACATTTCTCCAACCCTAACCCGGCTTGTTTAGACACCAGCCGAGCCGGGTGCGGTTTTTTTACGGGCCAGGCCGGGCAAACCCGCGGGTTTTGGCTTTTTTGCCAGCTCTAGTGCCACTCGGAACTTGATAAACCATCCCCCATAAACGATACCTGGTCTTATGAAACTTACTTACTCTATATATGAACACTTGAGTCTCACTAGAGTGACAGTTTTTTCCACACAAGGCGTAGCTTTGCTTCATCCAAAGTTATTAAAAAAAAACTCTAATCACTGGTACAAAACTATAAGTCTCCTATATGTGTGTAGAAATCTAGAGGTTTACATGGCCTCCAAGACCGCATTTAAAATAGAACGATATACTTGGTAGGAATTCGTTAATTAAGAACTAGTACCTAGCAAGTGAAACCCTAACTTATTCCACAGGTATGCACTTGCTAACCTTACTCAAGCATCCCTAAAAATAAGTCTTGGAAATATCTAATAATATGTAGCAATTATGCCTCAAGCATATAGTAAATTTTTCAAAAACAAATACGTACAAAAATTATGTGCAGCAAAAGTGAAATTTTTTAAGGGGTTTCATAACCAAAATGGGTATGGTTTGGAACTTCTGGTTTTTACGCTGGGGTCAATTTATTATGCACATAATATGTTAGGTAACATTTTAGTTTCGAAGCATTATCAACATAGTTTCGCAACCAATAATCACAGTTTCGAATCTTTGTTTTCGGAAGTGCTTTTTTATACTCCTCTTACACAACGCATTTGCTTAATGGGATTGAATCATCAGTTGTCTTATGTAGCAAATCCAATTATTTTGTTCCTATTGTAAGCTTGACTATTTTATTTTAGGATATCAATATTTTAGACCAGTTATCTCTTATTCAAATATTCGGGTACTTCCAAGTTTAACTAAGCTCCTTAAATCTCCGGTCTTCAGTTTTTGTTCTTCAATGTTTGCAACCAATGATGGTAAAGGATTCCAACCTAACTAAACTCGATGAATTATACTTACGTAATCTCAAGATATTTTTTAGCATATGATGTTGAAAAAACTTCAGACTTGATCTATAGGATTTAACCGAGTCATGCTTTAACAAATTTTAACTTTGTCAATATTAGTCAAGAACTTTTGTATATTTTGAACATTATATATGGACTTTTACCTATTTGGCTTAAACATCGTGTAACTTAATAAACTTCAACAACTTCAATTCGCGTCTCTTCTTTCTTCTCTGAGTTATTAACAATCATGACAACTTGTCTCTGTAGTTCATATATTTATTTTACTATTAGTTGTTATCTATGAAGTAATACATACAAAGCAAAATTTAAACTCGTGCTTGACCAAGTATTATCAGTGCGGTTCTCCATTATAATTCTATTAAGATTGTATATCTATAATCTCCACTCTATTTTACAAAGTATTTGTCATATATTTGGACATTAGTTTTCTCCTTCTGAGACCGGTAGCCCAAGTTAGCATGAACAAACTTACCTTCTTATTGGTATTGTTACTAAACTTTTTTCCCCTTTTTATTATAAAATTTGAAAAAGAGTTTCAAATAGGGTAAACTGGGTATACAACAAAAGTCAATAATCATATCACTCTTGTGGACTTGGTAATTTACAAGAGATATGGAAGAAAAGGGTCTTCTCAAGAGGAAATCTACTTATTATGCTTGCATGAAGCTTGACTATTAAATATACTATATGATATATTTTCATACGTGTTTTCTGAACACATGTAATTGGTTATCATCATTAAAGACATTAGAAGTTGTACTCTTATTCTTCCGTTTCGGGTTCTTGTCCCACGTGGTTTTCCTAATAAGGTTTTAACGAGGCTTTTAGAGCATTGCTCGGTCGAAATCACAAGTGTTTCTATCTCAAGATTATTGTAAAATTTAGTTGATCTAACTCATATCTTGATTTATAGTCTGCATTTAGTCGAGTCTCGGATTAGGATATAATTGTGTAGTCGAGTACCAGACATCACTGCGCTCTACCCTTTGAAGGCGAAGATCAACCAAAGCTTTTAGAGAACTTCATCAACAAAAAGTAAGTGAAGACCGAACCACTTATTACTCAAGTTTTCACCTTTCTATTTATGAGACAATATCGCATGACTAAATTGGAATTTACATGCATAATAGAAATTTCGAGTCAAGCTTATCTTGTTAATTATTCTCGAAATATGTTGACTAAGCTTAAGAGCATTTGCTCAAGACTTGACGAATTTGGTTAAGAACAATTTATTGTTTATGACCTAAATCGTGATTCAAGTAATCATTTGAAAATAGCCTAAAACAGTGATACGTGTCATTGATGTTATTCGAGAATGTTTCAAATTGATTATTAAAGAGATATAAAACTATTGTAAATCTGGATACAGGACAGTACACGTACCAGCTTACATACTAGCGCAAATGTTATAGGTCCGGAGCCGTATTACATGTACTCAGTACACGTACCGGCGTAGCTATAGTTCGGCAACAACTTTTGGTACACATACCAAGTATGCAAACCCGAAAACTTATGTTGACTCGTGAACTCATGATGGTACACATACCTAGTATTCATAGCAAAAAAGTTCTATGAACTCCTGAACTCGTTTTGCCGTAAGGGTATACAAAACCGGTACAAGTACCGTGACAAAATAACTCACGATCTGGAAGTAAGTACACGTACTTATCCTGTTGAATGTTTTCGGATGCATTAGAATTGTTTCTATGAGATAATTAGCATTTGAACAACTCTCTAAAAAAACACACCTAGACATGTTTGATCACATTATTATGACTCAAGATTAAAGTCTTAAAGTGCTATATGAAAATGGTTAAGCTTATAGTTCGCCTGGCTAGTTTTGGCTAACCTTTCATAAACGAGTCATTGTACACGGTTCGGTTACAGTTCATCTTAACCAGAGTGTATATTATGTTATGTTAATCTCAAGTCAGTTTTTATCTAACAATGAATATTGATTGCTTGATTCCAAAACTACTTTAGCTTAAATCTAAAGCAACCTTGATCTTGAAAGTCTATATAAGGAGAACCTCAAGCAACCGAGATCTTTGAATCCCCCACACTATTCTTGTGTGTCTTAGTCGTAAACTAGACTCGTCCCCTCCTTTAAACCTTTTTAGTTTTGGCGACTAAAAATACTTAGCTTAGGGATTCATGAAGCCAGGTCCAACTATCTTTATCTTGATAATTCGTGTATCTTGATCTTGTTACTGATTGTCGAGTTTCACTACGATCATGCGAAAGAAATATAAATTACGAGGTTTCTTCGTCTCAGACTTTGTGATTCCACGGGTATATTCCTTTATAACGATTCTTGGTTGAAATCGGAGTAGGAATTACTTGTGAGGTGAATAATAATCTAGGCTGCTCTCCAGGAGTCGTAAATACCGGATTTTGAGGTTTGCTAGACTTTGTATATTGTAAACGATTTCCTATCCCACCTTGATCTTTGATCAAAACAAAACTCACATATAGGCTTATCTGTGGGAGGAAGATTGGTTTAAAGTTTTCAATTAAGTTGAAGAAACTCTTAGGCTGTAAAGGACGCCAACTAAGGGAATCAATTGCGCAGAATCTTGCGAGATTCAATAGGCGTAAGGAGTGCAACTGTAACTGAATTACCGTGACGGTGGATTCTGTCTCAACCACATTCCAGTCTGAAGTTATTTGTAGTATGCTAGTGTTTTTAGCGGCTTAATACAGTTTGGTTTTCAAATCTGGACTAGGTCCCGAGGTTTTTCTGCATTTGCGGTTTCCACGTTAACAAAATTTCTGGTGTCTGTGTTTTTTTTCCCCGCATTATATTGTTTATCTTTATAATTGAAATATCACAGGTTGTACGTAAATCAATCAAAGTAGACACGTCCATCATAATTGTTGGATACGACTTGATTGATCTTGGATATTGATCTTTGGAATCGTCCAAGTACTCTCACAGTATAATCAGGTTCACGGACTTGTCTCCGTTTACATATTGATTGTGAGAGAAAAAGATATAAACTCTTCATATAATTCCTGATTGAGATTCATTAAGTTATAACTCCCAGAATTGTATTTGAGTTTAGGCCATACAGGTTTCCTAAGAAAAGTTGGTGGTCTATTTTGGTACCCCAGTATTTCTAGAGGCAGCATGTGGGTAACGTTGATCACCTTTCAAAATTTTGATGTTATGCCTTTTTCCTTTTACTAAATTTTTTATGATTGAGTTTTACTGAGTGAAATTTATCTAGCATGATGGTCATCCAAGGGAGAGTTTATATATTCGGTTGTTTGGTGCATCCCACTATAGACCAGGTCAATATGTTAGACTAAATCAAGATAATCAACTTCTAAAAATATGGATATCCTTCTGCTCCACGTAAGATATTATCATAAATACGTAACGTATCGATAAATTTGCTTGTTGACTCATTAACTACTTTTTCAAATCATCTCAAGAAGCTAGCAATCCATATGCTACAAGTATGCAATATGTTGAAAAATAAGACAGAACCGACAAGAGTATAATTCGAATACAATCCGCTTGTGTGACAAAAACAAAAACTTCACCAACTAGCAGATTTCTTCACAAAAGCATGTCAATCTTCTGGAATCGAGAAGTTCGCTCATCGAAATAGAGAAGTCACGACTTAAAAATTTACAAACCAAGATTTGATTGAAGCTTTTATTAGAGGAGTGCCAACACCAATGACACATTTATTACACTGTTATCGCGTTACACTCTTTTTCTTTCGTCGAGGCTTTTTATCCCACATGGTTTCCTTGTCAAGATTTTAACGAGGCAACATACACATGTCCAATTATACTCATAATTTCCTCTTCGATCAGGCTTTTCCTGTTTGGGTTTACTTGATAAGGTTTTAACGAGGCAATTAGCTTAAATACAATGGTCATCCAGGAAAATTGTTATAAACTAATATTTATCACTCAGATAACCACTTTAATAAGACTCTATTAATTGAGGATTATGCTTGTAAACTCTAGAAGTGGAACCTTAAAGCTTCATAATAGAATATACATTAATTATTAAGTCATTCTTATATTTCTTTCTACTCTGGGTTTCCTTCTTTATTCATATCAGTAACGACCACATATTGGCAAATTGCATTAAGACACACTCTCAAAAAATTGTTATATTAGTCGCTTTGTACAATATTGTTGGTTGTTTGGATCTTCTAAAAGTGATCATTAAAGCTAAGGGTCCAAAAAGTGTTGAGATTTGATTTTCGGTATCCAATCGACTAAAATTTCTCAGATGACTAACAAAACTCTAACTAACAAATTATTCACTGTCTGGGCATGCAAGTAGAAAATGAGTAACTTTTTTCTTTATTTAGTTCTTTATAACCTGTCGTGGAATCCCAATCTCATGCTCAAAATGATCAATTATTTAGTTCACCATCTTCAATATCGCCAAAAAAATGACAGTGTGTACGAAAGTTACTAGCACCACAAATCCTTCAAGAAATCATGTCAGTGGCATTACAAACTTTTCACTTGTAAAATCTGCAACACCCACACTAACAACATCAACAAATAAACCAAACCCTTAAGTGACAACACATATTCTTCGACTGGAATTTATAATTTTTTATTATTTAAACACCCACCTTCCGCCCCCACGTAAA
This sequence comes from Papaver somniferum, assembly GCF_003573695.1. Classification (NCBI taxonomy): domain Eukaryota; kingdom Viridiplantae; phylum Streptophyta; class Magnoliopsida; order Ranunculales; family Papaveraceae; genus Papaver; species Papaver somniferum. The sequence goes on from NC_039362.1 coordinate 167,024,869, forward strand.
GAAAGTTGTTTTAGATCAAGGTTCAATATTTTATTTTATATCATAAATAATACAACTTGGATTTTTGTTAAATTCCAAACAAGACTAACAACATCCTTAATTCTAAACACATGATCATCATCCTGATTTTCCAACATTATGATGTCTTTATAATCACAGTCAAACCATCAGAACCTTAACTTTATTAATAAAAAATAATGTTTATCCAACCAATTTTTATTTATTCATTACCATAAAAAATGAATTGGTGTTATATAAAATTGAATAAAGCAAAAAAATATCTACAACAAACTAGTTGGAAGCCTGACCATTAGCTGGACCTCGACGCATTTTTGTATAACTATCCCTAATCTTCGAAAGATAAAATTACATTTCTTAGCATGGCATCGAACTTAGGTAAGTGATTATTTAGCCTTTTCAGGAAATCCACAATGTGATTGCATAGTTCACCAAACGTTGTGAATGCCAATGTGCCAAAACCGAACCCTCGAGATGAGCATTTATCATGTTACTTCTTATTTTTTATTCTAGAATTTTTGCAATTCGAACAATGTACTTGAAATATTTATTCTCATCCTTCTATTGATTTATTCAACCCCCAGCTCGAATTAACCAATTTTCTTAGCGAAGCCTGATTTATATCATTATTACACATATTTGAAGGTATATATTTTTGCAAACTGTTAAAACAATGGTTTTGATCCATATTAATGGTCAATAAAGACCCTTTTGACTCTATTTGTCACTTTTACCAGAATTATAGACCAAGAACCTTTGTTATATTTTTTTTGTAAGCAAAAGTAATGCAAACACCTTAGTGGCATATTACATCCCCAGTATCACATTTACGAGGATCATTACAGAGATAAGCCTCATTAAGAACGACTAGATCATATGAGCAACATAATTTCACATAGATAATCTAGAAGCTTAAGCAAAAATTAAAGTTAAACACACTAATAAATCTAGAGTTACAATAAAGCCCGATTCAATGTCAATACAACCAATTGAATCTTTTTATTGTGGGGGTTTAGATGACATTGTTTGGAAAGAGCTAGTTTCTTTCAAACCAATTAACAAGTCCACACGAGACAGGAGATGTAGGATAAAAAAATCGATCCATCAATATTTCATGGGGTTTTTTGGTATGAAAAATAACTAATTTATTTCGCACCTATCAAGCATTTCCTGGTCATGGAGTTAGAAGACATTGATTTGAAAGAACTTACTTCTTTCAAACTTACTAGCACACTTGCAAAACACAGGAGAGGCACAACCATACAATGATCCATTTTGAAGAGAATACAAAATAAGAATACTCATCAATGATATAGTCTTGCTACTTTTATCTTCGAATCAAATGTTATGTATGTTGATTTTAGAGTTATATTGTAATTGTCGTTGCTGCCCCTATGATTATTATTGATGCTGTAATGATTATTGTTGCAGTTGTTGCCTCTATCACATTCAAGACTAGTGATGTTGTTGCTGCTATTAATCTTGCGGTTGCAAAAGAAGGATACAAACAAGAGAAAACTAAATTCGAAACAAATGGGTTTGCAGATGAAGTGTATATGTGAATCATAGAAACAAGAGAGATTTTTTATATAAACAAAGAAGATCTAACATCTGCATGAATCAATACCTCAAAACAAAACTTTTTGAACCCAAACTAACTGAAACTTAAACCTAAACAAAAAACATAAATCCCAATGAAACACCAAAGGTGAGAAATCAACAAATAGGAAAAGGCAATTACAGATTAGAGAAGGTTTGCTCAGATCTGCTCCCTCTAGGAGCCGCTCTGAGCAAACGACCTTAGTTGTTTTTTTTAACTCTCTTATCGCAGGAGAGAAAAGAAAAACTTTTTAACCTGTTAAAAAATCTTACAAATGGATTTCTAAATTCGACTTCAGTACAAACACAAAATTTTGTTTAAAACTTCTGTCAACAAGAGACGTAAAACAAACCAAGCCAAACTTAAACACACCTTTTGAATTTTAATGGAATAATTGATACCTTAAAAAATAAAGAAAAGTGAATCTACGAGGGATGACCCAAACATCTAATCAAACCAATAACACCTAATTACAAATATCAAACAAAATCGTATCTTGATCATCTCCTCCTGGTTAAACGAGACTTGAGAAATAGAAGAATCATCAAAATCATTGTAAGACGAACTCCATATCCTCAAGATCCATTTCATGTTACCAAAAGTGTTGTAAGATGAACTCCATAACCTCAGGGTCCATTTCATGTTACAAATGATTTCGCTGCTTGGTTTGCTTCTTCCTCCATGCATTCGAAATTTTATTCTCTTCACAATTCCCAAATCACAACTTAAGATAACAATAGCCACAACTTCTTACTTTATCCATGCAATTTGTCGAAGCACCAAGTATTCAACTGAGATGAAACATCCATATTTGCAGTCTAATTGATACCGAATGAACTTAAGAAACAATGCACTAAATGTATAATTGATGTCATCACCTTCATCTCCACACATTAGACATATAGTCGATCGAGATCCGAACTCCCCTAAATTAAGGGTGTTCCTTTATGTACCCCTAATAAATACTAATGGTCCCCCTTTATCTGTATACCCTTTGCGTTAATATTCCTACCCCATCAAATTCGTCAATGTTGCGTACCCCCGGTAAACCCTATTTACTGACTGTTTTGAGAAACAAAAACATTTATTTTATTCTCCATCTTCCAAACAACGCGATTAGGGTTTTTTCAGCAGAATCGTGAGATGCATCCTCATCAACCACACAATCAATCTAACTTCACTAATTGAGACCACGTCAAAATCTGAGCCTCTAGTTCAAAACCTCGCTTTACTTCCTTTAAGAAAATCCATCATCACTAAAATCCTTTTTTAATTTTATCCAGTTGATTAAAACCCGGATGTATATTTATACTTCCTCCGTCCCAAATTAATTGAGCTAATTGTTTTTAAAGTTTGTCCCATAAATAATTAAGCTATCTCACTAATCAAAGGGGTATTTCTAAAACTACCCTTTTAATTGATTATTGTTACTATAAGAAATATGTGTAGTTTGATAGCCATGTTTATATTCGTTGCGTAGGTGTTTTAAAATGCTTTCCAACGATATAAAGTTTTCGAAAAACCATGGTATAGTTTAAGAGATAAATCATTCCTAAGTTTTACTAATTATTATCCATAAGGGTATAATTTTAAAAAATACTTAAACATACTCCCCTATTCTCCTTGCCTTAATAATTGTGCAAATTACAAATAGCTCAATTAATTTGGGATGGAGTGAGTATTTTATTAATTATAACCCAGATTGTCTCGAATATATTTTTGGGACCAATTTTTGATTGCAACCAAAACTTGTTATTCTTATTTTTAGGTAGTGTATCTACGGGGGACTGTTAGAGATCCTGAAAGGAAGAAGAAAAAAAGAACTCAAGATGAGTGATTATTTTCTTATTTGCATCTGAAATGAGTAGACTCTCAATGCGATATATATGTGTATTGTTTGTTGAGTAAGATTTTTGGATATCCTGGAAGCTTAATTAATTTGTATTGCTTTATATCCTTTGTGAAAATTGAAGGAATTGATCAATAGTGAATCCATGGCATGAATAGAAGTTGTTGTTTGAAACGTTTGCAAATAACACATCTTTCACAAATACTTGACTAATTTGTTGTATGTATGCTTGTAGTTCATAGGTCTCACTTCCTTACAGAAGGTATCAAAAGATCCCGAACTCCAATTTGTTTCCTGCAAATTGAAGCAAGAATTCATATTCTTCCAATACCGTGATTGCAAGATTAAGAACAAGTCATTATTTTGTGAATAGAGGAACAAGTTTTTGAATTTTAAATTTGTGATACCTGTTTCCTTTGGTTGAATTGGTTATCTTATTATTGTTTTCCCAAAGTAAATAGTGATAATAGTTCTGAACATTAGCTTAAGAACTACAAGAAACCCATGGATGAAAACAAGGGTTAAACGAGCAGTCAGGGTTAAACGAGCAATCATGAATTTTCATCGAGGAACAAGAAATATTTTATAGGGATTCTTTATAAGCATGTATATGGAAAAAACATTCATCGGTTCTCTATATATGTGGTAATCTCAGATATGGGGTAAAAACTTTTGAAGAATTTTAAAATTTTCATGATAAGCAAACTATAACTAACATAACTAACTAATTGGGTATAATTAGTATTTTTTAGGGGTATATAAGGAACGTCCTAAATTAAAGTAATGGAAAAGGTAAAGACCTGTATAGAGTTCCCCCGACCAGAAAAGACACCTTTATATAATTGGTTTAGGAATACAAACCTTATATACATCAAGCAATTTTGTTTTTTTTTGTAGTTTCCTTTAAAGAATAAAAAATATATTTATTTTTAGGAATGAAAACCTTATATACGACAGGCCAGCATTTTTTTTTGAAGCACAAAAAAACATATATAGTATCTTGGTTTTTGGAAAGAAATATTATCACCTTTTTATTTTAATATAACAACATTACATAATCTAAGCCATCTTTTTTAAGCATAACTACTTCGGTTTCTAAAAAAGAAACACTATTAGGCGATAGATCTCTTTTCCTGGAAACGAAAAAAGTATTAGATTAAATCAGTATTTCAAGCGATAATTTACACCCATAAAGTTACTGGTTACGGAGACGCATCTCCAGCATGATGTGAATTTTTACTTTTCTTTGAGCAAGGGCTATGGAATGAGATCCTTCCTCGTATTTAAAAGAGTTCGATTAAAATAGATTAAATTAGGTGGGATGTGAGCTCTCACCCATGCACCCAAAATCATTCATACACTCATTCAGATGAGTGAGTGTCCGTTAGTCTTCACCAGGAGGCTAAAGATCTGCCGCTCATCTAAAAGTCACCCAAAACGGCTGAAGTTGTGCCGTTTCAAGAGATTTTATAATTTTTCATTATGTTTAAACTCTTTCATGCGGACCCTATTGGAGTTTTATTAAAAAAAAACATCTAAGAGGCACATGTTCAGCTGCTTGGAAAGAATTTTTTTCTCCAAGCGGCTGAACTTCAACCTCCTAGTCTATAAATTTGCTCGCCCACGTTCATAAAGTTACTCTTTCATTTAGACTCTCACCGGTTTTGGCATGATTTATATGGGCTTATACCAGTTCTACTAGGAGCTGATACCAGTCCATCGATCCGATGATCAGGATCGCTTGGATATTTTTACCGTATATGGACTGATATCATCGCTTAGTAGAGATGGTATTAGCCATATAAATCATGGGTTATGGCATTAGCAGTGAATGAGTGTTTTAATAGCCATTGCTCTTAGTACTAATGACAGCATTCACCGCTTTAACTTCCAAAATGATTTACCATGGGTGAAAGAAGTTGTCAAACAAAGTACAAATACAAAACTGAGCCAAAGCAAGCTTTCATTGTCCAATAATAATTTACGGCCGTCCTCCCGCCTTGAATTTAAATGAACTGGCAGAAATATTAATAGAAAGGTCTTTTCAGTAATTCCATAAATAAATTATCACAATTTCTTAATTATCATCTTCTCCTTTCTAAATTGTCTCATGCTAAGTTATGGGGAGGCTTGTTTTCTTTTTCCTGTTTTATAATACTCTGCTCCCCCCATCTCTCTCTCTTCCACGACGTGTGAGTTTAGCACTTAGCTCTTCTTCTTCTCTACGCCCAAAAAAAAAATAGAGCTTCTATGCAGACAATTTCTTTGTAATCTGCTATACCCATTTTCTCTGGTAATCATTATTTTTCTTCTTCTCCCTTCTATTATTCTTTTTTTCATTCTTTATTTTTGGAGCTGAATTTTCAAAATCCTGGTTTTTCTAGTGTGTTTGGGTCTAAGATAAGAGTTTGATTGTGGGGGTTTGTAATGTGTAATTTGAAAATCTTCAGCTGTTTACTTTTTAGGGTTTGTTGATGGTTAATCACATTTTTAGCTGCTTTGTTAGGAGTCTTAGCTGGTATCATCAGCTACTTAGTACTCTGAATATCTGAAGAGTTCCTGGGGTTTCTAGATCTATGGATGTTTTGGGACTTGGGGTGCTTTGGTGCATTCCCAGTACAGACGAGAATTTCTGGGATTTTTAGGGTATTCTTACAAGCTATAAGCTATCTGCATAAAGATTTCATTTTTTTATTTTTTATTGAAAATTTATACTTTTTCTTTTTTTGCCTTAGATTCTCCAAGGTTGTTGCTTTTGAAGATTATTTGTTTCTTTATGATTTTGATTAGGTTAATCATTTTTTTTTGTTATTGATCAATTGAGCTGAATTTGATGTAAAATTTCCTTCCTTGGATCATAACTATCTTGTTTGTCAACTAATTTTTAGTTTTCTCTTTTTTCTTTTTTTTCTTGTTGTTGGCTGGGATGATCAGTTTTCCATGTTAATCATTTGACAATTGTTTAAATATGGATTTTACTTGGTGCAGTTAAAGGAGCAGTAAGAAGTGAAATTGGAGCTACACAGAAGCTATTGGGAGGTCTTGTTAAGTGTTTGATCCAATGACGGTTGATGCACCACCTGACTACTCACATAGTTCAAGAACTAGTAGATCTGGTTTTAGCTCCAGTAATGGGAATGCGACCCCCTCACATAGCTATTCCGCCATGTCAAATGATGATGACTACGATAGCGATGGTTCAAATTTTGCACCTCCGTAAGTTTTTATAGTTTCACTTCCAGTAGTTATAGGCTATCAAATTGATATCATTTGTCATTAACGATCCCGAGTTTGTTAATTTTTTGTGTACGACATTATGACTATATAGTTTGCAGAATAATGAAAAAATGACTGGTTGTCAATTTGGTCAGCTAGAAAATCTTGTATATAAGTTTTACAAATTCATTTTGAACTAAGTATTAGAAAGCAATCCAGTTTCGTTCTAACTTGACTTAGTGCAGTCTCAATGTACGCTCCAAGTTTTTGCTTTCATGTGATTCACACTTGGTGCCTTTTGCCAGTCGGATCTACTTTATCTTAATTTTTTGCCCGTTTTTGCTCTCTTTACCTATTAGGTTTTTTGTAGTTCAGTTAACTGCAAGCTTATACACTACTATATGTTTCTGCAGCACTCCAATGACACTTTCAATGGCAATGCCAGCCGAACTGGCTAGTGCTATACCTTTGATTGATAGGTTCCAGGTACGGAAATATGTTATTCTTTCTCTCATTAACTTTCCGTAGTCCCTGATGATATTTTAAAAGCCTCAAAGTAAACATATTCATCACCTAGTTTTTTTACTTGGTTCCACTAACAGGATAGCGAGAAATTCCCTGTTTGTTTGATCTTTAGATGCATAAACAAGTGGTCGAATTGTTCGACCAATTCATTTTAACATTCATTTATGTGCTCAATTTCAGGTAGAGGGGTTTCTGAGGTCAATGCATAAGCAAATTCAATCAGCTGGGAAGCGTGGATTTTTCTCTAAAAGATCTGTGGGTCCTCAAGTTCGGGAAAAGTTCACGTTTGAAGACATGCTTTGTTTTCAAAAGGTAATAAAATTGGCATGATGAGGAATACTTATAACTGCTATTGATATGACCTCGCTAGAAATCTATTCCGACTTCAAACTAATGATGTATATATCCTTTTGAACAGGATCCTATTCCTACCTCATTGCTCAGGATAAACAGTGATCTGGTAAGCCGGGCCATAAAATTGTTCCAAGTGATTTTGAAGTATACAGGAGTGGATGCATCTGATAAAGTAACCCCTATGAGCTTAGACGAAAGGATTGAGCTTGTTGAGAAACTGTTTAAGCACACTCTAAAGCGTTCAGAACTTCGTGATGAACTCTATGTACAGATTTCAAAGCAAACACGCAATACACCTGACAAGTACGTTCATGCTTTTAAAAATAAGTATCTTTATTTTCATTTCTGTCATATCTGAATCTTAATTCTTTCAAGCAAGATTATCATTTCTTTAGTGTTCGATTAACATTCTTATTCCTGAATTTTCAATATACAGGCAATTCTTGATTAAAGCATGGGAGCTAATGTATTTATGTGCATCTTCCATGCCTCCAAGCAAGGAGATTGCTGGATATTTGTCGGAGCATGTTCATCATGTGGCTCATGGGGTGAATATTGATAGCGAAGTTCAAGGGTTTGCTCTGAACACGTTAAATGCATTGAAGCGTTCTGTGAAGGCTGGATCTAGGCAAACAATGCCTGGTCGTGAGGAGATTGAAGCACTTTTGAGTGGTAGGAAGCTAACTACGATAGTGTTCTTCTTGGACGAAACTTTCGAAGAAATCACATACGACATGTCAACAACTGTTGCCGATGCAGTTGAGGTAGTCTACATATCATCTTGCTAAGACCTTGGGCAAAGTATTATTTGATATATCACTCTTAAATAGCCATAAAAGACTTTGAGAACACATAATTCAATGATATATTTGTGTGTTAGATATCAGCACCTTAATCATCATAACTTAACCTTAATTATGATTATAAACTATACCGTATGCTGAAAACAGAACTACTCTTAGTATTATCATACTGTAAAATTAAGCTGAACAACGTCATTACAACATGATACACACCATCATACATTGTATAGTTTGTTACTAACAATACTCGGCTGATAGAATTAGCAAGAAGAAATAGATCTAACTAGAACTAGGTTTTTGACCCAGACTTCTATGTCTATATCCTCGTGCTTGAGTGATGGAGAAATCAGAATTTTTTCTCATACACAAGAGGCTAGTAGAGAGTCCTTGTCGTTGCTTGCAAGATCTTCCTATGGACTTTCAATCATGATATAGAGAGAGATAGGACATTTCGTTACTACTTAAACTAAATGTAGTATATATTAACCTTTAGTACACTACTACACTCTTTCAAAACAAAAACAAAAAAATACACAACTACACCCTGAACCAGACCTAAATTCAGATTGTTACTAATCCGGCTTAACTTGATTAGATCTGTTGCTAAACTACTAAAAAGCTAACCTGGTGTACTTAAGTATTTGTTAGGTTTATAGAAGGATGATTATCGTGGTACCATCATATTCTATCCCCTAATTAAGATCAAGTCAGTTTCACACTTATATATAATGGATGTTTTAGTAACTCCTCCTTTCATAGATTTTCAGTTAAGACTACAGGTGATGGATCTGCAGCTTTTCCTTCTCGTTGATATATGATCACATTGTAATATTGCTGCTTCCTCACAGGAACTTGCGGGGATTATAAAACTCACCACATATTCCAGTTTCAGCCTTTTTGAGTGCCGTAAAGTTGTCAGTGGCTCTAAATCAACTGATCCCGGAAATGGTAAATTCATCATCTTGATTAGACCTCCAGATTAAACAACTGATATATTTCCTGCTAACAGTGTTTGTCACGCCTACAGAGGAATACATTGGGTTAGATGACAACAAATACATCGGGGATCTTTTAGCTGAATTTAAGGCTGCCAAAGACCGAAGTAAAGGAGATATCTTACATTGCAAGTTGACATTTAAGAAGAAGTTGTTTCGGGAGTCAGACGAATCTATTGAAGAGCAAATGTTTGTGCAGTTATCGTATGTTCAGGTATGTGTGCTCACCTTTAAGGTTACTTTGAGCTAGTTTTTAAAAGTAATCTGAGGGAGACCCCTTCTGGAATGTTAATCAGTTTTCTAAGCAAATGTGAGTGAGTGACTCAGCCTGGTCCAAGACTTGATGAAAGATCATGTAAATAGACCAAACACCTATATGGTTTGCTCTTTGTTCTATTCAAAACACCATACAATTGTGCTTCTGGAAGAGTACATAAAGTTTGTACCAAGGGCATTTTGTTTTTATCAACATTAAACATCTCATACGGGACATATATGGTTTATCAGAAATTATGGCTCGAAGGAATTGGTTTCTGTACCATTTGATTAATTTCAGATAAAGTATCACATGATTTGTTATAGTTAGAGGTCATCTTGGTTGCCTTGGGTGTAATGTGATTTTTAAATTCTACATCATCAACTTTGTTATTAACGAACAATTTTATGGCAGTTGCAACATGATTATATGCTGGGTAATTATCCTGTTGGGAGGGATGATGCTGCACATCTTTCTGCTTTGCAAATTTTGGTTGAGATAGGTTTCCTCGGCAGTCCTGAATCATGCACGTAAGTTTGTCTTCTCACTTCTTTGAATTGTTTCACCTGTTATTGCAAGCTGGGGCTTGTTTTCAACATAAGCTTATGACCTTTAATTTCTGAATATGGAAAACTTTTCAGTGACTGGACATCACTCCTTGAAAGGTTCTTACCTAGGCAAATTGCAATTACTCGAGCAAAGCGGGATTGGGAGCAAGATATCCTTTCTCGTTATCGTCTGATGGTGAGGATTATTTTGGGATTTTATGGTTATCTTTGATGCTTGATAATATCCTTCTGTTAACACCTTTTGCTGCTCATTTAGGAACATTTATCAAAAGATGATGCAAGACAACAATTTCTTCGAATTCTAAGAATTCTTCCATATGGAAATTCGGTATTCTTTAGTGTTCGGAAGATTGATGATCCCATTGGATTACTTCCAGGTCGTATCACTTTAGGCATCAATAAGCGTGGGGTAAGTTTACAATTGATGCAATGTTGCAATTACCTTCCTGAAGATGTACTATCATCATGATATGAAGCTTGATAAGATAATTTTTTTGTTACAATCTAGGTTCATTTCTTCCGTCCGGTTCCAAAAGAATATTTGCATTCTGCTGAATTAAGAGACATAATGCAATTCGGTAGCAGCAATACTGCAGTTTTCTTTAAGATGAGAGTTGCAGGGGTCCTACATATATTCCAGTTTGAAACTAAGCAGGTCCTTAATAGTTCTAATTTATTTTTTCAATCATCCTTTCCTAATGTATGTCTTTTGAATTCTAATTAAACTGGGACTCTTCAGGGAGAAGAGATTTGTGTTGCCCTTCAAACACATATAAATGATGTAATGCTGCGTCGATACTCAAAGGCACGCTCTGCTGCCAACGGACCTGTCAATGGAGATATCACCCAAAAGCCAAAATCTCCTAGCATGAGTGTTTATGAGAAGCGTGCTCAGGAATTGTCTAAAGCCGTTGAAGAATCTCAAAGAAATGCTGATCAAGTAGGTATTCTGAATTGTGTGAAGATGCTAAGTTGCTAACCCATGTTTAGAAAAGCGAAAGCGTAAAGCGCGCAGCTTTAAAGCATATATATATATATTATTTATTTATTTTTGAAATCTAACAAGTACACTGAAGAAGAGGAAGAAGAGGTTGTAAAGAGAATAAGAAACGTCTCGAGTTTCTTGACAGCTGGCTTTTTATAAGTTAAACAAGTTCCTACTGTTGACAATGGCTTCTTATAAGTTATACAAGTTTTCTACTTCCTTGAAAGCTGGCTTCTTACAAGTTGTAAAAGTTTAAGACAAGTTAGGGTTGTGCTTTAAACCCTTTTCTTTAAGTACCCGACCTACTTCTAAAGCATACTTTTCAGTGCGTTCTCTTAGTGAAGCTCAGAAAAGCGCTTTGAAATGATCTTTTAAACCACGATGCTAATTTTCAGATCTCTATTTTTCTCAAACATAACATCGATTTTCTAAAGCATAATAAGTTATTTATGTTGTGTAGTTATCTGATGAGTTGCATGAAAAGCAAAAACAAGAAGTTGAAATGCAAGAGGAACTAGAAAGGCTGAAAGACTCATTGAGATCTGAAATGCAAAATGTTGAAGATGTTAAGTGTGATCGTGATAAACTAAGATCACTATGTGAAGAAAAAGATTCAGCTCTACAGGTATAGATTTCTGTTTCCGTTGCAGGTTAAATTTTTCTTTTTCTTTTTAAACTCTGCAGCCAAGTTAAGTAAGTTACCAAACTCATCATACATATAATTTTGTGCTGATAGGCAGCTCTTATGGATAAGAGAAGCATTGAGGCGAGACTGGTGAATCTTAGTCAAGGGCGATCTACGGTAGAGAATAATGCTAGGAAGGATTTACAAGTACACAATACTCAGGTAACCCTTTGAAATCATTTCTATACTTGCCAACTTAAAGATCCCCTGTCGTTTTAGTTGTTGAAAATTGTAAGTGTTTCTGAGTGCAGTACATTTTGTGGCCCTATACTGCTAAACTTGCAATTGACATTTTTAATTTTCGTTTATCCTTAAAAGCAGGCTGTTACTAAATTACAAGAGGAGTTGAAATCCGTTACCGGGGAGCTTCATGCAGCTGAAGAAACTGCAAAAAGATTGGCCAATGAAAAACAATTATTGGAGCAAAGAATAACAAGGCTTGACAAGAAGAAATCTGACGAGGTATTGAATGACCTTTGCAATCTTGTGTTTTAAAAGTGTAATTATTAATATTCTTGTTCCAAAAGCTAAAGAATTGTGAATTTGATGTTATTTGAAAAATCCCTATTTGTTACTAATTCAACTACGGAATCTAAAACTGCAGATGGAAATTCTAGAGAGAAACTTTGAACAAGAACGGCGCACCCTCAGACAACGGGTGGCTGAACTTGAAAGAAAACTGGAACAAGTGACACAAGAAGTTGCTGTTGCAGAGTCTACTCTAGCAGTTAGAAATTCAGAGCTAGATACTTTGCAAACTAGTTTAAGAGAGCTAGAGGAACTAAGGGAAATGAAGGAGGTGATTATCATGTATTATCTTGCATGTTTTTGAATTGTTATTATGGGAGTACGAAGACAACCTGTTTTTAATATATGCATTTATTAAATTTAAACTCCTTTTCTGCTCAATATTTTTGGTATAATGTTCTCATATCTCTTCTACTTGATTATAGGACATTGACAGGAAAAATGCTCAAACTGCTGCTATTTTGAAGAGACAAGGGGCTCAGCTGCTAGAATTTGAAACACTATATAAGGAAGAGCAAGTCTTACGGAAGCGTTATTTCAATACAATCGAAGGTAAGGTCGTTCTGAACTTTTGATTAATTCTTATTATTTTTACTTATTTGTGTACCCTATTACTTATTTCTATGTCACTAAATACTTTGTCCTGTGAATCTACTATTTTTAGATATGAAAGGCAAGGTTAGAGTATTTTGCCGGTTGCGCCCTCTTAGTGCCAAAGAAGTTTCTGAAGGGGAAAAGAATGTTGTTGTAAGTTATGACGAGTACACAATCGAACATCCTTGGAAAGACGATAAAATAAAGCAACATTTGTATGATCGTGTTTTTGATGGTCGTGCTTCTCAGGAGGATGTTTTTGAAGATACAAAGGTAATGTTCTTTAATTATTTATCTATTTTGTAGAGTTAATAAAATGAATTATTTATAATGTCCTTGACTTTGTGCACTACTCTAATGCAGTACCTGGTGCAATCAGCTGTGGATGGATTTAATGTCTGCATATTTGCATATGGTCAAACTGGTTCAGGAAAGACTTTCACTATTTATGGGTCGGAGGACAACCCTGGGCTCACCCCAAGAGCAACTGCAGAAGTTTTCAAAATCTTAAAGCGTGACAGTAAAAAATATTCATTCTCGTTGAAAGTAAGTTCTGCTACCTTGTTTATTTCCTAAGAACAAAATAGAGAAATAATTTGAATTGTCAATGCGAACATAGCTTTCTTGACTGACATTAGCAATGATATTTTGCAGGCGTACATGGTTGAGTTGTATCAGGATACATTAGTAGATCTTTTATTGCCAAAGAATGCAAAGCGTTTGAAGCTAGAAATTAAAAAAGATTCGAAGGTTATACTCTTATCCATTTCAATTAAATGGTTGAAAACGTTGTTCAATATGAATCTGAAAATGTCACATATTTTTTTATTGATGAAGAAATCATTTTTTAGTACCGTGGTTTCTGTTACTCATTAAGCCATTATATAATTCTATGTTTTGATCATTCGTTAGCTAAACTAGTTGTTTCTCTTACTCAACATTTGTTTCTAAGATTGATCCTTGGTTATCCTAAGTTCAATCTTTCGATATTCTCAGGGAATGGTATCTATAGAGAATGTAACGGTTCTACCCATCTCGACCTACGAAGAATTGAGAAACATTACATTGAGAGGTGCTGAACAACGTCATACATCAGGGACTCAGATGAATGAAGAAAGTTCAAGATCTCATTTGATTCTTTCTGTTGTTATTGAAACTACGAACTTGCAAACTCAGTCAATTGCTCGAGGAAAGGTTTGAATCTATTTTACCCATCCATGATAGTTATTACTTGCTTTCATCTGAGTAAAACTGAATAAATAATTAAGTTGGCTGGAACCATATTCTGTTACTAAGTTACTAATATCTATGTTTGCAGTTGAGTTTTGTGGATCTTGCTGGCTCAGAAAGAGTTAAGAAATCAGGCTCTGCTGGAAATCAATTAAAAGAAGCGCAAAGCATTAACAAGTCGCTTTCAGCACTTGGTGATGTGATTAGTGCTCTATCTTCAGATAATCAGCACATTCCTTACAGGAATCATAAGTTGACAATGCTGATGAGTGACTCATTAGGTGGAAATGCAAAGACTCTCATGTTCGTGAACGTCTCCCCAGCTGAGTCAAATGTAGATGAAAGCCATAATTCTCTCACGTATGTTTTTCTTCTTCATTTTATTAACTTTAATCAAGATTTAGGCCTAATGAAGAGATTTATAACTGAAATTCAATTGATGTCCTTATCCACTATGAAAATTCTCTTACATTGAATTTCTTGTTTAGTTTGCAGCGTCAATCCTTCATGAAAATTATTTTCTAGCTCTGCAATGTTGTCTTGTTTAGATTAGTTTATGAACTTCAGTGACATAGTCGACTTGAATGATAGAGGTAGCTGGTGTTGTGTTACATTTTGCGAAAGTTTCACACAATTATTTCTTAATGCAGGTATGCTTCAAGAGTCCGATCCATTGTGAATGATCCAAGCAAAAATGTTTCATCAAAAGAAGTGGCTCGTTTAAAGAAGCTAGTTGCTTGCTGGAAAGAACAAGCGGGTAAGAGAGGTGATCTGGAAGAGCTCGAAGAAATACAAGATGAACGGCCAACAAGAGAGAAGACAGATGGCCGCCATTCTCTATGAGGGTATTTGTTTGTGTCAATGCAAATTCAGTATTTTCTCTTCTAGTCGATGATGGTTGCTTTGGTGAGCTATTCTGCCACTTATATCCGTGAATGTACAAACCCGTCGAAGTTCTTCTACCCGTATCATTGATGTTGGTATTGGAATACTTGTTATCAACACTTGGCTGGTGAGCCACTTCCAGAGGAACCAAAAATATTTGGTTGAAAAAATTAACATCAGAGTTGTGTATAGTAAAAAAAAAGAAGGTATATATATGTTCTGGCTATTTCATTGGTATTTTTTTAAATCGTTGTCATCTAAAATTCCATTTATCATTCTATATTTTCCAGTCGTCTGTGCTTGTAATTGGAAACATTGACGGCAGAGGCCTAGAGCTTTTTATGAAGTTGCATGAAAGAAATATTGTGACTGAAGATATACATGACAAGAAAGACTCTTCGAACAAACTTTAGGTGTTGTTGGGTAATGAATGCACCGTTAGTTATTTTTTTTGTATGCAAACCTTGCAAAATCAATCTGAAGCTTTTCCTTACGGAAGTAGTTCCCATACAGAAGGTGCCAGTTCTGCTTAGAATTTTTTTTGTTTTTTTTCTTTTTTTTGTTGGGGTGGTGGCAGTTTAGCCGTCCAAATTGCTTTTATTCCCATACTTTTTGGGCAGCTAGAATTTCCCATACTTTTTGGGAAGCTAAAACTTCCTGCCAAAGGAATTCTGTTTAAGTAGAATGAAGTTGTCCAAACTCCAAACCAAGCAAGAGACTACTCAGTACTGCTCTCTCATTCAAATCGGTATGGGCCTCGTTCTCATGAGATTTGGGGATTTGGATTCAATTCACTGGTAATGCCGGTGACGAGAACATAGCATAAGGCATACACCGGAGGCCTAGTTAAGAAGTATCAAGTATGTGTTTCAACACCTCATGCTATTCCCATCGTATACGTCTCTCTGAAAGAGAGGGCAGTTCAGACCTCAGACAACTGGTAAAAGTAGTGAATGTGTGCTCTCCAATGTTGCTAAGGGAAACTTAAACGCAGGCCCAAAAAAAAAATATTCTCATTGTTAGGCCCACAATTAATTTTTAGTTCCGTGACATCCATAATTATATGAAATTATTAAAAATATCTGCATGACGGATTAGACATCCGCATGACGAGTTATGCATCAGGGGTATAATTGGCAACGCAACTTGGATATAACATATCTAAAAATCCGCGTCTTGGAATTTTACAAATTTTATATCGTTGGAAATCTTTTTAAGAGAGCTACGCAACGAGTACAAACAACAATATCAAATTTCTGTTTTTCACGAAAAAATCGGAGGTGATCATCATTTTAGGAAAAATCTTCGAAAACTTGATACATAACAATTATGCAGCCACCAAAAAAGATGCATAACACATTCTGCAGAAGCATGACGAATTATGCAACCATTTTCTCGACTGCATAACAAGTGATGCATCTGCATAAAAAAGTTATGCACCTATAGCAAGTTATGTAGCCATTGTTTTGGTTGATTTTAGTGCGTATATAAAAAATTGATGCATTATGCATCCATATTTACGGATGCATGTCAGGTTATGCATCTATTTTCTCGATGCAGAAAAGATTGTGCAGCAATTTTCTCTATGCATAATACATTATGCAGCCATAGTTTCGGATGCATAACGGGTTATTCATCCATTTTCATGACTACATAACATGTTATGCAGATATTATAGTAGGTGCATGACAAGTTATGCGGTCTTTGTTTTTGTTGGTTTCAATAGTAACAAAAAAAATTGTTGCATAACGTGTTATGCAGCCGTTTTCTGGACTGCATAACAAGTTATGTAACAACTTTTCTAGATGCATAACAGGTTATGCATCCATTTCCATAACTACATAAAAGATTATTCAACCACCTTGATGGTTGTAGGTAGTGCAACTCACTCTCTCAAATACAAGCTAAATAAATTCAGGTTGTGTGCGTATGATTCTATAACTGGGAAAATTCATCTTTACATGCAGGGAGACAATTGAATCCCACTCATCTGGGTTGAGTAAACTTAGCTTGACTATTGTGAAGTCTATGGAGAAGGCTCTGCAAATGAAGACAAACGTCATGGCAGAGTTGTTTGAAGACGACATACAACAAATGAGGATAAATTAGTATCCTCCTTGCCCGCACAATTCAATCATCCGTTCCATTCTACACATACATCTACTCAGCACATTCAATCCCTGCTGCAACTTCGATTCCTTGGTGACTTGTTCATTTGCAATTGCATCTGCAAAACTCATCCTGCAACTCCCGTTATTCACAGCTAAACAACCATATTGTCAGTACCAAATCCGCAGCATACTCGAACTGCATAACCATCCCCAACAACAACAGATTAGTCTTCCTGCTTTCTCCACCTGATTTCCCGCAGTACCCACGGCAACGACATCAGTTACTTAACTTCCTGGCAGCAATTGTATCCACCACCAGCAAAATATCTATCTCAATGTTGTCCATATCAACATCACAGTGCAATTCATGGCTTTCAGCAACAAATGCTCATCACTGCACCATCTTGAACCTCATTCTCTGCCATTTACAGCCCATAGCAGTACCATTCATTCATAGAAAACACATTCTAGTAACAAGACAATTATCATGCATCATCTCTTCCTTCCCAAGCCTTCAGAATCAGCTGTAATACCAACCAGTACACAGCTCAAGCCACTATGGCAAATCCAAAACAACACCAACAATATGTACATAGTCACTCTCATGCTTAATTGCATCCTCACCTGCAATGTACGCCTCATGCCGACATTATCTGTAATTGCAGAATCATTACTCCTAAACATACATCTATCTCCTTGACCTAGCCATCTCCAGTTGCAAAATAATCACTAGCTCCATATACTAAATGACTTGCAACACCACCAGCTTCACCCTCCCTTCTCCATTGCAGAAGCAATAGCTACAATGTCATACTCATTTACAACACCAACACCAGCACTAATCTCCACCAGATTCATTACTGCCATGAATGGCATCAACTTCATCACCAGTACCTTATGTAATTGAATCAAAACCCTAGCCAATTCTCAACAACAGCTTCTCGGATTTGCCTAGCCTTCAATCCACCACCAGAACCATTACAAGCTCATCTCCCTTTCTTCATTCATCTTCAATACCAACACACCCCACTGAGATAGTAGCAAGCTGAAATCCGTAGCAACAGTTCCAAACCTTTGTAACCAATTCAATCTCAGACTCAAACCAATCTCTCTGAGTTCACACATCAAACCTCCAAAATCAACAAAACCCATTTCAGCTTCTTTGTTGCTCTCGTGGCCTTAATTTGCAACATGGAGATCGAAAACTCGAATCATTTGTTCTAATTGATGTAATTACAGAAGAACCTCAATAAATCGGGAATTCAGTGATTTAAAAGCTCAAAAAATGAACAACCTATCGCCAACATCATCACTTTCCTGTCAAGCACAAAAAAAAAACAACCTTGCTCGTCATAGTCGATTTCCAACAAAATTGATATCCAACGACGACCCATGTCTTCTAGCACCTTCAGCAACCCACCGGAAGTCACCATCATCATGATCTTTTTCCATCAATTTTTAGATCTGCTATTTAGTTCGCCACGAGAAAAAACATTTTTTCTGATTTTCTTCTTATATTACTTCTTTTGATTAGTTTCTTATTCCTTCCTTGCTTTGGATATCGAGAGACACAGAGAGAGATACATAGAAGAGGAGATTGAACTGTTAAAAAACGGAAACAAAATTCTAAAAGTTCTGGGTTTAGGAATAATTTTGAACAAAGAAATGAGCGCCTGAACTTTTTTGTCGTTGGGATTCACAGTGTCCAAAATCTGGAAAATAGTTGTGGCTGTAGTATTCACTGTTGCTAATAGGGGTACCATTTCGCTTGGGCGCGTACCAAATTGCATATAAGACAAAACATATTTTAGTAAGGATTGGTACACCCCCGAGCAAAATGGTATCCACCATTATCAACCATGTGTGTGCTCAAGCAGAACTCCGATGGCACATGAAACTAGAACCTTATTTTAGGGCATACTGAATAAAGACAAAAACAGATTATAGATAATAAATTCAGAAACCCTTAACCAAATATCTTTTGTAATGACAAATTTTCCCTTTCAATATTAGTGTTAATAATAATGAATAGTTGTTAAAACTTTTGATTAGTGATTAATATTAATGATTAGTAATAATGATAATTAAGTTGTAGAACTTTGTGTTGATAAATTTGGGGGAAGAAAAAAAAGTTAGGTTTTTTTTTTGGAGAAGGAGAAGGGAAAGTGAGGAAAAAACTTGTATTTTGATTCAAGTAATCTCAATGGATGAGGACAATCTTCATCTAGAAAAGATCGAAAAATACACATCAATTACAACAATGATCCGGAAACGGATGATTTCTTAGATTATGAGAATGATTTTACCCATACTCAAACTCAAGCTCAAACTTAAACTCATACCGATGATTTTTATGAGCCAAATTCAGATGATGAATACATCGATGAGGAACCCTGTGCTACTAATACACAGGTATACTTCTATCTTATGTTCAATTTCATTTTTATAGATTAAAATCATCAATAAAATGGTTTTTTCATCCAAGTTCAGCGAACCAGGTATAGGTTCGGCTGATAATTTATCAGCCGAACCTACATGGTTATTAAATTATGATGAACAATTCGGCTCACTAAATTCGTTAAAGTTATCGGCCGAACTTTTATTTTATAAATTCCTGCCTAATTTCTAGTTACTAGTTCGGCTTATTTTAAGTTTTCATTTTCACATAAGCCGAACCTATTCCTGTGAGTTATAGAAAAAAATCTTGTTACTGGTCCGATATATGTTGTGAATATCTAAGAGCCGAACCTTCATAAAATGCTAGGTTCGGCTTATACTTTATTCAGTATATATGCCGAACCTTATCATTAATTTTTCTTTGTAATATCTAACCTTTTGATATTCTTGTAGGTCGTGCTTGGTGAACCTGTACCGATGGACGATCAACCTAATACTGTTGACGTAATTCACGAAGATACGAAGGATCACTTCGAAATAATTTCGTATGTAAAAATTTGGTGTTTACCTTAATGTTGTCGGAATATTCCGAAATTTTTCTTACTAACTTAATATTTGTTTTTGAAAGAACGTAGACACGGAGAAGTAAACCTGAAGCAAAGGCTTGGGATGAGGAACACACAATGAGAATAAATTGCATAATACTTTGGTTTGAAATGTTTTGTGAGAGAAGCGGAAGCGGCGATAGCAAGTCTAGAAAGGGTTCTGTATATATTGGGAAGACCGGGAGAAAGAATAGGACAAAGACGAGGAAAAAAAAATGCTCTTTCAAGATCGTTTTCAACCTCAAAAATTTCCTCAACAAATATTAAGAATATCAAATTATTTTTTAGAGCATTGCTCGGTCGAATTCACAGGTGTTGCTTTCTCAAGTTTGTTGTCAAAACTATATCTTGATTCCTAGTATACATTTAGTCAGTGTAGGATTAAGATAGAAGTGTGTAGTTGAGATTCAGACATCACTGCATTCTACCATTTGAAGGCGAAGATCAACAAGAGCTGTGGAGAACTTCAACAATAAAAGGTAAGTGAAGACTGGACCACCAATTTCTCAAGGTTTCACCTTTTTATCTATGACACATTAACACATGACTAAATAAGACAGTACATGCATAGTAAAAATTTCGAGTCAAGTTTATCTTGAATATTGTTCTCGAATATAACTAAGCTTAAGAACATTTGTTCATACTTGATGAATTTGGTGAAAAAAAATTTCTTGTCTATGACCTAATTATGATTCAAGATTTAACCATTTGAAAATAGCCTGGAATAGTGATATGCGTCATTGATGTTATTCTGGAATGTTTAATATTGATTATTAGAGAGATATAAAACTATTGTTAATCTGGATACATGACAATATGCATACCAGTTCACATACTGGGAGAACTGTTATAAGTCCAGAGCCGCAGTACATGTACCGGCGTAGCTATAGTTCAACAACGACTTTTTGATACGCATACGTGGTATCCATACCATAAAAATTCGGTGAACTCGTGAACCAGGAAAGGTACACATACCTAGTATGCAGACCAGAAAAGATATGTTGATTTTAGAACTGGGAAGGTATGCATACCATAAAATATTTGTGAGTTCGGACCTGAACTTGTTTTTGTCTTAAGGGTACACATACCCAGTACACGTACTATGACAAGAGTATTCACGAACAGCTACATTACACGTACTTACCCTGTCGAATATTTTCAGATGCATCAAGACTATTTCTATGAGATAATAGGCATTTGAACAACTATCTAAAAACACTATCTAGACATTTTTGATTATATTTGTGATTCAAGAAAGTCTTAAGTGTTATATGAAAATGGTTAAGCTTATCGTTCAATTGGCTAGTTTCGTCTAACCTTCATGAACAAGTCATTATACACGGTTCAGTCATGGTTCATCTTAACCAGAGTGTATAATCTACTATGTTAGTCTCAATTCATTGATTGCTTGATTCCAAACCTATGTTATCTTAAATATAAATCAACCTTGATACTGAAAGTTTTTAAAAGGAGAACCTCAAACAACTGGGATCTTTGAATCCCTGACACTATTCTTGTGCGTCCTAGTCGTAAACTAGAGTCATCCTTTCCTTAAAACCCATCTAGGGTTTAGCGACTAAAAAGACTCACCTAGAGATTCGTGAAGCCAGGTCCAATTATTGTTATCTTGATAGTTTGTGTATCCTGATCTTGTTTCGTTTGTCGATTTTTCTCCAACAAACAAGATAGATAGAAATCGAAAAGTTCTTCGTCTCAGACTTTGTGATTCCACAAGTATATACTTGTGAGGTGAATAATAATATGGTCTGCTCTTCGGGAGTCATAAGACTGAATTTTGAGGTTTGCTATACTTTGTTTATTGCAATCGATTTCCTATATCACCTTGATCTTTGATCAGTAAGGAAATCACATATAGGCTTATCTGTGGGAGGCAGATTGATTTAAAGTCTTCAATTAATTGAAGCAACTCTTAGGCTGTAAAGGACGTCAGCTAAGGGAATCAATTACACGGATTCCTGATGTGATTCAAGAGGCATAAGGAGCGCGACTGTAACTTAATTTTTGTGACGGTTTAATTCGGTCTCAACTACATTCCAGTCTGAAGTTCTGATAGTAGGATACTGTTTATAACGGCTTAATACAATTTGGTGTTCAAGTCTGGACTAGGTTCCGAGGTTTTTCTGCTTTTGCAATTTCCTCGTTAACAAAATTTCCGGTGTCTGTGTTATTTATTTTTCCGCGTTATATTGTTTATCTTTATATTTGAAATATCACTGGTTGTACGTAAATCAATCAAAGTAAATATATCCATCCTTGTTTGTTGGATACAACTTGATTGATATTTGGATATTGATCTTTGGAATCGTCCAAGTAATGTCACACATAATCAGGTTCACGGACTTGCTTCGGTAAAAATTCTGATTGTGAAAGAAAGAGATATAATATCTTCTTATAATTCCTTGATTAAGATTATTAAGTTGAATTCTCAGAATTGTATTCGAGTTTAGCCCATACAAGTTTCCTAAGAAAAATGTGGTGGTGTATTTTGGTAACCCCATGTTTTCAATTGGTATATATGTCAGATCAGGAAAACACGTTAAGACCTAATAATTCTGTGTTTGAAGCAATATGACTACATAGATAGAAGTGCAATCTCGATAAACATACTGCCAACCTTTGATGATACAAATTACTTATGGTGGAAAAATTGTTATGCATTCCTTTCTACAAGCCTGTGACTTTAAGTTTGGAAACTTGTGGTTACATGATATAATCCTCCGACAGTTGTTAGATACGTAAATACTATTGAGAAAGGTTTACTAGAATATAGTGAAACCGAGATAAGTGTTGCGAAGCATAATTCTGATGGTTAAATGCTATTATGCACGCCATAATCCAAGATCTTCAACACCATGTGACTTCGTGCACTAAGTCTAAAGATGCTTGGGATATCTTAGAAACCGTATTCGAAGGAGATACCTCCGAGAAAGAAGCTAGGATTCAAAACCTAAATTATGACTGGAAAGATCTTCGTATGTCTAATCAAAAAGTGTTTGGAATTGTTAATGCTTGTTTTGCATTAGGGAAGACTATTCCCCAAAAGGACATTGTGATGACAATTCTCCGATCTTGACCAGCAAGATACAAATCTAAGAAACATGCTATCATGGAAGGAAATAACCTTGAAACACTTTCCAGAAATACCTTAGTTGGAAAGTTAAATATCTTTGAGAACTCATTAAAACAGATAGTCAATACATTTCAAATGTGGGAAGAAATATTAATAAAAAATATCTAAGTCCCGAAAAAATTGATGAAATAGATAAGAATATCCTTAATGGCACTCTGTCACTGTTTATACAACGGATGAAGAAAATACTTAGACAGAGAAAAAGGAAAAATCATAAAGTACCATCAATTAATAATACAGATAAAAAGGTTTAGTTAGACAAAGATTCTCTAGTCTGTTCCAAATGTCTTGGTCATGGTCATCATAAGTTGTTGTGTCCCAACAAGGATTATTGTGAGAAAACTAAAGCTTGGATGGAAAACTTAGACCATTTTTACGAGGATGAATCAACCAATTTTACTCACATGTGTTGATAATGAATAGATTCATGATTCAAACAGTTCTAGCCATTCCATACGAAAAAATATGTCTTCCTCAAAAGAAATAACTGATCTATTGAGTGAAGAAATTCTCTCAATGAATACTGAATTTCAACTGATAAAGGACATGTGGACTAAAAATATTGAGAGTCTGGAATATGAATTGGTTAAGTAGAAGCAGGAAAAAAAATGGCATGTCATCCGATTGACCCTATTACTCATAAAAGGAAGAACCGATCTTTTCTGAAAAATCCTTATAAGAGTAATCAACACAAATATCCATGTTATAAAGTCTTAAACAATCCCAAACACGAGGAATTTCATACTAATAACAAGGAGATAACATTTGTATCTCAATGTCTCCTGTGCAAAAATTAGGATCATCCAAAGGATAAAAGTGGTCCAAACTCTTCTACAATTACATTGTTTCAAAAGAAAAAGAAAAAAAAATCACAAAAGGGAAGAGTTAGAACTCTCAAAGGAGTTGAACAGAATGATTCACAAGTTGCGAAGATGAATCACCAGTTTCAAGAAAAAACTGCGTAAAACAAAGGTAATAAACCCACCATTTATCTCGCAAACTTTTGATTATGTAGCTAAAAGAACTATACTAAGAAAGTATGTTCCTGAAAAAACCACATGATCCTCCACAATATGGAATGAATTGACCCAAGATATAACTTTTCATTTGATTCTCGTTTCTCCCTTGAATGAGAATATCAAATCAAAAAGGGGGATGATGTCTAATCAGTTGTATCATCTTTGGGCATAGTATTAATTGTAATAAGGTTGAGCTCTGCTACCTGAAAAAATTCTTGGCATAACAATTCTAATACTTCTTATGCTCTAAATTTATCTATTGATTAAGTAGAGTGCAGTTTATGACAAATACTTATATACCACATGATCATGCAGTTACGACAAAACATGTGTAAATCACATTAAGACTAGGGTAAAGGGTTTCAAGCAAGGAGGATGAAATCCCGATTGTGCAATTTCCCACAAGGAAAATCCGGTTTGAATCATCAGAGTGTGATTCATGTCAGGAAAAGTGTGAAACTACACCTTGTGACAATCTACCAAATTTTCAATGTGATAAATTACCTCCGAATTTGAACCTTGTATTAGAACAAGTTCGAGCACTAAGTTATGAAATACAATCCTCTACAAAGAAGCTTGAGGAGAAGATATAATTTGTTGAATCAAGATTGGACCTTATTGAAGAGGAACTTGATGAATACAAAAATTATGAGAACAATCTGGGAATCTCATAGTAAATCATTTGATTCATTTTTATAGGAAACTTCTTGTGAGAATTCATTCTTGCATTCAAGAAGGATAACTAGGGGTTGGTATAACAAATATTGTGATTACACAAGCTATTTCAATGATTTTCATCTTGCACATTTTTAGATTTATTTATTTAAATTATAGAGTTTTTAGAAAATGAACTTGCAGTATTTAATCATTATTAGTTTATTATATTACAAAGTCTTATGAAATATATGTGTACTTTAGTTTTTGTAAACTGAACTGATATCTCATATATACTCAAAAGTTAAATATATTAAGTTTTATGAATTAAAAATAAAAGAATCTTTGTGAGAATTTTTCGAATTATTGATTTATTCGTGGTCACACTTCTGTGAAATTACTGCACTATTCACTCCGTAAGATTTTCTTATGTTGAGTCATACCGATTAAAATTATCTCTTTGTTCGTAATTGGCGTTGAGATTAATTTATATCGGTGTCTTTTTCATTAAAGTAAGGTCACTCATGTTGTTCTTGTGGGAATGACATCAAATGGGGGAGAGTTCTTAAATGAACTTGTGCTTAATTGCTATATCTTTGTGGGGAGAGTGGATGTGGAATTTACAGGGGATGTTTGCATCTTAAATCTCCTAGATGAGCGCTAAGTATTTAATACTCTGTGATATCATCTAAATTAAAAGTTGATATGTGTTTCCTTTATGTCTTGAAGTATCGTTTATTTGAATTCATTACGATCCCATAGTTTTCGTACCTTTTCCTATTTTTATTGACAAAAAGGGGGAGAATTAATTAGTAGTTTTGCACTACATACATATGGTTTATAGATCATTATGTAAGGGGAATGAATCAATATCTATAGGTTTCACCTATTATGCAAAAGATGTAAGTATTGGTTAAGGGGGAGAAACATATCATCGTAGTATTACTTCAAAAGTTGTGATACGATGCAACTTTGGTGAATATAATAATATAATGTTTCTGTATAACGACGATTGAAAATATCTTTTCAAAGTTGTTATCGCTACAAATCTTCAGAAAAAACGATGTTGTTCAGAATCATTACAACTTGAAGTAACGAAGAATTCAAGGAGTTGAAGAACCAGGGAAATCAAGCAAGGTGGATTCTGTAGTTTTGAAGCTTTATTTTTAAATCCATATGTACTGATAGTTTTGTCACTAAAACTGACAAAGGGAGAGATTGTTAGAGAATTGCTCGGTCGAACTCACAAGTGTTGCTATCTCAAGCTTGTTGTCAAATTTCTTTGTCAAAACAATATCTTGATTTCTAGTATACATTTAGACAGTCTCGGATTAGGATAGAAGTGTACAGTTGAGATTCAGATATCACTACGTTCTACCGTTTGAAGGCGAAGATGATAAACACATTTTTGTGTCCGATTTGTCTCGATTCTATATATTGTTAGGGCTCATTTTTGTACTTATTATGGTGTTTTATTTATTTGTAGGTATTTTTGGCTAATAAACATTTTTGGAAAAAATTGGCTCGAAAAGTTGTCGGAAAGCACCCGGAGGACATTTGCTATTCGGACTCTCACTTTGGATAAGGGGTAACCTAATTACTAAGGGGCATCCCATTTCCAGGCAGTTGCTAATCGCACCCCCACTCTGGATAAGGGGAAACCATCTTCAACATTCAAAAACCAGGATTTTGGCGGGAAAAAAGTGCAGTTAAAGAACAGTTTTGGCAATCGTGATTTGGAGGAGTTTGAGGTCGATTAAACCTCTAATTTTCATAGGATAGACTCCTTATGGGTCTAAGAATCTGATATGGGTGTTTAAATCGATTAGACTGGGCTCAATCGACGGATTTTTCTCACAACAGAAAATATGGAAAGTCACGTGTGTGACCTGTTTTAGGGAATTTTAGAGAGATTAAAACGCTGTAAACCTTCCCAAAGATTTGTATCTATCTAAGGAAGAGCTTAGAATAAAAAGGAAAGCTCAGAAACGCGTAGAAATCCTAAAACAAGAAATTGCCGCAACTTGGCCGTGAAGAGAAGGAAAGATATTTTGGAAGATTTGGAAGAGATTTAATCGGTATTTTTGATATAAGTAGATGTCTTGGGTCATATAGAAGAGGTGTCGAGAGTTTGGGAACCTAAGGAGAGCCAGAGAAGAAGAAATCAGAGCTTTACCAAACTCTGTTTCTGCTGCTGCTGCTGCTGAAGAAGAAGAACGCGAAGAACATTGACGCTCGATAAACAGTCGCATAACAGTGTCGTTGTTTAACAGCTGAAGAACATTAAGCTGTTCAGGGCAGTCTTATTATTGAATATGAGGAGTGGTATATTACTTTTATCTTTTCACTGTTAAACCACGAAAAGTCTGTGTTATTACTTTTCACTCTTTTAATCATCTTTTGAGCAACAAACACATATTCTGAGATTATGATTAATATGAGGAGCTATACCCCATTGCTGAGGCGACAGAGGAAGCTATTTTTCCAACAAAAAGTGGTATATTCTATTTTATCTTTTTATCTGCAATAATTATATGATTATTTGCCTTGAACTATTATTGAATATGATTTTTATTTGAGTGATTGTAATCTATTTTGATGGAGTATGCTTAGTTTTAAGACTTTTGATGCTTCATACTTGGTATTTACAATTATTACTTTTGAAAATCTACTTGTTGCAATATTTTAAAATCAAATTAAACAAGAAAATTGCATAAATATAAGTATTCGTTTAATCACTTTGAACTTGGAAAATAGTGGAATCTTAGCCTCACTGTTTCTTTTAGTATTGATATCATCTTTGATTGAGTTTTCTATAATTTTTAGTGAGTTTTATATTTTAATATTAGAATTTAAGTCTAATTAATATCCTTCACAAGTCTGAGAATCGAACCACTTTTAACACTATCTACAAATCAGATCAGAAGATCAAGGAGAGCTTTGAAGAACTTCAACAACAAAAGGTAAGTGAAGACCGAACCACCTATTTCTAAAGTTTTCATCTCTATATTTATGAGGCATTTTCGCATGACTAAATTAGACAGTACATGCATAATAGAAATTTCGAGTCAAGTTTATCTTGAATATCGTTCTCAAAATATGACTAAGATTAAGAACATTTGTTCATACTTGATGAATTTGGTTGAAAGCAATTTATTGTTTATGACCTAATTATTCAAGATTTAATCATTTGAAAATAGCCTGGAACAATCATATGTGTCATTGATGTTATTCGGGAATGTTTCATATTGATTATTAGAGAGATATAGAATTACTGTTAATCTGGATACATGATAGTATGCATACCAGTTCACATACTGGGAGAACTATTATAAGTCCAGAGCTGCAGTACATGTACTATGTACACGTACCGGCGTAGCTATAGTTCGGCAACGACTTTTTGGTACGCATACCCGGTATCCATACCATAAAAAGTCTGTGAACTCGTGAACCATGAAAGGTTCGCATACCTAATACACAAACCGGAAAAGATTTCTTGGTTTCAAAACCGGAATGGTACACATACCCAATATGCATACCATAAAAGATCTATGAGAACATTCACTTGTTTTTTTCTTAAGGGTACATATACCCGGTACACGTACAATGACAAGAATATTCACGAACATGTACAATACACGTACTAGGTACACTCTTACCCTGTCGAATATATTCAGATGCATTAGAATTATTTCTATGAAGTAATCAGAATTTGAACAACTCTCTAAAAACAGTATCTAGACATTTTTGATCATATGTGATTCACGATAAGTTTTAAGTGTTATACGAAAATGGTTAATCTTATCATTCAATTGGCTAGTTTCGTCTAACCTTCATGGACATGTCACTATACACGGTTCGGTTGTGGTTCATCCTAACCAGAGCGTATATTCTAATATGTTAATCTCAAGTCAAGTTTTTCATCTAACGGTGATTATTGATCGCTTGATTACAAAGATTCCTTATCTTAAATCTAAAGAAACC
The DNA here is from genome assembly GCF_003573695.1 of Papaver somniferum. NCBI lineage: Eukaryota > Viridiplantae > Streptophyta > Magnoliopsida > Ranunculales > Papaveraceae > Papaver > Papaver somniferum. The sequence goes on from NC_039362.1 coordinate 167,053,882, forward strand.
TTGATCTTGTAAGTCTATAAAAGGAGAACCTCAAACAACTGGAATTTTTGAATCCCTGACACTATTCCTGTGTGTCCTAGTTTTAAACTAGAGTCGGCCTCTCCTTAAAACCTTTATTGGGTTTAGCGACTAAAAAGACTTCACCTAGGGATTCGTGAAGGCAAGTCCAATTATCATTATCTTGACAGTTCGGGTATCCTGATCTTGTTTTGTTTGTCGAGATTTCTCCAACAAACAAGATAGATATAAATCGCAAAGTTCTCCGTCTCATACTTTTTGATTCCACAAGTTTATACTTGTGAGGTGAATAATAATCTAAGTTGCACTTCTAGAGTCGTAAGACCGGATTTTGAGGTTTGCTAGACTTTGTCTATTGCAATCGATTTCTCACCTCACCGTGATCTTTGATCAGAACGAAAATCACATATAGGATTATCTGTGGGAGGAAGATTGGTTTAAAGTCTTCAATTAAGTTGAAGAAACTCTTAGGATGTAAAGGACATCAACTAAGGGAATCAATTGCGTGGAGTCCTACTGGGATTTAAGAGGAGTAAGTAGCGCGATTGTAGATGAACTGTTGTGACGGTTTAATCCGGTTTCAACTACATTCCAGTACGAAGTTCTGATAGTAAGCTAGTGTCTGTAGCGGCTTAATACAATTTGATGTTCAAGTCTGGACTAGGTCCCGACATTTTTCTGCATTTGCGGTTTCCTCGTTAACAAAATTTCTGGTGTAAGTGTTATTTCTTTTTCAGCATTATATTATTTATCTTTATAATTGAAATATCACAAGTTATACGTAAATCAATCAAAGTAGATATATCCATCCTTGTTTGTTGGATACGACTTGATTTATATTTGGATATTGATCTTTGGAATCGTCCAAGTACTCTCACACATAATCAAGTTCACGGACTTGCTTCTGTAAACATTCTGATTGCGAGAGAAAGAGATGTAATCTCTTCATATAATTCCTTGATTGAGATTCATTAAGTTGAACTCTTGGAATTGTATTCGAGTCTAGTCTATACAAGTTTCCTAAGAAAAAGTTGGTGGTGTATTTTGGTACCCCCATATTTTCATTATGAATAAAACTATAAATTGTCGTCATAACTATCCATGTCCACTTGACCTCCACGGACATGCAAAAGTGGCAGAGCTCAAACCCAACGAAATCCATGAAGTAGATAAAATGTCGCGAGCACGTATGGTACTGTCTAAGATTCTTGGTAAATTGAAGGAAGACAACAAGAATAACAAGTCGACTATGCAAACTATTTATAGTGCAAGAAGGACGTTAAGAAGAAATAATTTTCAAGGTAGGTTGGTGATGCAAAAATTGGTGTGGTTAGGGGTGATGAATAACCACGCTTGCCAAAAGAAATTGAAGTAGTTCGGTCCACTCACACACCTTTTTTCTTTCCCACCCGGAATGCGTCCAATTGGCTCTATGCTGTATTGGATTGCACGTATAAGACTACGACATATGAGATCCCATTGATGAACATAGTTGGCCACACGTCGACAAAGGCACCGTTCATCATGGATTTTTGTTTCTTAAAAAATAAGAAGAAAGAAAGTTGCGTTTGGGGCTTAGAACAATGTAAGTTAATCTTCTGGGAGGGTGGTCTTCCTAACGTGTTTGTATCCGATCAAGAATCATCATTAATAAGGTATTTCCGGATGCAACCAACTTTCTTTGTACGTTTCATATATGGAATAATGTGAGAAAAAAATGCCAACTGATAATTCAACCATTTAAGTTGAAAGAATTAGAGAATATTGCTAAACTACCGGAGGAAAAACGAGTAAAGAAAAAGAAGGAATTCATGAAAGAATATGACAATAATGAGAGGTTGTGGGATTATTTCTCCGGAGAGTGGGAGTATTTGGTATGGTCAATCACCGAGGAAGTCTACGAAGAAAAGGTTGAAATATTTATTAATCATTGGAGGACCAACTACCCCGACGTCATTATCTATTTGATCAAAGATGTGTTGAACCTCATAAAGAAAAGTTTGTGTTTTGTTTAACAAATCGACATAAACACTTAGACAACCAAGCAACAAGTATTGTAGAGTATGCTCATTACCGATTGAATAAGAGCCTTTTTGGTTATGTTGACACGTTTATCACGGTATTTGATGCAATGGATGAATATTTCAAAAGTGATGTTGTAAGAATTAAAGCGTCATTTTGAACATAAACTTATGTTCAAACACAAAGATTATAAAAGTAAAGATTATAAAAGTAAATGGCTACTGAGATTAACTTATAGAGCCTCCCACTTGTGCATTGACAAAATGATGGAATAAGTGGAGTTGATTGACACATTGTCCGCTAACTTGGAGGAAGAGTGTGTTTGTAAAATGAAGACATCCACGGGACTTCCATGCCTCCATGACATACTTCGATACAAGGATGGTATCATAGCATTTGAGGATATTGATCCTTTTTGGAAACGATTAAGCTTTGAGACTCTTCCAATCGAAGATGACGAGGATGACCTAGAGATTTGGTACACGGTAAATGGGAAAATTTTGGCGGACATGTATAGATGGATGTTACGATCTCAAAAACAAATCGTATGGCCCAACATCATGTCGATCATGTATCCTTTCACCCAAGAAAATATTTTGTAACTTGGGAAGGGGGTCCCAAAAGGTAGGAAGAGTAAAAAATTTAATAGGCTCCAAACTAAACAAGCCGCCAAGGAACTATTGGCTACCCACATGGATCCATCCGGCGTTGAGTACCATGATGCACAGTATGAAAAGTAAAAAAAAGAAATTGATAAGGTGATGAAGGAGGAAGAAGTGAAAGTTCCAAGGAAACGTGGTCGTCCGATTATTCAAAAAGGCGAAGAAAGTAACCAATAGGTCAAGGAGAATGATTGTCCATCACAAACAAAGAATAATAAAGAGGACGTCAAGGGGAAGAGTAAGATGTATCCTTCACAAACCAAGATAAAAGAAAAAAGGACCGTACATGAAATTGGTAGGACGAGAGGACCCAAAAAAGATAACTCCGATAAATATATGAGGCCTATCAATTTTAGGGCCAATCAATTTTGAGGCATAAATATACCTCCGGATGTGCCTTCCAAACATAATTTAACCCAACCATCAATTTTATATATTATTACTACTTGGTGGACCTACCAGAAGTAATTCATGAGCATATTATAGCAATGGACAACGTAGAAAGCGATGGAAATTGTGGATATCACGTCATGGTGGAACAACTTGGTCTTTTTGAAGAAGCGAACAATCCGGTACCCAAAGAAAATGAAATCAACTATATGAGGCAACGATTGTTGCAAATCCTATGCCGGAAAAAGGACTTCTACAATACAATTATGATAGGAGGTCCAAGGGGAGATGTAGGGGTGTCATCGGAGTACATTGCAATCGAACGATGTTTACATGTGGATTCCGTCATTACAGAAGAACATTGTATGTCAATGCCAATTTGTGGGTTTTAATAGAGGAGACATTCGGTTGCGTTGTACATTGTTTTGGGTGGCAGGTAATAGTTTTACTTACGCGCCTCTAACAAAACTTTCTATGATGGTGTAAAAGATATAAGACTTGTTATTGTATTTTTTCAAAGTTTTCATTTTATCGGCCTCAAACTTAGACCCAGTTTCCCATTACCTCCCTTGAGTGATTTAGCCTTTTGACCTAGATTTGAAAATAATTACTCGATGGATTGGTGTGCAAATTATGCGACGAAAGTGGAACTTTAGAAAGCTTTGAATGTATCTCTCATAAGTGGACAACTAAAGTTTTGTACAAGTGATGAGGATGAAGATGATGAAAAAAAGGTTAGTGAAGATAATGAGATCCGTCTAGCATCTCCATTAAATGACATATGAAGGTGTTTTTGGTTTGTAGCGGCGCATTCAATCTATTTTGTCTTTTTTTGCTTTTAGCGGATGATGAGGATTATATAACAACAGAAATGTGATTAAATGTACCCTCGAGACGCTAATATTGGAATGATTTATTTTTATTTATTGTAAATTTGTTTTAGTTGTGTACAAGTGTTAACACACAATCAAGTTCGGCTGTCCCGTGATCTTACTTATGAGCCGAACAACTTATAAAGACCATATTTGAAAACAAGGGATATGTTCCGGCTTAAAACTTACAAGCCAAACCCTATCAATATACCAGGGTTCTGTCAGGTTCGGCTAATAATGTAAATTATGGGTAAGGGGAACCTGTGAAGTTTATGAAACCCAGGTTTTCAGTTAGGTTCGGCCGATAATAGAGCTTACATTTAAGCCAAACCTGACAAAATTTTAAAACCAAGGTTTACCAGTCAGGTTAAGCTAATAACAAAAATTCAGTATAAGCGGAATAAAGTAATAATTTTCTTCATTCCGGAAGTTTTTTCTAAATTACATCCCCATTACATAATAACAAACGAGTTATAAGAAAAACTATCTAATATCTCAAACGAGTTATAAGAAACTTTCTAAGGATGTGGTAGTGAGTTTCGTTTTTGAAATTCTTTCTTTTTCATCTTCGCCATTCCTCTAGAGATCTCGAATGTTGTTTCACCCTTGAGTCGATATCGATTGACAACCCGAACTAAAGGTTGTTTCACCCTTCGCCATTACTGAAAAAGCGAGGGTATAACAACCACACCCAATAATTCGTTCGACAATCTGTATGGACTAAGTCCAATATAATTCCGAGAGCACCAGCTTATAAATCGAGCTCAATCAAGAAATATATCAAAGAGTTATATATCAATTTCTCAATACAATCTGCAATCGAACAAATAGAAATCTGTGAGCCCGATTGATATGAGAAATAACTTGGACGGTACCAAAGACCAATGCCCAAGTGAAGATCAATTTATATCAACAACCAAAGGTTGGATTTACCAATTGATGGATCTACGCACAACCTGTGATATTTCAATTATATAAAAAAATATAATGCGGAAAAGAAATAACACAGACACCAGAAGTTTTGTTAACGAGGAAACCGCAAATGCAGAAAAAACCCGGGACTAGTCCAAATTTGAATACCACACTGTATTAAGCCGCTACAGACGCTAGCCTACTACAAGTTAACTTCAAACTGGAATGTAGTTGAGCCCTAAATAAGTCCCACACCGATTAAGGTACAGTCGGTTTCCTTACTCTATGAATCACAGCAGGACTCTATACAATTGATTCTCTTAGCTAATCTCACTCACAACTAACAGTTTCTACGACCCAAAGTCGAAAATTTACAAACAAATCTGTCTCCCACAGATAAGTCTGTTCTGATAGATAAATCTGTCTCCCACAGAAGTACCTATGAATTTTTTGTTCCATCTTTTGATAAATCAAGGTGAACAAGAACCAATTGATAATCCAGTCTTATTTTCCCGAAGAACATCATAGAAATATCAATTACCTCACATTAACTTAACTATATGGTAGTAAAAGAAGTTATTGTGGAATCACAAAGAATGAGACGAAGATATTTGTGATTACTTTTATATCTTACCTATCGGAGATAAATCTCGAGTTAATCTTAGAGAAGATATTACTCAATGTTAGAGCACTGATCGGTCGAACTCGCAAGCGTTGCTATCCCAAGATTGTTTGTTAAGTTTAGTTGCCAAAACTATAAGCCTTGATTTCTAGTCTACTTATAACTAAGTCTCGAATTAGGATAGTAAGTGTAGTTGAACTTTAGACTCCACGGCGTTCATCGATTGAAGATGGAGAACTACTCAAGGAACTTTTGGAACTTCATCAACAAAAGGTATATGGAGACTTGAACTTATATATCACCCAAAGATCTATCTACTTTATATCCTATCTATTCTATCTCCTATTTTGAGACAAAAGTCGTATTACTATATAGACTTTGATTATACACATTTGTTATTTCGAGCCGAGTTTATCTCGCTTATCTATTTCTCGAAATATGTGTTGGTAAGCTTTCGCTTTGGCCAAGTTCACCTTTACTCGTGACGAAAGTCATGTTGATTATTTCAATAACTTGAAAAATCGCTTTGAGGAAAAATAGTTTGTGAATAACAACTATATAACATCCTCTAAGAAAGTTTCAATGATTGAAATGAGAGTTTAGAACATGTAACCATGTGGATATAAATATAGTGTGTTCTCACATTTGTGTCAAAGTCCAAAACCGGAAACCCAAAGTATGCGTACCCGTACATGTACTGGCGGTTGTTGGAAATCCGGGTGAGTATGCGTGCCCGTACTCATACTGGCGGAAAGTTCACGTCCGTGAATTTCTGCTGGAGTTTGAAAGTGAAAAACAAACTCAATCCAGTTACTTAAGTATGCTTACCCGTTTGCATACTTTGGTAGGTAACTTTCTAAAATCGGTTTTTTCATGAACTAAAACATTTATATAATAAGGAACGGAATCTTTGCAAACCGTGGCTATAATGTTCATGAATCGATTCGAGTGAATCAAAACCGATTTTTCTTCGACCGTGTATTGTATACCTCTATAAGATCTAAGCAATTGAACAACTCTCTAACTAGTTCATTTGAGTCATTTGAACTAGTTATGGTGAATATGAATAAGGTTGATATGAAAGTACTCATATGGATAACCATTGGTTAACTATTGTTGAACCAACTAAGTGTACACGTTGAGGTACGGTTACTCAAACCTAAATGAAATTACATTTCATTTGTGTATAACAAGCTAAGTTCGATCTAATGGCTGAAAGATATTAGCTTGAATCTAATCAGGTTTTCATCTAACGGTGAATATTGAATGCTTTGTTACCAAGGTAACTTAGAGTACAAACCTTGATTTGAAGACTATATAAAGGAGAACTCTAGCAACTGGGAAACATAATCCCCACACCTCATGTGTGATACTAGTTGTATAAGATAGAGTCGATTCTCCTTTAACCTTAGGTTTTTCACGAAACCCTGTAGGTTAACGACTTAAAGACTTCATTGGGATTGTGAAGCCAGACCCTATTATCTTCTATGTAATTGTGTGATCTGATCTTGTTGTTTCTATCTTGATTGAGTGCAATCTTAAGATTTGCTTGAGATTTATATCTCCGATAGGCAAGATAGAAAAGTAGTCACAAACAACTTCGTATCATCGTTTGTGATTTCACAATATCTTGTTTCATTAATCGATTAAGATTATTGTGAGGTGATTGATACTAGGTTATTCTTTGGGAATATAAGTCCGGTATATCAATTGGTTCATGTTTACCTTGATTTATCAAAAGACGGAACAAAACTCGTAGGTATTTCTGTGGGAGACAGATTTATCTATTCCTATAGACTTTTCTGTGTGAGACAAATTTGTTTATCAAGTCTTCGACTTTGGGTCGTAGCAACTCTTAGTTGTGGGTGAGATCAACTAAGGGAATCAAGTGTGTAGTATCCTGCTGGGATCGGAGACGTAAGGAACGCAACTGTACCTTGAATCAGTGTGAGATTGATTAGGGTTTAACTACAGTCCAAACCAAAGTTAGTTTTTAGTAGGCTAGTGTCTGTAGAGGCTTAATACAGTGTGGTGTTCGATCTGGACTAAGTCCCAGGGTTTTTCTGCATTTGCGGTTTCCTCGTTAACAAAACTTCTAGTGTCTGTGTTATTTCTTTTCCGTATTATATTTTGTTATATAATTGAAATATCATAGGTTGTGCGTTGAATCAATCAATTGGTAAATCCAACCTTTGGTTGTTGATTGAAATTGATTGATCCTTGAACATTGGTCTTTGGTACCGTTCAAGTTATCTCTCTTATATTCAATCGGTCTCGAAAATTATTATTTGTTTGATTATGGATTGAATTGAGAGATTGAGATATAACTCCTTGATATACTTTTCTTAAGATTGAGTCTAACTGTCTAGTTGATTCTCTTGGAGTTAGTCCATTGTTGATGGTGGATTTTCAACAAATGGTAAAACTGTAAAATCATGAGGCATGTTTTTGACACGGCTTTCAGGCATGCAACGATTCATATTTTACGAAACCTTGATGAATATGTTGTCTAAAATCCCTACTGGCTGAGCGATTCGACTCCAAGAATTTCATCATGACCTCTATGCAGATTAACAGTTCCATGAATGCAGGAGAGAGACCCACCTCCACATAGAAGAACGATTTGGGCGGTTCTCCGTAGATTGAGAGCAAGAACGCCTTCAGGAAGTCGGTGACACTCACTGTTCCCTGACTATGTGGAGAGACCGTATATAGATTCAGGCGGTTCTCCGTAGATTGAGAGCACTAACACCTTCAGGTCGTAGACAACAACGTGACTCCCTGACTATGCGCCATTCAGAATGGATGTGACGCCTTAACTGGATAATATTCTTTCTGCAATAGATCAATTCAGCTGTGACGTTCACCATTGAATTCCCAGAATAATCTATTATTGCTCCTATTCCATGGTCGAATCCACGACCTGATCCCATGGAATGGTAATAAACATTGCTCCGATTCTATGATCGAATCCATGATTTGATCTCATAGAATGGAAATAAACAACTGTATTATCTCGTTACTCCGATTTCATTATCGAATCCACAGCTGATCTCATGGAATGGTAATAAATAATTTTATTACTCCGATTTTATGGTCGAATCCACGATCCCATGGAAGGTAATGCCTGTTTTATTATTCCGAATTCATGATCGAATCCACAGCTGATCCTATGAATTGATAATAAATCACTACTCATTTTTATTACTCCGTTTCATGAATTATTATCCACTGAATTTCATGAATTAGTAATAAATACCAAACTACCGGGCATCTGGACCATCGCTGAGTAAGCCCCACAAAAATGGTGCAAGTGTACTCGACAATGATGCACGACTGAGCACCCGGATGCACAAACGAGCATCCAAAAACATGGACAGGCGAGGAATGCTACGCAAAACTGGAGAAAACGACAAATAGTAATAAAATAATAAGAAGCGCTGAGGGGCCGGGCCCACCGGCCGGCCGGCCATGCCCTAGCCGTGGCCGGTCCCATGCCTCCTTTATTATTTTCCCCTATTTTGTTCTTTTCATGAACTCATGAAAACTCCTTGATTTTAGAAACTTTCCTTGTTTTTGCGCAAAACTTATGAATTTCCCATAACTTCATGGATTCATGAAATAATATTATAAAATAGGGAAAGGTGTGCGGGACCGGCAACCTAGCCGACCGGCCAGGCCTTAGCCGTAGCCGGTCCCGCACCTCATAATCCCTAGCCTTTTATAATTATTACTCCCCAAATTCATGAAACTCCTTCGTTTCAACAAAACTCATGGATCCTCCGTATATCCTAGTTTCATGAAAATAATAATATAAACTTAGGGAAAGGTGTGCGGGACCGAGCAACATAACCGGCCGGCCATGCCCTAGCCGTGGCCGGTCCCACACCTTGCAATCCCTAATCTTTTATAATTATTATTTTCCTCAATTCATGAAACTCCCGGGTTGGAGCAAAAATCATGATTTTGTCATAACTTCTCAAATTTTGCTCGAATCATGAAAAACCAAAATCCAACATGGTCACACGACCGGCTAGCCTCCCACGGAAATTTTATATATTAAAATACACTTATTTTAATATTTACAGAATATTGATGAATTGAGCATACATGCTCATTCCAACAAAAATCAAGAATTTCAGTCAAGATGAAACTCTTCTGAAAATTCACAACGTTGCTCAAACTCACATCAGGAAATACTGAAACTCTCAGTATGGAGACACGGACACCACGGCAACGTGTGCATGCCTTCATGATCGACCAGGGTCATCCCTAGGTCTTTCACAAAGCCGGTCCCACATGTTTTCATAATTCTGACCTAATTTGCTCAATTGCTAGTATTGGGCCCAAACTTTCTTCAACCAACCTGCGGATTGCTCAAACGGACAACAACTGGTAACTTGCCCACCAAGAGCCGGTCCCATGCTCTGTTGGTAGGACCTCACCTTTCATATCTAGGTTTTATCACCTAATGCTGAAACCAACAATATTTTAGTAAATGATGAAACCGATACTTAATCATCATTCTTTCACCAACTCTCGAACTGAGAATCCTGGTGCATGCTCATTCGAGCACTGGGCACCACATGGACTCCCATCATCCCATGTGGTCGGTCCCTATATCACTCATGACCTATTTTCAGTGACCCATCAACTATGATATGAAATTAGGGTTTCGAATAAAATGTTCTACGAATCATTCTGAGCAAGATTCAAGAACTAATGAATTTATATTGATTCAGCAACCAATATCTGAAGTAATCATATAATATTTGGTAATCTACCAATATTTTAATATTTTATTGGGTCACGTCACCAATAAATATTTCGTCGAATTGAGCATACTTGCTCAAATATTGATCCAGCTATCAATATTTAGTGAATTATCAGTAATTTGTCGAATTGAGCATACTTGCTCGATTGTACGATTAATTATCAACATTCAGTATTTTGTTGAATTGAGCAATACTTGCTCAGCTGCTCGTCAAATTCTCAATATTCAGTAATTCGTCGAATCGAGCGGTCAGTAATTCATCACTGAATCTACAATACTGACACCATTTCAAGAATTACATGTTCGATCCATGAATCGCTGATCATTCACCACTTATGATCGATTCAACAGAACCTAGACTCACTATCTAATCAGTCAACAACGGACTAATCAATACACGTATGTCACTCATACTCCACGATTCGTGAGACATCAATCACGTCAAATTGGGGGATAACAACTAGGGTTTTGGTGTGGAGGCCTACAACACGTGGATTCATCCACAACGAGAGATGTGAGTAAGTCGTGTCAACGGTTGGAGGAGTTAGCAAAGTAGTGGGTAAATGATCAACCTAGTCTCTGCACGACCTGGAACTGTTTGTACCACGATCTCCCACTTTCCCACTCTTTCACTCAAGAAACCGTCACACTTACAGGGATCAATGTGTTCATAACTCTGACAATATAAATAAGTCTCTGAATCCATGATTGAGGAGAACAAACAACGAATGATCACCAGATATCAGCAATTGTCGACACAGAATTCTCTCGAGTAACTACTCTCAAGAATTCAGCAATCCACCATAACTTGTTTCGAACTCATCAGTTCACCAAAATTGCAGAAACCTTCAACACATCCACAATCCTTGATCATCACTGATCCCACACAATTCCCAGCTTCCCTCCAAAAGATCAACCCATCTCCCTCTTTGCGACCGAATTGACTCTGGAACGGCCATTGACTTGGTTTAGGCCGGAGTCCTACAGATTGATCTCTCGAATCTAAGCATTCCCTTTGTAGTGCATCTGTGTGAGGATTAACATTTCGCCCGGCTGAGGAGTCTCGACAGCACGCTCGTCTCTTCGCTTTCCGAAAACCGGCGACTCGTTTTTCCCATCTACAGATTGCCGACTGTTGTGGTTTTTTTTTTTCTAGTGATAAGTAAAAGTTCGTTGCTCGGACTTGTAAAGATTTAAAAAACAAAATATATACACAATATTTGTCACAGGATCAAGAGACACTAGGACACAGGATTCCACCATTAATCACTCACACAATTCATATATTTATTCAAAACAATTATAGCTCAAATCATAAGGACTCTCATTCTTGCCAAGGTAGATTTTTAGAATATTTATTGTATATCACTAGCATGACGCACCAAAAGCACTACGACCAAGCATACATCATCATACGATATCACAACCAATTAAGAAAAATCATAAATCGATTAATAAAAAATGAAAGTAGTCAAAAAAAGAATTAATATAATTATCATATGCGTAAAGAACGACTTCCTCCATCATCCCAATGTTGGGGTTTAGCTAATCATAATAATCATGTTCTCAAAATATATATTTGATGCTCAAAGTATGATTAAAAGATTCAAAAATTATAAAACAGTGGTTCTAAGACTCACAAAACACGTCCAGAAAGAAACGATACCAGAAAACTGCCGCTAAACTGCGACACTTCTCCACTGCTGCCGGAACTGTTGAAAAACGACGGTCTTTGGCCGTCCGTTCTTCGTGTTCTTGAGATCCTCCTTCTTCTTCAGCAGCAGCAGGTGAACAATCCTGCAAGTCCCGATTTCTCGCTCCTCTCGGCTCTGGCTAGAACCCAAACTCTTGAACCCCCTTTTATGAGACCATAAAATGCTATTTATACACAACAGGAGCAACGAATCACTCACAATAACTCCACATAATTCTCATTTACTCGGAAAATATTTTTTTCATTTTCTTCACTGTCAGCCAAGATACGATCTTTTCCACCTCTTCTGCCTGCGCAAATGAGTTGTAATACTTCCATAAGTCACATACAAACTTTATAAGAGAAGATATCTTCCCCTGTTTGTCCACAAACTTTCCAAAATCGGCTCACAGTGCACCCGATAATATCTTCCCCTGTTTAACTTTGATTTCCTCCCACGGCTTATGTGGCCCATTTTGATCGATCAAATTGCTTACAATAGCCCTGTTTAGCTCTATCAAGTTAAGCCCAACTGATTCTTGGTATTGAATCTCTTTAGAAATCTTCCAAAATCAAATCGAAAATTCAACAGCGTCTGCATGCATGTTTCCCGCCATTTTGAATTTTCAAATCGTGAAGAAGGGTGTCCCCCTAACCACTGTTGGGTGTCCCCTTAGCAACTGGGGTGGAAACATCTTTTTTGGGGTGTAAATATCCATGGGGTGCCCTTATCCAACCAAGGGGTGCCTTTAGCAATTCTTCTGGGATATTTTCCGCACTTTTTCGGGGTTCCTCCGTGACATTTCCGGGATACTTCCGGCACACTTCTGGGGCGCTTCCGTATACCGTCAACGGAGCTCCAAACGCCGCATTTTTAACCAATTTCGCCGCAAAACCTTATTTTTCCAAAAACACCTATAAATAAATAAAACACCATAATAAGTACAAAAACGGGCACTAACAGTATATACAAATGAGATATATTAGACATATAAATGCGTCTATCAAATACCCCCAAAATTATTATTTTCTAGTCCCGAGCAAATCAAAACTACAAAATAAAATCCTAACTCACTTTCGCAGGCATCGTCGATTGCATTTAGCATATGCAATAAGCCTTTAAACCCCCAGGTGTCCCTAGTGGCCGAGTTATAGTCTCGGGAGGGCTTACTAGAGATATACCCACAAAACCTTAATACTCCAGACCCTATCTATCTAAAACGAACCTTGGAAGGCACTAAAGAATCTCCTTGGTTGGCATACTTATTGACTATAAGAGGAAGTACCCTGATGCGAAATTCCAATTGATGTACACGAGTTTTCACTCAAGCATACTAAAATTCATATATAAGTGACAGAGCTCTACTCAGATAGTTTGCACTATGGACATCATATTCGGAGTCAAACTAATCACATGGAAAGATTAAGAGATGGATATAGAAAAAACATAGATGGTGTTGATGTTGACCAAATGATCGATGTTTCACATATCTATCTGAAGGCCACTGCTAAAATGAACCTATCCTAATGGACTGAGATACCGGTCTGACTAATATCAACACTGCTGGCATATACAAGGGAACCAGCGGCCGATAACCTAAATCTAGATCAACAAACTGGCATATACAAGGGAACCAATGGTTGACTACATAGAATAATAACCTTTTTTTCTCGATTTTTTTTTTTAACGGCATGAATAGATCTTTTGGATCCAAGCGCATGCTTATTGTCAGCATATTACACGATAGTTCCCACGGGTCCTGCATTCCACGCTTGTTTAGGCGAAGGAGACAGGGAGAACACACACATATTGCTATCCAAGTGTTAATATTTATTCCGATTGGTCTAATTGGTCCGGTCTCAACTTTTTTTTTTATATATAATAACTCAATCACTCTAATTCACCCTAGCAGTGGTAACAACTTGAATCGTGTGCCCTACCTAATCACTTAGAGAAACATAGTTTAAAATGAAAAAAATAAAAAATAAAAATAGAAGTGAAAAGGACTCAACGAAATATGGTGAAACTATCATGTTATTTCTAACACCTGAGCTCTGTGCTTTTATGAATAGACTCTTTAGATGTTTCCATCTATTTCAGATTATTTCCTCAACTCCTACGATCAAAATGCTTCCATCCACTTAGATTAGTTAGTGCAATCCTAAATAGGCATAAATTTCTAAGCTCTGGAGTTTATTTATTATGCAACTAAAAAGTTTCTCCCATACCCCCAAACTTAAATCTAACATTGTCCTCAATGTTCTAAAGATGAAATTAAAAGCATGAACAAGGAGAAACTGTTACCAATGAAGCAAAAGAGATAAGGAAAGATATTACCGTGTCGCTTGATCATGGGATACCTCCCAAGAAGTGCTATGTTTAAAGTCTTCATCCAGACTAAGCAAGGATTAGTCACCACGTAGAATCATATAGTAGTAGCCGGAATAACTGCGGGTCATCTGTATCAAAAAGTGTTACCCACAAGAAGAGGAAACTGCAACAGACCAAGAAGATACCGAACATACCCTTGCTTAAGACAACTACATCTAGTTGTGTTTCAGGTTCAGGCTCTATAAAAGGGTCTAAATAAAAGGTTTTCATCGGTTGGATTTCCTCAAAGCTAAGATCCGGTTCAGGTATTAGAGTCTGGAAAAACTCAACTAAGAACTTAGAAGCACATAACAACAACCTGAATAATTGGGGATCCTCTGAGTCAATTAGATTAGACTCACAAAGTTGACCATAATAATGGTCATTCTTAAGAAAATGTGTCGACCCTAATATCCTAAAGTAATTAGGTTTAGTCTCAAAACTTAATATCCGGCACATCTGAAAATCATATGTTCCCACAATTGGAAGAAAAGTTTTTGGTGGGAAAACAAAGTCAATCTTGGTATCATAGCCTGGGTTAACCACATCAACCAGAGGATGGGTTTCTAACAACTGAGCTTCTCCATGGACATTATTAGGTTCGGGAAAACATGTATGAAGATAATCTTGTAATATGGTTGAGGCATAAATGTCAAATCCTACACGGGGGAACTTTATAAGAGTTAAAGCACATGGAGAATGATAATCACCCCCAAACTTAGAGTTTTCCGTGTCTCTAGAAAGACTAGTCACAACTTCCCTAATTCCTAGGTCATCAGATTCCTGAAAATGGTCAATTGATTCTTCTAAGTCAGGTTCATCCTCACTCATCTCTACAAGTTCATCTTCTTCGTCTAAGACTATTATTTCTAAATCGCTAGACTCTAAAACATTATTCTCAGAATAAACTCGTTCCTCTAAATCATAATCGGCTTTGTAAACAGGAAATACTACATCGTCTAAAATGAGGGTATCTCTAGTCAAATCCTCGTCCTTTTTAATAGGTGAATAATTATTAAAATTATTTGGATTTGAACTAGAAATAATATTATCATTGTAAAGCTCAATTGGAGTAACCATTTCCTGATCACTATTCCTACATAAGTATGATTCTCCATCAACACTATCCTCATCATAATAACATGAAAAAGATCGAACCTCATCAAAACAAGTAGTGTTACCAATTCTAACCTTGTCATCTTGATTATGAAAATAACTATCCTCATTTTTAAGGGTATTATTGGAAACACTATATTGGAAAGTAAGATTATTTTGAGCAAGTCTTTCGTTCGTCTCAGCCACCAGCTTGAGGGATTCCTCTATAAAAAGTTCACTCATTATTATAGTTCTTTCGTCTATAATTACATTATTCATCTCAGCTAACTTACGCGTCGACTCAGCTAACTCCTTGAGGGACTCTTATAAAGGAGGAATAGGAACAGAGGGATCATAAAAAGGACTACTTTTCAATAGTTTGATTGTATCCTCTAGAGACGAAGAACTAGTACTATAATCTTCTTGCTCGTAAGACTGATGCATGTGTGGATAGTAATTGGGCTCACCAAGGTATGACCCATATCCTTCCAAAGGATGGCGTTCCCAACCACTATTCCCAACATGGTCATAACAAGGATGATGTCCATATTCAAATTCAGGTCGATACTCATTGTATTGGCTTCATCGTACCAGTTCGACATTCTTAATTGCAAGGGAATTCTACACAACCACAAACAAGGACGACTCGACTCCACCAAAACAAACCTAAATATTTCTAGCAAACAAAAAGCATGATGGCTTCACTTAGATTGTTTCTAGACTTGATTATATCTCTCGAAGGGGAATTTGTTACAATTTAAGAAAACCCCTCTGGAATCAATCCGAGTCAAAGTAAGTTGAATTGAGGCGAGGGAAGCTCAGTGGAGCTTTGATACCCAAGGCCTCACCGCTATCACAAGGCGTCGCAGTCACGCATTCAACTCACAGAAACCATCATGAACTTCGAGGTGTGCTTAAGAAAGTAACCAATATCCTTCGAAATTTTTTCCTGATAAGCGCGATACCCTATCGGTCTCGTTCTAGTCAAGTTTTAAGCTTGGGTTCGCGTTAGGATTCGTTTTCCTAAGGCGGGCAAGAAGGGAGCGGTGATGAAATCCGAACCCTTATCTTGTATTTGCTAGTCCTTGCCCTTTACTAGGAATTTAAAAACAGTCCAAATTCGTCCTCAATCAATGAATCACCTTAAGGAATACAGTAAACCCGCTAACAGGGGATTCGCGGGTGTTTCAAAAGCTTACCTCCCGTACCAGACGGGGGATGAACCGTTGAAGTCGACTCGGGCCACGACTCCTATGTCATGTACGAACCCGAGGGGCCGAGAAGATATTGTAATCGTCGTCCTTCCCTGCAAACAGTTTATATTTAATTTTTTTTATTAATAATAAGACCCTTCCGTAGGGTTAAAAAAAATAAAAAAAAATGTCCAAAAGTCCAGAATAAAGTCCAACTAAAAAGTCCAAAAATTACAAAAATTATGAAAAATAAAGCCTATTTACAAATTCTAAAAATATTAAATAAAAGCTATATACAAAAAAAAAAATAATAATAAAAATTAAATCCTAAAAAAAAATTATGTCTTTTTTTTCTTCTCTTTTAGCTTTTAGATTTAAGCTTTTTGTTCCCAAGTCCTTAGTATTCCACTTCGAACCTGTAAATCAAAGACACAAAAAGAAACGTAAAAAGGAACAAATAATAGTAAAAAATAAAAATAAACCTAAAAACAAATCTATAAACAAGTCCCCGGCAGCGACGCCATTTTGTTGTGTGTTTTTTTTTTCTAGTGATAAGTAAAAGTTTGTTGCTCGGACTTGTAAAGATTTAAAAATCAAAAATATGTACACAATATTTGTCACAGGATCAAGAGACACTAGGACACATGATTCCACCATTAATCATTCACACAATTCATATATTTATTCGAAATAATTATAGCTTAAATCATAAGGACTCTCATTCTTGCCAAGGTAGATTTTTAGAATATTTATTGTATATCACTAGCATGACGCATCAAAAGCACTACGACAAGCATACATCATCATAATATATCACAACCAATTAAGAAAAATCATAAATCGATTAATAAAAATTGAAAGTAGTCAAAAAAAGAATTAATATAATTATCATATGCGTAAAGAACGGCTTCCTCCATCATCCCAATGTTGGGGTTTAGCTAATCATAATAATCATGTTCTCAATATATAAATTTGATGCTCAAAGTATGATTAAAAGAGTCAAAAGTTATAAAACAGTGGTTATGAGACTCACAAAACACGTCCAGAAAGAAACGATACCAGAAAACTGCCGCTAAACTGCGACACTTCTCCATTGCTACTGGAACTGTTGAAAAACGACGGTCTTTGGCCGTCCGTTCTTCGTGTTCTTGAGCTTCTCCTTCTTCTTCAGCAGCAGCAGGTGAACAATCCTGCAAGTCCCGATTTCTCGCTCCTCTCGGCTCTGGCTAGACCCCAAACTATTGAACCCTCTTCTATGAGACCCTAGGATGCTATTTATACACAACAGGAGCAACGAATCACTCACAATAACTCCACATAATTCTCATTTACTCGGAAAATATTTTTTTCATTTTCTTCACTGTCAGCCGAGATACGATCTTTTCTACCTCTTCTGCCTGCACAAATGAGCTGTAATACTTCCATAAGTCACATACAAACTTTATAAGAGAAGATATCTTCCCCTGTTTGTCCACAAACTTTCCAAAATCGGCTCACAGTGCACCCGATAATATCTTCCCCTGTTTAACTTTGATTTCCTCCCACGGCTTATGTGGCCCATTTTGATCGATCAAATTGCTTACAATATCCCTGTTTATCTCTATCAAGTTAAGCCCAACTGATTCTTGGTATTGAATCTCTTTAGAAATCTTCCAAAATCAAATCGAAAATTCAACAGCGTCTGCATGCATGTTTCCCGCCATTTTGAATTTTCAAATCGTGAAGAAGGGTGTCCCCCTAACCACTGTTGGGTGTCCCCTTAGCAACTGGGGTGGAAACATCTTTTTTGGGGTGTAAATATCCATGGGGTGCCCTTATCCAACCAAGGGGTGCCTTTAGCAATTCTTCTGGGATATTTTCCGCACTTTTTCGGGGTTCCTCCAGGACATTTCTGGGATACTTCCGGCACACTTCTGGGGCGCTTCCGGTATACCGTCATCGGAGCTCCAAACGCCGCATTTTTAACCAATTTCGCCGCAAAACCTTATTTTTCCAAAAACACCTATAAATAAATAAAACACCATAATAAGTACAAAAACGGGCACTAACAGTATATACAAATGAGATATATTAGACACATAAATGCGTCTATCACCGACCACAGTGGGAGATTAATCTCTCGGTTGCAATCTCAAGCTTTCACAAGATGGTTGATCTTAGGTCATGCACAATCGCAGATCCTAACATAAACAATGCTACCACTAGAAACAACTACAACGGCGAGGATATTCCATAAACCATGCCTGCTACTAACACTGATGGTGGTGACGTCACTCCTCCTCACACCAACTTGGGAAATCATCCTCTTTTGGGAAGACACCCTGAAGAAGTCATAGAGAATCCACCCACCATGGCTGATCTTATCAAAGTGCAAGAAACCCTTGCTAATAATCAAACTGACATGGCCGCAACACAAAAGTAACTTTTCGGTTTCCTCAAGACTCTCACTGAAAAGATGGCAGAGAAACCGCAAGAAAAGGGAAAAGCAAAAAAACCTGTTTCAAATGACGATCCGGAGGTCATTCCAATTCATACAATCGATGACGATGAAGTCCATAAGGTTGTAAAGAAAACATCATCAGGAGAGGCTGTCAATTTCATCACTCGTGAAGAACTGGAGCGTTTCATGGAGGACCATGGGAAAAACACTACACCAACCGTCCACCATCACCAACCTCCATACCCGTCTACTACGCAAAGTATCCCTCTTCCAAAAGGCTATACTTCTCCAACATTCACGATGTACAATGGAACTGGGAACGCTCGGGAACACGTTTCTCGATTCCTAGAGGCACTAGGAGAGCATGAACAGAATCATGTTGTCTGTCTCAAGGAATTTTTGAAATCTCTAACGGGCCGGGCATATACCTGGTACAACAACATCGCACCATGAAGCATTGACAACTGGGGAGCAATGGTTAACGCCTTCTACAGAAAATACTTCTTCGTCTCTGAGAAGATTAATCTTTCTGACTTAGGGAGGATGGCTCAGAAGAATAACGAAAATCCTAACGATCATGTGAAAAGGTTCAGAGTCCAAGCTTTGGATTGCCCTGATCCCAACGTTACAGAAAAACAACTGGTGGATTTGTGTATCAATGGGATGATCCCAGTATACAGATCTTTGCTGGAGAATCTATGTTTTCAGACCTTTTCATAACTTCATGAAGTGGCCAAAAGATAAGCAACCACTGCTCCCGCCTTGCTGGAAATAACGAAAACTGTCAAAGTAGAGGAATCGAAAGACACTCGAAGCAATACTGCCAGCCGTATGATCAACAAACAGTACAGTTTCGAGACTTCCGTGAATGTTGTTGAAGGAATCAAGAGGAAAGCTGACGCAAAACTACATAAAAATGTTCCTTCAGCGTCCAACCCCTCAAAAGCGCCA
The DNA here is from genome assembly GCF_003573695.1 of Papaver somniferum. NCBI lineage: Eukaryota > Viridiplantae > Streptophyta > Magnoliopsida > Ranunculales > Papaveraceae > Papaver > Papaver somniferum. The sequence goes on from NC_039362.1 coordinate 167,073,897, forward strand.
AGGAAGGATGGTCAAGCCAGGAATGCACAGTCACCGACTCAACGTCAAAAACAGAATGATCAAGATGCGCCTGATTTCCCCTTTTCTATGAAAGAAGTAATTGAATTGTTGGAAGACTGGATTCAATATGGTGTTATTCAATTGCCACCCGTGAATAATGAGCCGACTGAGGAACAAATGGAGGATCCGCGCTACTGTCGTTTCCATAGGTATGTCAGTCATCCGACAAGTGATTGCCGAATCTTAAAGCGCATGTTCAAAGAGAAGGTCGATTCAGGAGAATTGCGGACTGATGGAGTATACAGAAATCCTCTCCCAATCAGAACATTTACACTCTCCGAGCAGCCGGTCAAAGAGGTAGTTCAATCCTTAATTGAACATGTATGTGAATTTTTGTACCTGTCAAAGGCTCAAAGAAATGACATGTTTGCTGTGTTGAACCACATCATGTCAGGAAAACGATTAGCGATTCAAGAGACAGTCCCTGAACCTCCAACCACCGACAAATAAATGTACGACTGGGGACTACTCACCTCGGTACATCTCAAGGGCAATGAGTTCAGAAGAGTACTAATTGATGTTGGCATAGCTATCAACATAATTCCTCTGAAGACTCCCATGGATGCAGGCATTACTTGCCAAGAAGCAACCCACGCTCCTATTTCAATCAGAGATCATGAAGGAGCCTCCAAATAAACATACGGTTTCATCATCCTTAAGATAAAGATCGATTCGACTTGGGATGAAACCAAGTTTCACATTATTAGGGAGGATCCTAGATATGATATTATCCTCGGACAAACATGGATTCATGCTGACAAAGCGACTCCAACATCTCCAGTCGAACATTCACCCGTTGAAGTCTCCCATTCAGAGGAAGCAGAGGATACTCCAACATTTGAGCACCTGGAAGCAGTTAAAGCTTCGATGGAACTGACACAAAAACCTGAAGAAGATCCACATACCTTCATCAAGAGGTTCCGCACTAAGGCAAGTCTTATTCCTCCTCATACCCCATTATCAACTTTTGATCTTGCTGCCTTGGAACGAGTACTCAATTCCGCGAATCACCTAGCACTCACCATATGCTACGAATGGTCGACTTCGCCTCAACAATACTTCACCAAATGGTTAGATGCAGAACCCATCAAAATCATGCATTCCACTGACACGGTCATCTCCGAGATAATGGCCGAATTTGATAAACAATATCCTAGGTGTTTCGCTTTTCGCGACTGTCCATATGTGCCACAAGATCGGGAGATCGCGTCAACATGTAATCTCGTGGTACTTGGAATTTCAATCCAGCAGAAAATATTCAGAGCACGTATAGCCAAACCTCACAAGTTCCTTGAAGGGGATTTGGTTCTCAAGACAACCAGACGCAATTTCCATTCGACAAGGAACTCCAACTGGGAAGGGCCTTTCTCGATTGCTAAATTATTTGCTGGAGGGTATTACAAATTGGTCGGCATGAAGAGCAGGACATTTGTCCCAATAGTTGATGAGAAATGGCTCAAAATCTTCAATGTTTGAGAGGTCGCTTATTCGAGGCACAAAAACGCTATTGGTTTTAGGATTTTCTTTTACATGTATTTTCAATTCCTCCAAAATGTTTGCAATACTTGCATTCAGTATTTGAATTCAGCAATTTATCAAATTCAATTCATTTACTTAAAGAAAATCTCTATCAAACCCAAAGAAAATCCTCAATTTCAAAACCAATCAACAATTCAAAGCTAAAATAAAACCTCACGCCTCTCAGAAGTCCAAAATTCAAGATATCATAGAAAGGAAACTAAAGAAAGTCAGCAAAGTAAGATTTCTTTTTTTCTGCATCCTGCAAGACTTGTAAAGCAGCTTTCTCCGCCTCCAGCTTCTTGGTCAGCTCAGCAACTTCATCCATCTTCTTCAACACGGCATCACTGGTGGTGAAAGGAGTGTCACCTTTCACTGATTTCCTAATAGCATCAAGCTTTTGACGAAGCCATTTCTGATTGAAGCCAAGTTCTTCAGCTTTCTTCAAGTTGTACTCCCAATCAAAGAGTACATCCCGGGTGACAGTACTTCTAGTTGTGATGCGGATATTTATTGAACAAATGCTATAGCTCATCCCAACTCATATCATAATAGTCAGCATCCATGGTTCCCCCCACTTTAATCCCTGTAATCTTGTTCGCCTCATCGGGAGTGATTTTTATCTCTCCAAAAGGTAATTGAAACGTATAAGTCTTTGGACAAAATATCTCGGGAAAGGCGGAGATAGTCACTCTATCACATTCCTGATGTCCATTTTGAATCGCATGCCATAAAGCAGAGGATTATACGTAAGCAACCACCTAGGGATCTCTTCAGATAATTTCCATTCTGCTGCCCTATGGTGTCTCAATACTTACACCACATCGTTGTGATCAGGAGTCTCATGTATTCTCTTTGCCCAAGATTTGACGTGACCAATCAACACCCTTCCTCCATATTCCGGAAGACCATGGGGAAAACCATCCTCTCGAGGTTCTATTATGTTGAACTTATGAGAAATGTGAAAACCTGTAAACCGTGGTTCATCAAGATTCTTCTTTTTCTGGGGTTTAAGTTGATGTTGAGGTTCTTCATTATCATCATCTTTCTCTTCATCATCACGATCACTATCTCTTCCTCCATCTCTTTCTTCTTGTTCTTGAACTCTAATTGTTCCTTCTTCTTATCTTTGTATCTCTGGCAGTGGTTCATGAATTTCTATAGCGGTGTCTTTGTCATTTTCTCTACCTCCTGCTCCCAATTTTTTGGTACCTCCTTCTAGAGGATCGGGAGTTTTGGAAGTAGAAGGAGTAACCTCCATCTTCTTCCTCTTGTTAACTTCGTTATTCCTAAAACAAGTATAAAACTTGATTAATTCTGTTAGAGCATTGTTCGGTCGAACTCGCATGCGTTGCTATCTCAAGCATGTTTGTCAATGTTAGTGATCAAAACTATGAGTCTTGATTTCTGGCCTATTTAGATATCTCGGGACTAGGACATAGATTGTGTAGTTGAGCTTTAGACTTCACGACGTTCATCTCTTGAAGACGAAGAACTACTAAGGGGAGCTTGTGGAACTTCATCGACAAAAGGTATGTGGAGACTGAAACTTATCTATCACTTGGAAAGTATATTTCTACTCTATCTCCTATGTTGAGACATAAGTCGTGTTATGATATAGTTTTCTATTATACACATTTGAGATTTAGAGTTGAGTTTATCTCGCTTATATATTTCTCGGAATATGTGTTGGCAAGCTTTCACTTCGGCCGAATTCATCTTACATTCGTGAAGAAAGTCTGAATAAGATCATATGAAAATTGTCGAGTCACATCTTGCATGGTTTGTGTGATACAATCATTTGGTGTTGTCTTGGAATGTTTCATTATGATAATTTCAATAACTTGAAAATCGCTTTGACGAAAAATAGTTTGTGAACAATAACTATATAACGTCCTCTAAGAAAGTTTCAATGATTGAAATAAAGAGTTTAGAATCATGTAACCATGTTTGGATATAATCATAGTGTGTTAATCACATTAGTGTACAAGTCCAAAACCGGGAACCTAAAGTATGTGTACCCATACGCGTACTGGTGGTTACTGATGTCTGGGTAAGTATGCGTACCCGTACACATACCGGCGGAAAGTTCACATCCGTGAAAATCTGATGGAGTTTGGAATGTGTTGAAGTATGTGCACCCGTACGCGTACTGGCGTAACCAAACTCAAGTCCGGCTACTCAAGTATGCGTACCCGTTTGCGTACTTGAGTGGGTTACTTTCTAAAATCGGTTGTGTACATGAACTTAAACATTTATATAATAAGGAATGCAATCTTTGCAAACCGTGGCTATAATGTTCATGAATTGATTCGAGTGAATTAAACCGATTTTGTTTCGATTGTGTTCTTGTATACTTCTATGAGAATATAACAATTGAACGACTCTTTAACTAGTTTCATTTGAGTCAATTGAACTAGTTATGGATAAGATGAATATGGTTGATATGAGAGTTATCATGTGGCTAACTTCGGTTGACCATTGTTGATCCAACATGAGTGTACACGTTTGGGTACGGTTCATAAACCTAAATGAGGGTACATTTCATTTGTGTGTAACAAGATAAGTTCGATATAACGGTTGAAAGATATTAGCTTGGTTGAATCAGGTTTTTCACCTAACGGTGAATATTTAATGCTTTGTTACCAAGGTAACTTGGATTGCAAACCCTGATTTGAAAACTATATAAAGGAAAACTTTAGCAACTGGGAAACCTAAGGTAGAGTCGATTCTCCTTTAACCTTAGGTTTTCCTAAACCTTGAAGGTTAACGACTTGAAAGACTTCATGGGGATTGTGAAGCCAAACCCAACTATTTCTCTTGTAGTTACGTGTTCTGATCTTGCCCGATTCTATCTTTTGAGTACTATCTTCTCTAAGATTTGCTTGAGATTAATTTCTCCGGTAGGCAAGATAAAACGTGATCACAAACATCTTCGTCTCATCGTTTGTGATTCCAATATATCTAATTTCACCATCATACAATTTAGATTATTGTGAGATGATTGATAATACTAAGTTGTTCTTCGGGAATATAAGTCTGGTTTATCAATTGGTTCATGTTCACCTTGATTTATCAAAAGACGGAACAAAAACTCTTGGGTATTTCTGTGGGAGAAAGATTTATTCAATCCTATAAACTTTTTTGTGTGAGACAGATTTGTTTATCAAGTCTTCGACTTTGGGTCGTAGCAACTCTTGGTTGTGGGTGAGATCAACTAAGGGAATCAAGTGCGTAGTATCCTACTGGGATCAGAAACGTAAGGAGCGTAACTGTACCTTGAATCAGTGTGAGATTGATTTGGGTTCAACTACAGTTCATTCCGAAGTTCATTAGTAGTAGGCTAGTGTTTGTAACGGCTCAATACAGTGTGGTGTTCAATCTAGACTAGGTCCTGCGGTTTTTCTGCATCTGCGGTTTCCTCATTAACAAAATTCTGGTGTCTGTGTTATTTCTTTTCAGCATTATATTTTGTTATATAATTGAAATATCACAGGTTGTGCGTTAAGATCAATCAATTTGAATATCCAACCTTTGGTTGTTGATTTATATAGATTGACACTTGAACATTGGTCTTTGGTACCGTTCGAGTTAACTCCTCTTATATTCAATCGGGCCCGCAGATTTCTATTTGCTGATTGCGGATTGAATTAAGAGTTAGAGATATTAAACTCTTTAATATACTTTTATCTAGATTGAGTCTGTCTGTCTAGTTGATTCTCTAGAAAGTGTATTGGAGTAAGTCCTCTCAGATTGCCAAACGAATTGTTGGGTGTGGTTGTTAGACCCCCGCTTTTTCAAATACATTGAACAAAAGAAAAATGGTGAATCAACTCATGTCTCATATGGTAAGAGTTATCAAATAAAAGGGTTCTGCGATCCCGAAATACCCATTATAAGCCGAACCCAATAAAAAGTTCATTGACTATGAATCACAGAGAGTAGTCTAGCTTAAAATTGCAATATCATAACCAGCCGAACCACTTGAACTATATACATTATTTTTTTATAAACTAGACGATCAATATTCGGCTCAAATTCAATATTATCGAATAAGCCGAACAACAAATGCATCTCCTCTCTGTGACTAGGTTCGGCGTAAATTACATATGAAATTTTAAGACGGATTGTTCATATACACTTTCAAGATGAAATATTAAGAACATTTCGGCTTGTAATACTACTAAATTTTGAGCCGAACCCAATACTGTAACCGTCAAAAATTCTAATTTTTCAGGAATTAAACCTATTCAATCGATGAAAAACAACAAACAAAGAGATGGGTTTGTAAAACTTACTTTCTTATCCTCATTTCAGGAGTTGGTGCTTCACTTGGTTGAATATATGGTTCGATTTGTGGTTTAATTTCAGTTTCTACACCTTCATCTCATACTGGTTCTTCTTCTTCAATTGATGGATTAGAAGACGATTTAGAATGCCCAATCCCTTCTTTTTTCTCTGTACGAACCATCATGTAGTTGACTTTCATCGACGATGAAGTTTTCACAAATCAACGATTAATTACGGCGATGGAATTTTCTCTCTCGTGAAGGAACACGTTCGGCTAGAGGAGGAAGAAGAACAGATGTTTAGATAACTGATTTTGATTTTTCTCTCAAATTGATTTTAGGTTTTTATATTAAGGGAAAAGTAGTTAATATCGTGTATCAGTATCGTATCGGCCGAGTCTGATACACCCATACAAAAGATTATATCAATTTTTATCAGTGATACACCATTGAGACAAAAATTTATAAATGTTTCAATTTTAAAAAAAAAATTGGTGCCATATGATGCATTAATTCTCAAGATCAGAAGCTTCATAGCACAAATTCAATCCCATTCCACTTTTTATCCCATATTCACTAATCTTATTTCATATGTCGTTATTACTACCCTGGATTCTGATGATGGAGATAAAAGCGTCAACGATAATGAATTCTCATTTGATAAATCTTCTAAAGAAACAGAAGGATCAATAAAGAATCATAGGTGTTTCAAGGATAAGAAACTCATCAAAAAGTGAAATAGTTAGAAATGTCTTTACTGAATGGATTGAGTTTTCAGGGGTATAAAAGAAGAAGATTATTCAGAAGAAGGGTTTTGTTTACAGATTTTCATATCTAAATAATTTATTCTACCAAATTACCCTTAATGATATTATCAGTGTATCGGTAAATCCGATATATCGGGTTGTACTGGCCGATATGAGCGTTTTTATCGTTCATTCTTGTATCGCCGATATTTTAGATACCGTAAAGGTTTTTTCCGATACACGATAGAAACCTATAATATATGCCGGTACAACCGATATTGATTACCTTGATTAAGGATAAGGATAGATTAGTATTTTTAATGGTTTAAGGGTATATAGGTAATTGAAGTACCCAATTGATACCCCTTACAAGGTCACCTAGGACGTGAGAACTATTTTGTATGCCCTGAAATTTTTACGGGTCCGAAAACTATGCCTCGGGAATTCAAACTCGAGAACTCTACTGAAAAATAGTGAACGAGCCAACAATGATAACGCTTTGTGGGACTTTGAACCACGCAGCCACACCATATTTGGAGACAAACTTAACCGAGTCGGGGCATACATTTGCTTATACTGTGCTCCTTCCGTCTCAATAAGAATACGTTTTTCACTTTTCATTTTTGCTAGCACATACTATTTCAAAGAGTTTTATTTTTACCTGAATAAAGGCAATTCAGGCAAAAGTAAAAATAAAAAGTAAGATCGATAATTTTTTGGATACAGGGAGCGTATATGAAAAATCAAATGCTAATAAGTTGTTTGGATACACATTCAGAAGTTGTTTTTTGACTTCTGGAAGCAAAGAAGTCAGAAATTAGTTTGGGTACACAATTTCAAAATGATTTCTAGAAATAAAAAAGTCCTTTTTCTTTTGCGCGTTTGGAGAAGTACTTCCGCTTCCCCAGAAGCAGAAGTCATAAACAAAATTATTTTATTTCTGACTGTTTGGATACCAGAAGCAGAAGTCAGAAGCAAAACTATTTTGCTTCAAAAAAAACTAACTTTTTTGATCTAGAATTCGTTCTGAATTTTTTTTGCCAAACTGATTTCTGATTTTCGACTTCTAGAAGTCGAAAGCAATTTATGAGTGTACATCAAAAGACTAACTTTTCAACTTCTAGAAGTCGTTCTGAAAAATTATTACCAAGCTGACTTCTGACTTTTCCACTTCCAGAAGTCGAAAAGTAATTTCTGAAGCGCGTTTGGATACACACTCAGAAGTTTCTTTTTGACTCTAGAATTCGAAAAGCAAAAAGTCAGTTTGGGCATAGAATTTTAAAACGACATCAAAAGTTAATTTTTTGTGAAGCAAATTTGCTTTTGATTTCTGCTTTTGACTGCTACTTCCGGAAAAGTAAAAGTTAGAAATAGATTTGTATCCCAACGAGCAAGCATATGTCCAAACACCCTAAAAGTATAAGCACTTCCGCTACAAACACGCTATTAAAGATCGCCTTTGTAAGAAGGAATCGTTGGGTAATAAACGGCTGTCACAATTAGAGTTTGGTGGCATCTAAAAGACTAAAAGCCATGGTCCCTATATAAATTTATGATGCGTTTACAAATGGGCCCTAAATCTGACAGCGACCTTCGGTTAACTTATTGCGATCTTGATTTATAGATTACTACTAGTAGGGATGAACATCGGCCGGTATGGACCGGTTTTTATCTCATCCGTATCCAATCCACTACGGATTTTAATTTTGGCATGCGCATCCAATCCAACATCCAACGGATTTGTATGCAATGGATGCATAAATGAACGGATTAAATGCGGATAATTCAATGGATTTGTGTTAGCTAAAATTTATAATGAAAAAATAAAACCAATATAGTTGACTTCTTATAGAACCTACACATTTTATATATGTATATAAATATAAAAATTCCATGGACAACACTCCAAGCAAACACCTTAAAAATTCTAAGACTATCTATATATTTTTCAGAAACTATATAAATGCCCTTAATCTAACGGATATGAATGTCCAATGGATTTTCAAGATTGCATCCGTACCCAATCCGTTGGATTTCAAAAATCTCATCCACGTCCAACTTATTGGAAAACGGTCCGGGCATCCATCCACAAAAATAAGGTTGGTCCCGGTTAAATCCGCGGAATACGGATGAAATGCTCACCCCTAAATTTACCAGTTCTTCATATTTTCAATTCATTTATAGGCCCACTCCCATTGACTTGTGAGTAGGGATGTGCAGAAAAACCGAAACCGCGAATTTCACCAGCAACCATCCACAAATTTACGGGTGAAAACCAATCCGCAAGAGTCTATGGACCGGACACGGTTGAGTTTTCAAATCCGCAAGTTTTAGCGGTTTGGTTGCGGTTGGTTTTGTGAATCCATGGATTCACCTGCACCGCAGGAAAGGAAAGGAATTTGATAGAAATACTAGGGATAATATTAAAAATATGAGTTATATATAAACATCTTATATTTGTGAAATATAAAACAGTTTCACTTCAGGCTACCTTCTTCTCTGCCGACGGGAGGTTCTTTTTTTGTTGAGCCTCAGATCCTTCACCCAAAGAATCCCGTCTTGTTTAACATCAGCATGATCTGGGGCTGGCTTTTTGTTTGGAGTTGGTTGTTCTCTTGGTGTTGGAGAAAGTAATTTCTCAAACTTCTGTGCAATTAAACTCATATTCGAATTTTCTCCTGATGTTTCCCATTCATTAATCTTGGTTGCGATGTAACCAGCATCCTGTTTAATTTCAGACTGGTACCGCACATCAGTTACTGCATTGGCTTCTAATTGGCGGCGTGTATTCATCTGTTTCCTTTACATATTTTTTTTCGGACGAAATCCGCGGTTGATCCGCATCCGGACCGTGTAACGGTTCAATTTTTCGCGGATGTGCGGATGTAAAATTCGCGGGTAATTGGACCGGTCACGGTTCAATTTTCCAAATCCACAATTTTTATGGTTTAGTTGTGGGTGACCCCTAATCCGCAACCGTCCGTCCGCTTGCACATCCCTACTTGTGAGGATTGAGGACTGGAGAAATGAAAATGCAAAATGAACCACGTACACAAAACTCCTTCATCTTCTCAAGTTACATCGAAAAAGAAAAAACAAACAAACAGAGAAATACAGTAAATAGACTCATCATCACGTGGATTTGTACGAGACATGCATCTTTTTGTTATTATCAAATGCAAATCTGTCTTTTTATGCAAGTGAATGGACAAAAAAACATGTGTAGTTACTACTTATTTCATCTCCAGTTATTGGGGTCTCTCCACTCTTGATTGTGTTTTAGAAAGTTTTGAACCATCGACTTGATACTTCTATGATTTACTACCATGCGGCATCGGTTCATTTGACCAGGTTGGTTAGGCAGTCAGTAGCCTTATCTGTATTTGGATTGGACCATGTCGTAGTCCTCCTATGCTTGGAAGGTTGTCCCCTCGTTTTTGGACCTTCCATGTGACTTTAGGTAACTTATGAGAGCGAATTATAGCCGCCAGAGCCCTGACGTCTGGGTTTTGGGATTGTAATCGTTTGAGTTGGCATTGAGAAATGATTAAACTACGGAGAGAAGCTGGGTTAATCAAACGCATTGGGAAATGGTAAACCTATAGAGAGAAACCTCGTTGGTAAATCAAACATATTGGGAAATAATTTACCCTATGAAGAGAAAGCATGTGGGTTAATCAAACTATGCGCGAAACTGGCTTAACTTTTTTGTTTTTTTTTTTCTGTACGTGAAGAATTTGGTGCCGAACAGTTTTAAATTTTGGAACTCAGGTCATTGGTATTCATTGGTATTATTACGAGTAACTTTATTATTGTATTGCAGTGAAAATTGGCTTAACTTGATGACACAATTTTTTTTGTCTTATTTTTAGCGCTATGATTTTGATAGTTTTGTCACCCGTTTAACACCTTGTTCGCCGGTTGTTCTCAATCCCGAATTTATTTTCTGGAGACCCTGTTTGGTTATTCTTGTCATTGTTCATGGTGTTTTTCGTCATGTTCATCTTCTTACTATTTTTAAAGATGTTTGGTCTGGTCTTGATTATCAGGTTGCTTCTAATCTGCTTCTCATATTCATCATTTTTATTACGAGCTACGTGTGCTTTGAAGAAAAGTTCTCTTAATATGCGAGCATATGTAAACCATGGCCGTGATCCAATAGTCTTCCCGCATCGTACGCTGGCACTGAATTATGTCGTTGTCCTTTTACTGGTTTAGACACTTCTTATAATTCATTAATCACTTCTCCCTCTGTCGCTATGAATTCTATGCAAACGAAAAACTTTCTTACACTTTTTCTTTTTTACTTTTGAGTTATGTATGGATCACCAGATCGAATCTCATAATTTTCAACATGTGGTTAGTATTATTGTACCTACTTCGTCTCGTCTGCCGTCCTCGTCTTCATTTCTATAACCTTAGAATCATGATAGTAAATCACAAGCTCCTAAATGTTATGGTATATTACTTCAGTTATGCGGTAGCAATGTTCATGAAGCTTCTAACTTTTAGAAACGTCATGATCACAATTTTCGTTCGCCTCGTCGAGAACCACCTTCAGGTACACCAATGATCTCTCTCGTTGATAGCTACCTTGAAAATTTTTTGCGCATAGGTTGCACAAGTGCCTAGCTTTCATTATACTATTAATTGGATTCCTGACAATGGTATTACCGATCATATTCCCAATGATCTTTGTCATCTACATCTTCACTCAAAGTATAACGGTTCCGATCAAGTCAACATGGGTGATGTTAATTCTTATATTCCATTATATCACGTTGGTTCCTCTATCTTAGGAACTCCTGACGGTAAGTTACACCTTCATAGTACTCACTTTGCTCATAAGATTTCTCATGACCTTTTATCTTTTTCTTATTTCACAACTTTTATTGATGTGTTGTTTGAATCTTGTTGTTAGAGCACTGCTCGTTTGAACCCACCAAGCGTTGATATGTCAAGGTTGGTTGTCATATTTTAGTATCAAAACTCATAAGTCGCTTGATTAGATTATTAGAGTCAACTTCATTAGGCTAGACTAGGAAGTCTAGAAATATTGAGACATACAAGTATTACTCTGAAGACCCGAAGAATCCGAAGACATCATCCTTCTACTTGAGGTTAGTATTACATGACTTGACTTGTTTCCAGTTTTATATCTTAATTTTTAAATTCGTTTTAGATTGAAGACATAACATGCGAAGTTATATACATGAAACTCTAGCATTAAAGACTTGATCATTTTATTATGATCAAAGTGTCAAGGAGGAATATATCAATAATTGCGAGTGCTTTATATTGGTATATTATACTGCGAAGTATAATGCTTATCTTTTGTACTTCGTAATTGCAACATCAACATAATCTTTGTAACTCGTTACTATATTCTTACTGAACATAGGTTTGATTTCATGCATAAATAACTATGTTTAATTACATGAGCTTAAGGAAGTAGACTTGTGAACTTGTTTCGTAGTTGAAAGAAATCAATAGGATTGAAGGTCTGGTTTTCATTGAAGATCTAAGGTTGGACCAATCCTAACCTATATTAGGAGTCAAGGTAGAACCGATCCTAACTTATGTTGGGATTCAAGGATATTGGGAGTCAAGGTAGAACCGATTCTTAACCTATGTTGGGCACGTACACTTTAGGGTTTGTGTAATTTGGAAATTGGGTTTGCAAAATGGGAAAATTCAAGATGTCAACATAATGAGTAATTTGAACATATGCTCAAATATTATTTCTTAATTGTTTCAAAATATTCTTTGATACTCAAGGTGAGATCCCAAATCGAAATGTTTGAGAATCTTTTGATATTTTGGAATGTATATGTTTTTGTTTCACCAGAATACAAAACATATCTTTGGAAAAATATATTAGCTAAGTTCTACCTAATATTGAGTTTTCCAAGAGGAATTTCAGCTGTACAGTTGGATATTGGTTGGAACTAGACAAAACCGAATTTAGGTGCTTTATTGCATATCTTGAGAATAATTTCAGTTATGGAAATTCCTTGGAATCCATAATACCTTGGTCTATAAATAGTGAAGTTTGTTCTTTTTATAAACTTATCCTAAGGAAGGCACTTCGTTTCATAGTCACTGTTGTAGCCGACTAATAGTATTAATTGTAATACTATCTTGGAGAGGGGATTAACCTAATTAGGCGAAATCTCCTACATCCGCTAGTTTAAAGACTTCTTTGGGATCAAGAAGCGCCTACTAGTACCATTGGTGGGAAAATAGAATTTGAATTGTTATTTTAATTTTTGATTATTGATTTGATTGACTAATGGTTGTTAACTCTTGATTGCACCTAGTTTGATTATTCTTGAGAGACTTTTCTTCTAACATAATGTCACTCAAACTAGATCAAGAGATTAGTGGTAGTACAAATATGATTTTAGATCTGACATTGACTTCAGATCATCCGTTGTTAACAGACTTCGTTCTGTGCGTGATCTATCATAAGTTGGAATCAAATTTGCTATTGTGAATGTACAGAATACTATTGAAGATTTAAAGACAAGAATATTTTCTTATTGGTTTCGTATTTTTGTGATTTGCTTTATGCACAAATTTGATCGGCTGGGATTCGACTAGATTTGGTTTATCTTTGATAAACTTTTCATTGTTAGTCGTTTTTATATCGGCAAGCTATCATTTGGTGATACTCTTCCATATTCGAATCTGGTAGTTTTGTTCGACTTGATCTGGTTAACTTGTTAATCCAGATCTTGGAAGATCTAACCCGACAAAGGAGCTTGTTGATTTGAACAGAAAAGATTTTGCCAGGCTCAACAAATATCGCTGATTAACTTCTTGAGATAAAAGAGTGGTTACCAAACATATTATTTATTTACTGTTCGGAAGACGATCTAAAGGGTTGAGTGCTTAAAATTTTCATAGAGGCTGAAGCAACTTAAGGTAGTGGACTCTATCTTAGGCTTCACGTGCATTGGCGAGATTGGTTGTAGGCGCATGGATACTGAGGAAACTAGGCAACTAGGGGTAGTTTACTTGGTCTCAACTATATGAAGTTGGTAGTGGTCTTTGTATATCGCCTTAACTCCGAGAGTATTCAAAACTGGACTAAGTTCCGGGGTTTTCTGCATTTGCGATTTCCTCGTTAACAAAATCTTGTTGTATCTTTAATTTTAAAATTTATAATTATAATTATTGTTTTAGTTATAACTAAAACTAAATACATTATTCGTGAATCCCGAACACTTGGGGTGATCTTTATAATTGTGTTCGGTGTCGAACCAATACTATATATCAAGTATATACCTTGTGGTTTGCTATCTTCTTGACAATGTCTGTCTATATTAGATCACGCAAGGTATCAGACTTATAAGTTGATATCGAAAATATTGTGGTGTACTTGGTACCCTCGTCACTTTGCTCGTCTTGATTTTTGTCATGTGAAGGATCAATTTACGAAGAAAGGTTCTTCTTAGCGATGGTAGTAGTGTGTTCTTTATCAACTTGGCGCTCCATTTGTGTCTCACCAAGTCTATGTTGGTGAAAATGTTAGTTTACAAGACTGGCATTTTAGATTAGGTCATCCGACGATGCTCACTGTTGTCAAGTATATTTCAATTTTTATATTCCTATTTCAAGTCAAACTACTAGTTTATATTTATCATGTCATAAGATAGAGGTCAAAAATTACCATTCCCTTCTAGTAAAACTACATAGTCGAGGCCATTGGATTCAATTGACGTTGATGTTTACGGACCTGCTCATATCCTATCTAATGAAGGTTGCATATATTATATCATCTTCATTGACATTCAATTGTTTTATTTGGATGTGTAGAATGTCTCAAAAATCTAATATTATCTTTATATTTTATTTGTTCCAAAAGTATTTCGAAAATCAATTCAATCGTAAGATCAAAATATTTCAATATAATAGTGCTGACGAATATCGCAAACTTACCCATCACCTTCGAGGATTCAACAAATTGGAATTTTCCATAGATTTTTATGTCCACATACGTCAAAAACAAAAAAAAAATAAGTTGACCGTCAGCATCACCATATATATAACTGTATAACCGGTCTTATGCTATTAAATAAATGGATATTGAATATCGAGTCATCGTTGGTGCCATACAATATTTGTTTTTTACTTGTCATGATTTGACTTATGTTGTTAATAAAGTACTGGTGAATTCGTTTGTATGATTCACAATCCTGTGGAATATATAATCCCATAGGATCAAAAATTCTGGGATGATGTCTTTGGTAACTCAGTTAAATTACTTAGGATTCATTAGCCTCCCTTGTTTTAAAGTCTATGTACTTTTTGACATTACTCAAAATCTTAAAATTGTATATATGTGGAATTTTAGGATTATAAAAAGTGGGTCCATAAATCCCTTGGTAAGTTTCCCAACAAATCTTAGGGGATAGAGGTCGAACTTCATATGAAATATTTGCTGGAAAAGTGATTCCCATAGGAAAGGTGATTCTAGAGGATTTGGGAAACCAGGAAAACCTAATTCCATTAGATCCCTAGACCCATAAATCTCACTTTTAAAATTTTGCATCCAAACTCTCCATATGCCAATTTATGCATCCTCCCAATGCGTACAGTAGAGTTTGGTTAAGCGTATACCACGTCATCCCAAATACACGTCTATTTTTGGCATCCTTTTTTAGGAGGCGCCTTCTTTGTAATTATTCTTCACTATGTACAGATTCCTATTAGACTAGTTCTCTTGATGATCGCCGCTCTACTACCGGTTATTATGTTTATTTGTGTGGTAATATTATTTCTTACAACTCTCGTAAACAGAAACTTATATATCGTTCTAGTATTGAGTTGAATATCGAAGGCTTGCTAAAACTATCACTACTGATGAGGTTATCTGGATTCAATTTTTTCTTTCAGAATTACAAGTCCCCTCTCGTTCTCCTCTTATTTTGCGGTGTGACAATATCGGTGTGGCAATACATATATCATAACCAACCCTATATTATGTTCTCTTACGAAACATATTGAAGTGCATTATCATTTTGTTTATAATTACGTGGCTTCGGATCTTCTCAATGTTCGGTTTATTTCATCAAAAGATTAAAAAGCTGATATTTTCACAAAGGTTTTTGTTATAGGGTGTTAGAGCACTGCTCAGTCGAACTCGTAAGCGTTTCTATCTCAAACATGTTTGTCAATTTTAGTTTATCAAAACTGAATACTTGATTTCTAGTATACTTATAATTATGTCTCGGATTAGGATAAAATGTGTCATTGAGATTTATACTTCACGACTTTCACCAATTGAAGAAGAAGGTCTACTGAGGAGATTGAAGGATCAACAAAAGGTATGTGGAGAATGAAACTTATCTATCACTCAGAAGTCTATTATATTCTATCTTCTAATGAGACTAAGTTGTATACCTATATAGACTTTTACATTATACATATTTGATATATCGAGCCGAGTTTATCTCGCTTATTTATTTCTCGAAATACGCGTTGGAAGCTTTTAGCTTTAACTATGTTCATCGTATTCTTTAAGAGTTTCGTTGGAAACAATTTATTTGTTGGAAACTAAATATCAAGTCAAAAGATGATCATGTGAAAATTACCTTGAACATCTTACATGATTTCTGTGAGACAGTCATTTGATGTTAGATCGGGAAGTTTCGTATTGATCATTTGATCACTTGAATATTACTTGAAGCTAATGATATGTGTAAGATTACCATTGTCGTATTCTAAGGATGTTTCAATGATTGAAATAAGGGTTCGGAACGATTACCCTTGTCTGGATACAACGCGGTATGCATACCCAGTATGCGAACTGTATTGTGATGATTCTCCAAAACTCTTGTTTGCGTACCTAGTATGTGAACGGATTTACCTGAGAAGGTCTGAAACTCTAGTTTGCGTACCTAGTATGCAAACGGGTTTACCTGAGTTGGGTCCGGAACGATTGTTCGCGAACCGGGTTTGCGAATGGCTTGACTAGGCCAAGGTCCGTAGTTGATGTTCGCGTACCCAGTGGTTAAGTCCTAAAATCGGTAATGTATAATTCTCATACTCATGAACTAAAACATTTATGATTTAAGGAACACAAATTAAGTTTGCAAACCGTCGCTTAATGTTCATGAATTGATTCTTGTATAAGTACTTTGAACGATCACGAATCAAACCGATTTCGTTTCAATTTGTTCATGAATATTTTTATGAGATAGTGTACAATTGAACAACTTTACTTGAAACACAATTAGATTCATCTAATTATCTATTATGATTGATTGATCATCATATTTGATACAGAAGTGTTAGATGAATATGGTTAAGTCAAAAGTGTTCATATGGCTAACTTCGGTTAACTGTTATTGAGCCAACCCAATATACACGTTTAGGTACGGTTACCCATATCTAAATATAAGTATATTTCATTTGTGTGTAACAAGCTAGGACCATCTAACGGTGGAGATTAATTGCTTAGTTTCTAAGCAGACTTAACTTAAACTTTAAATCAGAAGTTCATCTAACAGTGAATATTGAATGCTTTGTTACCAAGCAATCTTAGCTTTGATTGTATGCAACCCTGATTTGAAAGGCTATATAAGGGAGAACTCTAGCAACTGGAAAACCTAATCCCTACACTTCCATGTGTCCTAGTTGCAAACTAGAGTCGATTCTCCTTTAACCTAGGTTTTCCAAAACCATTATTAGGTTAACGACTTGAAGCCGGATTCGTGAAGCCGGATCCAACTATTTTCTCTATAGTTTCATATCCCGATCTTACTTTTTCTATCGTATTGAGTTTTATCTTATTTTAAGATTTACTCGAGATTTATCTCCAATAGGTAAGATATAAAAATTAATCATAACAGTTCTTTGTCTCAGACTCTTGTGATTCCGCAATAAATTCTTCTGTTAATCAGTTAGGTTATTGTGAGGTGACTAATATTTCTAGGATGCTCATCGGGAGTATAAGACCGGATTATTAGTTTGTTTCTGTTCACCTTGATCTTTGTATCAAAATACAGAACAAAAAAGAATAAAGGATAGACATATATGTGGGAGACAAATTTGTTTATAAGTCTTCGACTTTGGGTCGTAGAAACTCTTAGTTGTGGGTGAGATCATCTAAGGGAATCAAGTGCGCAGAATCCGGCGTGGTTCTAAAGGCGTAAGGAACACGACTGCACCTTAATCGGTGTGAGACTTGGTTAGGGCTCAACTACATTCCAGTACGAAGTTAACTTGTAGTAGGCTAGAGTCTGTAACGTCTTAATACAATGTGGTGTTCAAATCTGGACTAGGTCCCGAGATTTTTCTGCATTTGTGGTTTCCTCGTCAACAAAATTTCTGGTGTCTGTGTTATTTCTTTTCCGCATTATATTTTTTTTATATAATTGAAATATCACAGGTTGTACGTTGTTCAATCAGTTAATAAACCCGACCTTGATTTTCGGATAGAACTTGATTGACACTTGGCATTGGTATTTGGTACCGTCCAAATTATTTATCATATCAATCAGGTTCACTGATTTCTATATGTTCAATATGTTGATTGTATTGAGAAATAAATAAAGCTCTTTGATATCTTTCTTGATTGAGTCTCACTTTTAAGTTGGTGCTCTCAGAATTATATTGGAGTTTAGTCCATACAGATTGTCGATTGGAATATTGGGTGTGGTTTGTTATACCCTCGCTTTTTCATAGGGAAAGATGATTAGTTTAGTGGGAAAGCAAAATTGTTCAAATCTGATGTATTTGTTTTGACTTTGGATTATTAAAGGGGAGGAGTGAAAAATTATCTGTCCCCGTAACAAAATACTGAAGTTTACAGTTTTGTCCTTAACTTATTCTGATCATATATTTGAGCTATTTTATAACCGTGATTAAACCTAAATAATTTTCATGATTAACTATCGTCATTCCCTCCACAAACGTTCCCCAAAAAACAATATGAATCGTTAAGATGAAGATTAGGGCAATTATACATCGCACCCTTCTCTCCAAAAACTTTCCAGAAAAAACAACATGAATCATTAAGATGCAGATTGGAGCAATTATAAATTGCCTAGAAGAAGAAACTCTATTTTGTAGTATTTATAAAGCATCTGTGACTCTTTTTTTCATCTCTTTGAATTCTTCTTCGCTAGCACCTGTTAAAGAAAATGAAAAGCGATATCCAACTAAGAGAAAGCATAGTCCCCTTGTATCAAAAAATGAAGATAAAAAATACCGTGAAATTAATATTAGCAAACGAAAATACTTAGCATGGGACAACCGTGGACTTTAAGGATACAAGGGATAAGATAACTTCTGGAAATTGAAAAGAAAACAACAAATGGATAAATTCATATAAACCAAAGATATTCTAACAGGAAGTCCGTAATAGAGATAATATTAGTAGTATTTTTAATAGAGATCTTGGGTTTGAAAATCACTCGAATTGAGACAGAAACCTGTAACCGAGAAAGACTAGACACTTAGACAACATGTTATATTAGGTGTGTTTGTCTTCAAGCCTATAAGGGCTCGAGAACTTGACGGAATATCCGGGATCGGAGGGAGAATGTGTAGCATCCAGAGGTCACCATAATGACACTAAATTGAGCTTTTAGCAGGTCTGGATGGTCATGGACAATGCAATTCATATTCCCTCCCATACATGTCTGCAATAGTTTTAACGGAAACTAGTACAAAAAAGCGACAATATGTGCAACATTTGATGAAGTTTAGAGTGAACATAAAATTTATGGAGCTATATGAAATTAGTTACAGAGCAAACTCATCGATGAATAAATCCTTGCAACAACTAACATGCTTTACCAGCTATTAACAAGAACCTCATAAGAGTCGATATTCACAACCTCTCTTTCCCTTATTGTTGAAATTTGATGAATTTCAAATACCCATGTGTTTGTTCCATTGTATCTTCTCGGTTTGTTATGGTGGTAATGATGCTGGCCATGTTGTGGTTGATATATGTAATCAGACATGTCATTCAAAAATTCACCCATGACAATGTATGACACATTTTGTCGAACATCCACCGTGCAGAAATACAAAAATTCACATAACCTAAACTTTTCTTCAAACCAAACTTCAAAATACGTTCATTGATCTAAAAGAATACTTGTGGTTTCTTTCCTCTCTGGGTGAAACAATTTTGTCGTCGGCGGCCATTACAATGAAGCCAATGGTCAATTGGATGTGGATTTGGTCATAGGGTAATCTGGTAATTAATACTAAATAATTTGTATTTGTCAATTATACTAAATATTTTTCCCGTATACACGTCTCTATAATATTGGCTTTCCCCTTGAAATGATGTTCTCCTAAACAAATTAGCTTTCTCTATAACAAAATACTTTCATAAAACCTCTGCCCAAAGATCTTTATGCTCTTTTGTGGTCCAAGCTAACGGTTCAAGATGACCCGTAGCTTTATCGGGGGTGGATAAAACGTGACTTAATATTCAAATTCATACTTAGTAATTTCTGAGTTTAGAGTTTATTATTTTTAGTATTTTTATTTTATTTTATTGGTATCGATAAAGAATTTGACGATCACTTATATTATCGCTAATGACTTTCCCATCGTCTTACATTGTCACATGTCATCAGCTTTTGTTAGTTAACACTTGGACGTTAAGTTTCTTTAGTGTGCACGCTTAGTGTATTGAGGGGATCCATGGACAATCTTATATGGACACTATCCATACAAGATTGAGCCAATGTTTCTTTAGATTCCAAATGACAAAGAATTTGAACTCAATATTTTGATGATGTGTTCCTCTCATTAAACTCTAAATTTTTTACCAAAAATGAGCGCAATTTGGTATACCAAACCTCA
Organism: Papaver somniferum; assembly: GCF_003573695.1. Classification (NCBI taxonomy): domain Eukaryota; kingdom Viridiplantae; phylum Streptophyta; class Magnoliopsida; order Ranunculales; family Papaveraceae; genus Papaver; species Papaver somniferum. Next base: position 167,094,346 of record NC_039362.1, read on the forward strand.
TCATCCACCGATTTTAATTTCGATTGTTAATTTTCGACGGTTGATTTTCAAAGTGGTAGATAGTGATATTATACGTCTCGGATTATACTTATTTTTGATAAGAATTTAGAGTTTAATAAAAAGAACATATCATCAACATATTAGGTTCAGATTCATTATCATTTGGATTCTAAAAAATATTAATTCAATCTTATATGGATAGTGTCCATATAAAATTGACCATGGATTCTCCCTCGTTATGTATATCCATCATCCTTCTTTCATCTCCGATCCATGTGACCAAAGAATCTATAAAAAGAAAATGTGACCATTGACCATAGAAACTTGAATCCTACGGTACACATGGATGTGCTGTAACTGTTTTTGTAAACATCGTCACATAATATCAGGAAACCAAGATTTAGTTACTTTGAACAGTCGAACCTTTTTAACTGCTGACAGTCGCAGTCTTTTACCTGTTGTAGTAGATTTTCTCAAAGAATAAACCTTGAATTTATTCACAAGAAACAAAAAAACGTGGTCGTAGATTATTCTCCAACTCTACACTTGGCATTAACTGGACCGTACAGATATCGTAATTTGAAGCATGAAAACGAAATTTCATTACAATTATTGTTTCCCACATCGACATTTTTCGTAGCCTCAAAAAATTGTCGGTAAAATCTGAAAGAACCATTTTTGGCCAAGATTTAGGAACAGAGAAACTAAATGGATAAACAGAGTAAAAATCAACGGTTATTTTGTGCATATGTGTAAGAAATCAATGGCTATCATTTGATTCAAGTAGAGTTAGAGTTATATTTATGATGGTTTCTCATAATGTTATCTCCTTGTCCACCTGTATTTTCTTCTTTCCACCAAACTTGAAGGAAAGGACGCAAAAGAAAGATAAAAGGATTACAAAAAGAGAAAAATTTCACGAAAATCATCTTGAATTTCTCTTTTAAGTTGTTGGTTTTTCATGAAGATGTGCATTTATATAGGTTGAGAGGCTTTTATAGAAAGTTTTCTACGTGAAAAACACGAAGAATTTAGCCTCAGAAACTGTAAGAAATTTGCCAGTTATAAGTGGTCTACTTTGTCATTAAATGTGGCCAAGAAATCTGAGACTTTTCGACAAATTCAATCTCGTTTTGTTAGAATTACAGATTTTTTCATGCTCTGAATATCAATCTTTTATGTCTTGTCTACAGCTGCAGAGAACTCGAGTTCTAATTGCCGTCGTCTTCAGATATGAATCCTCAGGGTTCATCAGGAGGAAGTAACTTAGCTTCTTCATCGAAGAATCCTCAAAGAAGAATGGAAATATTTACAGACACTAACAAAAAAGAATTCGAGAAAGAAAATTTATCTGAAGAACAGAAGAACTTAGAAGAGTTAACAAATTCGTCCGGTAAGTGGATGGCATTTCCGATAACAAAATCAGGGAGTTCAAAATCAAATACTTTTGATGGTTTGTTCAAGGAATTAAGTGAAATAGGAGGAGACGAATTTTCGGTTGATGATAAAACTAATCAGATAATAAGTGAAGATGGTATGTCACAGAGAGCTGCTGAATGGGGACTAGTAGTTGAATCTGAAGTCGCAGGTGACAGTAATTCTAAAGCCGTGCGACTAAGGTCGTCCGGAGATTCAAGAAAAGAGTCTAGAGAATATGCAAAAACATCTGAAGATTCACAAGCTGGGCCTGCGATGGGAATTCCACGAGTTTCTCAAGAACTTAAAGATGCATTGGCCACACTTCAACAGACATTTGTTGTATCAGATGCTACAAGACCTGAGTGTCCTATTATTTATGCTAGCTCTGGGTTTTTCACCATGACTGGTTATTCTTCATCTGAAGTTGTTGGCAGAAACTGGTAATCATGCACAGAAACCCCATGTTGGCTTAGGCATTTTTGATGGTATAACTGTTTATTAACTTTGAAACTGCATTTCTGTGTTGTTGTAGTCGATTTCTTCAGGGAGCTGATACAGATCAGAATGAAGTTGCAAAAATTAGAGATGCTGTTAAAACAGGGAAAAGCTACTGTGGGAGGCTGTTGAACTATAAGAAAGATGGGAAACCATTTTGGAATCTGTTAACAGTTACACCCATTAAAGATAATACTGGCAAGGTTATCAAGTTTATCGGGTAAGACTGACTTTGACTAGCTTATACTGTTTTTGTTTTTTAACTATTAACTTCATATATTGGCGCTGACTGTTTTGTTTGGCACCATACTTGTAGTAGCAGTATGTTTCACATGGGTTTTTGGGTCCGTCAGTCCCCATTAAATTACTCATAAAAAGCAATCGTGACCAATGACCATGTTATTTTGGGTATCTGTAACCTGCATGCATGATTACACTGTTCATGGGGATTTTTATTCGTCCGGTTGGTAATTTGAGGCTAACTCGAGCAAGGGCGCCCTTGCACATTAAAAAAAAAAAAAAAGTCTTGCAATTCATTTTCGTCAAGAGCAAAAACATGAATTAGGGAAAAACTTGTTTTTAACATAAAGAATTTGGAACGAATTTCCTTTTATGTTCTCCCACTCTATGATTACTCTGTCAAATTTCGATATATTAAAGAATATCAAAGCATTCTTTCAATTTAAGATGCATCCTCAATTTAGCTAACCAGATAGAAAGTGTACTCGATGACTAGTTAACAATACTTTTTCCCAATTACAGTTGAAAAAACAACGTTAACAAGCACCTAAATTGCACAGTGAATATGCACTTTTAAACCGTCAAAAGAAACACACATAAATAAATGTGAAATCTTATAACTTGGAAATGCCACATTCGTTGAGTTGCGAAGCATACGAATCCGCACGCGATGTTTCACCTAGTTTGTTTGGATCTGACTCGTTATCTGAATATAACTCGGCATCTGATTCGGTCTGAGTCAGATGTCGTATTACTTGTTTTTTATTTTTCTGATGTCTGACTCGGCTCATGCATCTGTCTTGGAATTATTTGAGTCAGATATCATTTTGTGTCTGACTCGTTGAGCACATATCTGACTGAATAATTCTATAATTTTTGAGTCAGACATAACGAGTCTGATTTCAATATAATGAATTAGACCCAGATGACTAGATGAGTCAGACAACCTGTTCGTAACACCGGCGAGTAAATGGTTACGCTCACCCGCATGGAAAAGGGTGTGAAAGATGAGCATTTACGCTAGAGAAAAAGAGAGGGAGGGAGAACGGACGGACGGAGTACCCAACTACTCATTTCTCTCTCCCTGAGCTTTATCACCTCCTCTCAATCTCATCGTTTTCCTTTAAAAAAAAACCTTAACCAATAGTCACTGCACTTTAACATCCATGACTTGGATATATCTTCGGATGTTCAAAGCCCCTCCGAATCCAGAATACATTGGTTGCAATAGCATCAGTGGCAGTGTCTAATTCAAAAAAAAGTGTTGAGCAATGTAGATAGATTTATAGCAGAAAATCCCTAGAAGGTTAGAATTGGATAGTCAGGGTTCGTGTGTAGTAGCCATGTGAATTTTCTTCCCATGGCAGGGAAGAAAGACAAGCTCCGTATCTGTAAATTTGTACGGTTCACTTCCATGACTTTACAACCACTTCAATTACAAGTGATTTAGGTTCTTAAAGTTCCCAGATTCCGTTCCTTTTGCTACTGCATGACTATTAAAGCATGATTGGACTGATAATCTGTATGTTGATCAACTTCTTTGGTTTTTGCAATTTCTTGTATTAGGTTATTGTGAATTTGAACTTGACTTGATATGATATTGCAGAATGCAAGTTGAGGTCAGCAAATATACAGAAGGTTTGGTCGATAAAGCCTTGAGACCAAATGGACTGCCCAAGTCTCTAATTCGTTATGATGGTAAGCAGATAACAACATGTTTATAAGAGCAGTTCTAAATTTAATTGCAAGTGTGCTTAATTATCCTCTTTGACTGTTTTGTGTTTCAGCTCGGCAGAAAGAAAAGGCTATGGATTCTATGACGGAAGTTGTTCAGACTGTCAAACACCCAAAATCTCATACTGGTGGCACAGTTCCTGGAACACCATTAAAGGCTGATGATAATGACAAGTTGAACATGGTCCTGCCCAAATCTGTTCAATTTGAGAACTTGAATACACCTGGTAGACATACTCCTGACATGGATGCACGAAGTGAACTATCCAGAATGAGTACAGCAAGTGATGCTAACAAGAAATCTAGAAAATCAGGACGTAACTCATTGATGGGGTGAGCTGCTCTTCACTCTTTTCAAACACCGAATTAATGCTTCATCCATGTTGTGTTTTCTGATTGAATATGCGTATCTAAATCCTTCCCTTGTTAATTGTTGACTTGCTGGTTTCTTTCACATGTTTGTTTTTTTTTCTTTTTGAGATGAATTCATCACCTGCAGTTACTGCTTATGATTTTTTCTTAAAAGCATGCATTCGATTTAGATCAGATTTCCGCGTTTCTTTTTATATAATGTACTGAGAAGAGGTTCTTTTCATCTGTAACAAGATATACTACAGTTTCAAAGCTCATTTATTGATTTGATCAGCGTGTGGCTTAGATACATCAAGCGGAACTAGAGCGTAATTTCATTTGTAATTATCCAAGCTTGGCTCGGAGTTAGAGTTTTCCTTTTGCCTTTGTGTCTACAAGTCCAAAACATCAACCTTCTATTCAATCAATCATGCAAGTGAAATTCTATGTTTTTCAAGAATCAAGGGACAATGTGTCACATTCTCAAAGTCATTTAAAACTCAAGGTTAAGTGATGCATGACCAATTGTATAAAATATGTTCACTTTACTTTTATCATCTTGATTTATCAACTGCGGTTAATCTGCTTTGACAATTTTGTAACCTTTTGTAGGTTTAAGGGAAGAAAGAGCTCAGTAGAAACCATTGAGACCCCGACTTTTGAGCCAGAGGTTCTAATGACCAAAGATGTACAACACTCTGACAGTTGGGATCGTGCAGAGATGGAAAGGGATATACGCCAAGGGATTGACCTAGCAACAACACTGGAGCGCATTGAAAAGAATTTTGTTATAACAGATCCTAGGCTACCCGATAACCCCATTGTAAGGGCATGACAGTTCTTAGATATATTTTGCTTTCTCCGTAATTTCACTGATCTGAGGTACCCAAACCAATAAGTGTCAAATGTAGCTTTACTCTTTCCCTGTAGTAAAGGAGAAAGACCGGGGAATAAGATCCCCTATAGCTAGAAATGCGATACTCTTGATATCTAGCATTACGCGAAGTACGTGTTCGCTTAACCAAAAACACCCGCATAACATGCGAAACCTTCAAACCAAGCTACAAGATTGTTGCAGCACATCCTCTGAAGATTGTTGTAGCTCGTTTTGTTTGCACTTTAGTATTTTATATTGCTTAGTATTTCATCTTTGAAATGGATACTTACATCTACAACAAAACACTGACGTCTGCTGTTCTCCGGTACTATTAAAAAGGGATTTGACTCATGTGTGCTTGTTATCCAGATTTTTGCATCCGACAGCTTTCTTGAACTAACAGAGTATACTCGAGAAGAAATTCTGGGACGAAACTGCCGGTAAGAGTATGTTCCTTTTGTTTCTGAAGCAACAGATTAAGGATTCTTTTTTTTAGTACATCATTTATCTATTTTGCTTGTGACATTACTCTTACATCCACGGAGCATACCTCACCAGTAAGGCAACAGTAATAAGTTTTTTACTTGGTTTTGTAGATTTCTTCAAGGCTCTGATACCGATCAAGGAACCGTCTCAAAAATAAGAGATGCTATTCGAGAACAAAGAGAAATTACTGTCCAATTGATCAACTATACAAAGAGTGGTAGGCTAACATAACTCTCTTGTACTCTTTTGTTCTCCATGAGCTGAGTGTGTTTAAGATTTCACATGCCATGTTAAAATTATCGTTGCTACTTCCTATTTCTTCAGCGCAAGCCATGCACAAACCTATAAACCATCTCCATAAATGTACAGAATATATTAAGTGGGCTCTTTTTGGTCATCTGGTCCGACTATAGTGTTCTGCTTTGGGAATTGGCTACTCATCAAAACTAGGCGGAAGCCTTAAAATACATAACTGGATTTCTTCTGGGATGGTCTATAGCACATGTTTTGTTTCCAGGGGTATCCATAGTACCCATAAGATAATGCAGATCCATGTATGAACAATGTCACAGTATTTGATCTTACTACTTGCAACACTTCTGGTGATTACGTTAGACAGTTAAATACTGCTGAGGTTTTTCGAACCTTGGACAGGGAAAACCCTCCCAAGTAAATTTTACATCACTGTGCATTCGTCAGTCAGGACGACTGATTTCTAAAGTTGAGATCGTTGAAGGGTCTGGTCAAGCTGCTTTCCACAGGAGAACAAAAGTCAAAACAACTGTTGTGTAGCCAACCGTTTATATGAATACTGTAGAATTTGGACCAATTTGTGATAATGATGATCATCATTTGGTGGAAATGACTTGCTTGACATGATTTTCATGGCACAAATTACGACAAAACTGTATTGATAAATCTTATATTCAAATTGGAGATACTTGGTCTTATATTTGCACAATGCTACATATGGTTAATGACGTAACATCTGGGACTTGCAGGGAAGAAATTTTGGAATTTATTCCACTTGCAGCCTATGCGTGACCAGAAGGTAAATACCTGCTCCTTTTTGCAGTTATCATTTTTCAAGGTCGGCCTTTATCAAGTTTAGAGTAATTGCAACTTTTTTCTGGAATTTCTTAATTTTTCCATTGTAGGGTGAACTCCAATACTTCATTGGTGTACAATTAGATGGAAGTGATCATATAGAACCTCTTCGAAGCCGCCTCTCTGAGAACACTGAGCAGCAAAGCGCGAAGCTGGTATAATTTTCGCTCTCCACATTTAACTCCTTGTATTTTCTAGCTGAATATCTTTTACTGTATACTGCAAGTCATTCAATCAAGAGTGTGCATAAGTCTATATTATTGCTTGTTTGATAGATAGTGTATCGAAAATTCGAGTGGCTGAAGCTGAAGCAGCTACTTTCGAAGTAACAGAAGCTAGAAACATATTGTTAAGACAACTAGGTCTGATGGTTTAGACGTTTCCTTATGCTTAAGCGAACGTAAAATCCGAAAATTGTATTTATGCAAGAGGCTGCATGAACGTGCTTGTCATGCTAGCCATGTGCCCTCCGTGGTTTCCACCTGGAGTTGGAGGGACACCACATACTAGGTTAAAAGCCACCTCATGTATCCTTAAGCTACCTTATTAATGTAGCATTAACCATGATCACATGATTAAGAACCTCAATATTCTACAATCTTGATTATTACTTGCGTAACTAAATCTAATCAAGCACTAACTTAACCAATCATGCTTTATTGTTGAATCACAAAAAAACCAACATTTTGTTCTTATTAGAACCTTAATTATCTAAGTCAATTTAGTAGGTTCATGTGTCTATAAACCTGTTATTCTGCTTGTATGTATCTCATTTAGAGTTAGTTCCTTTTCCCAGGTGAAAGCTACTGCCGAAAATGTTAACGAAGCCGTTCGAGAGCTTCCTGACGCCAACTTGGTAAGGTAGACTTCTTCTGCTATAATATATTTGAACTGAGAATTAACTGATGATATATTAGTAGATAACTTCATTGCTCATGACACAGATCTTATGTAACTTATGTTTTTGGATACCTTATGGCAAATGATACTGGGATTACCATTACTGCAGTGAATTCCAATTGTTCCATTTTAGGATAATGATACCTAATGTTTAAGGCATCTATTTTTTGGCTCCATTTATCTTTGCCGAAAATTGAAAACTGACCTTCTTACTTGCCCTTGAATTGCAGAAATTTCCGTCATTATGCGATGATATTCTGTTGGTGTCGATTAAATATGTTTTGACTTATAATGCATCACTTACTTTCTTTAGAGACCAGAAGATTTGTGGGCAATACATTCTAAACCTGTCTCTCCAAGGCCTCACAAAAAGAACAATGCTTCTTGGCTAGCGATTCAGAAGGTACTCATTCTTCAGTGAACATTTTAGTATGCACCCCTAGGTCTCACTCCTTGCCGCAAGTTTTTTATCTTTGCTCAAAGAATTTTACTGAGCGAGTCTGTTAGAAAATTTCGATTACTTTGTAGCAGATTTGTTTGTGAGGTTCTAAATTTAGTTTGTGTTTATGAAGCTAGTTCATTGCACCTGCATAACTGGATTCCTACTCTCCTTGCTCATCCTGTTTTCCTTTTGGATGTTGTAGATCATTGCACGTGGCGAACAAATTGGTCTGAAGCATTTCAAGCCTATAAGACCCCTGGGCTGTGGTGATACTGGCAGGTGTGTGTATTGGTTAATTGCTTCAATTGAGTTTTTGTTTTCTTATGGGATATATAATGTTCAAATGACGGTTGCACATTGGAAAGAACAATATCAGTAAGAAGAGTTACACTTCAAAAATGTATATACATGTTTACAAAGAATATAATGACATCGCGCTCAAGCTCTAGTGCACCATTTTTTATAGGGGAAGATTATGAAGACACATGTTATATTAATCTCGCAGTCTACCCTATTACTGGAAGTACCTCTGGTTAGATTATGAAGATTGAAGGCTGATTGATCGAGTACCTCGTATTTGGGGTTTGAGCTGAGAGGCTTATGCACTGACAAATGTTTTTTATTATAGGTCAAAAAAGCAATTATTCATTTACTTCCTCTCCTGATTCGTTCTTGACCTAGCTTCACTTGTTCTGAATGATACATTGTAGCACAATTTGTCTACTTCCAGACAAGCAACCATGTCTACTCAAGTATGCGGACATGTATGATGTGACAGTTGTAACTTGTAACCTCCTTTCCCGTGTCATGAGCCATGACTAGATTGTTTGTGAATCACGACCTTGCTCCGTAAAGGGATGATGGAGACCAGCTTTTAGCTAGGAAGAAAACTATTTAAACTAGAGGTTTTGGCTGCTGGATTTGAGGGTTTGATTGTAAGGTCACGATGCAAGTTGGACTGTTAGTAATGGGTAGGTCTAGTTTTGTTCTTGGCTCCATAAACCTAAGATAAAGTTTTGATCAAGCGTCTGTGCTTAACATGTAAAGGTTGAATAAGACATGACTCTTTGCTTCAATTTTTTTACTGTTTCTTAGCTTAAAAAGTAATTTCTGTCCTTTTCTCTTACGTGCTGTTACAAGCTTCTGTCCTTGGCACTACAGAATTTTGGATATGTAGAGTTAGAGCATTTATCTACGGCGAGTCATGTATATTTGGTTTTCATGCAGTGTTCATTTAGTAGAATTGCATGGTACGGGTGAAATGTTTGCTATGAAGGCAATGGACAAGTCTGTTATGCTGAACCGCAACAAGGTACGCATGCTTAAGTGTGTGTGTGTGTAATCTGCTGTTAATATATTGATTTTTACATAGCTCTAGGCTTTGAAATTCTATTTTGTAAAGATGTCTGATTCTAGTAAATAAGCATGGCTCAGAACCATGACCTCAGTGGTGGCCTCATTTAGTTGGAAAACCGAACTCAACTGACAAAAACATGCATTATATGATCTGGGCTACTTAGGACGGAGGCTGAATGGTTTGACTAAGACTGAGATGAAATAAAATTGTGAACCGTGGCAGCAATGGCACAACTTATGAGAGCTTGTGTGAAATTTATTTCTGTTGTTATTGTTTAGAGTTTTTGTCATTTGTTGTATTTATCATAATTAGTATTCTTTTTTTCTTTTCTTAAATGTAGCTTTTGCTTTAATTTCTAATCATGCTTTCCAAACACTTAGCCGCTCCTTGTTTCCTTTTTTTTTGTGAATCATCCACAGGTTCATCGAGCATGCATCGAAAGGGAAATCATTTCGTTTCTTGATCATCCTTTTCTTCCAACACTCTACACTTCTTTCCAGGTGCAAATTTCTTATTATTTTCTTACTTTTGATGTTTGTATCTTAGCAACCAGACAAGTTTATGAACAAGGCTCTTTATTTTGCAGTATCTCTGAGAATCGATCCCCTTTACGGTTAGGTTGTCCAAATTTAGGTCTTCTGAATTCTTAGATGCCATTTTTGATTTCTTTTGGTTTATGATGTTTGGCCAGTTGGATGCTTTTATGCTTCTATAAACTTCCCAGGGTTATACTGAAATCAGCCACCGTTGAATTCCTTCAAATTTAGGGTTCCAGTTTTCATCAAAATATTTTTAGGCCAGCCAGGAGGGGCCTTCTTTCTTTCCCTTGTTCTTGTTTGTCGCAACCAACCAAAATATGATATGTATCACGTGCAACATCTTATCCCTGCTACAAATTTCATTTCTTCCCAGCGTTGTATGCGTGTAGCTGATTAAAACATCACTTGGAGTGAACCCCACATATGTCACACGCATATTGTGTATCCACAATCTATTGTTACTACTTACTAGCATGTCCTGTATGATATTTTATTATCCACAATTTATGATATTGTATTCTTTGTTGACATTTCTATGTCATGTACAAGAAAAACAATGATCTTTTGCGGATGCACTGATTTTACTTTTTACTCCTCAGACTGCTACACATGTTTGTTTGATAACGGACTTTTGCCCTGGTGGAGAACTATTTGCGTTGCTTGACAAGCAGCCTATGAAAATGTTTAAGGAGGAATCTGCGAGGTACTACCATCTGTCTTAGCTCCAAGTAATTAGGTTCCTTAGCATATTAGTTGGCTGTTGTTGGGTATTTTTTGCTAGTGATAGAGTTTTGATAATATCCTGGGAACCATCGGAGGATGAAAAAGTCACAGCTGGAAGCTTTCAAGCCATGCAAATATGAAAATGATTATCAAATATTTGAAACATTTCTTAGAAAGTCACTTATACCCGTTGTTGATGTAGCAAGGGAAATCTAACTGGGTTAACTTCTCCAGGTTCTACGCTGCGGAGGTTTTAATTGGCTTGGAATATCTTCATTGTTTAGGTGATTCTATCTAATTGGCTTTTAGTTGGTAAACTATTTTGTTCTGTTTATGGTCTACATCATGTTAAACTTAAACAGTTAAACTCAGTAAGGCATCCTGTAAAGTTTTGCATGGGAAACCCTCTCATTTCAAATTTTCATCAGTGCCAATTTGCTGAACAAAATACTTACTTTATTCTAAGATCTTATTCTCACAATTTTTTGTAACTGAAACAGGAATTATCTATCGCGACCTGAAGCCTGAAAATATATTACTCCAAAAGGATGGTCATGTTGTACTAACAGACTTTGATCTGTCATTTCTCACAGGTTGTAAACCTCAGGTATGTTACTGTACAAACGAAGCTGTGATTTTTATGTTACAGTAGCTTAATACAGACTTTTGACACGCCAAATGAGATACCCCTTGGCCTATTGGAATGGCTATCTGATTGACAACTATTCTGCCCCATTGTAGACATCTAACCCTATAAAAACTGACTTATAGTTGATTGTCACATGCTAGTTTTTGTGATTTTCTTCGTTATGGTAAGATTAGGCACATTGAAATCAACTGCTTTTGCAAAGAACATCTCAGTTTTTTTTTAAAAAATCTCCAATACTCAGGTATAAACCGTCTCCGTGGGGCTAGCTCGTTACATCCAGGTCATTGACCTCCAGACTCTAGTTTGTCTGTAACGGTCACCACTGGAGCTCTCAGAAATTGCTGTAACCTCTGATGGCATTCTAGGTTACTCGAGTCAGCTTAATTAATGATTACATTTATTTTTTGGGGGTTTCAAGTGGTTACTGCCTTATTAAAATTTGAAATGCGCACTCTATCAGTTAATAGCTTTCCTTTTTGTACTGCTTAGATGCTGACAAGTGTCAATATTGCAATCTATTTCTTGTATGGCAGGTTGTTGAACATCCATTACCTGCAAAGAGGAGAAGGTCCAGAAGTCAACCTCCTCCAACATTTTATGCAGAACCCATCACACAGTCAAATTCATTTGTTGGAACTGAAGAGTATATTGCTCCTGTACGGATACTATGTTCATATCTTTCTCGCAGTTTCTCCAATTATGTCACATACCAATGTCAAATGTGTTTTAAATCCTTATAATGCATAATTTATCTGGTTCACATATTCTTTGGAAAAATTTATGGATTAAATACATATCACAGTTATGGTTAAGAAAAGACTCTCACGGTTCACTTGTTTTCAGGAAATTATAACTGGTGCAGGGCATAGTAGTGCTATCGATTGGTGGGCTCTTGGTAAGCATTTCATTAGGCTTTCTTTCATTTTCTTTTTTCTTTTTTCAATTTGTAAATTTGGTTCATCTATGCATCGTAATAAGTTCCGGCGTGAATGTTCTTGCTGGTGTACTTACTGATTATTGCAATCGAAATGCAATTTAACATGTGTAACAGTCTTTGTTCATATTGAAGTTTAACATAGCAGGCTGTTTGAGACATCTAACTAGCCTTGAGTAGGAACAGTATTGAGAAGTTTGTCTGTTTTTAAAAATCATTTATTGGGCATAATGCAATAGGGATCTGGTAAATGCCTTACAACTCTATGCTTGTTTAAACACAATTAACTAATACTGCGTCAACTTCTCAATGTTCTCATACATTACACAGCTAAACAACGAAGGATTTAGGAAATTTGTGGAGGAATGATGAAACTAATTATGTGAAATTTTACTATGCTTACATTGAATATCAATGGGTTAATGATCGTCAGAATTCTTTTCCTTGTTTTATATTTTGGTACACAGGAATTTTGCTCTATGAAATGCTCTATGGACGTACACCTTTCAGGGGAAAGAACAGGCAGAAAACATTTGCTAATATTCTGCACAAAGACTTGACGTTTCCTAGCAGCATACCGGTAAAAATGAAACTCTTTTCTGTTATTTATGTTATCTTCTGTTAGTAATTTGACATTTCGAAGCATTCATTCAGGGGATGCTAGTGAATTGGTTATCTTCAAAAACTTAGAATCAGCTGGTCTTGAGGTTCCGAAATTGCTTTTAGGCAATTAAGCATGAGCACTTACAATAGTTTCCTATAGTTTACCCTGATTCTGCTGCATCAAATAGTTCATGTTTTTTTGATCTATAACTAGATTGATATCTTGGATTTTAAACTACAGGCTCAAGGCCATTATAAATTATTGAGAATAGTAGTGTTGTATCATTTGGAGAGACACATGTATGCTTGATCTAATGAATTTAGAGAAGCTCCACAAGTGCTAAGATTGTTGTTTGGGTTAGAATTTTTTTACATTGTAGCCGATGTTTGATTATTTGCATCTTATATAGGTAAGCCTTGCAGCTAGACAACTGATCCATGGGTTATTGCATAGAGACCCTGCTGACCGGTTAGGATCAAAAACCGGAGCCAATGAGATCAAAGAGCATCAGTTCTTCCGTGGAATTAATTGGCCCCTCATTCGATGCATGGTAAATCCTGTCTTTTTTTAACTAATTTCACCATTAATCTTTTCTTGCATTATTGTGTGTTTGTGATTTTTGTTGTTGTTGTTTACTTTGGTTAATTTATGTGATGATTTGTTTCTCAACTTTTTTAAAAAAATTATGATTTGAAAGTGAAATGTTTTAAATGAATCTTTTTGGCTTTTTTTGAGCAGAGTCCCCCACCATTAGATGCACCTCTTCAATTAATTGGAAAGGATTCAAAGGCTAAAGATATACAGTGGGAAGACGATGGAGTGCTTGATCAGGCGTTGGAGATTTTTTGAAGGTACAACTTTCCCGTTGTGTTTGCTTGACTTGTTAGTGTTGGATTCTTCTAGATCTGATGCAATTGGCATTGTTTACTTCCTAGTCCTAAGGCTCCTACATGTTTCTCATAATTTTACTTTGTCCTATTATACAGGATTTTCCACAAGATTTTGGATGAGAGCCTTGCACCAGCATATCACTATTGTTTCCCAAGACATTTCATGTATAGATGTCTTCCCGACTCATTATGGTTTTCCGATAACATTGTGTACAGCAAAGGGAACCATCCATTAGTTGCGCAGGTTTTTCTTTTAAGGTCATTACACCAAGCCAAAAATAGCTATTGCCAGATTATCAAGTGTGAAACACGCCCTATTATATATTCCTCGAGGCATGTATTCCTTTTCCGGTGTCATTGAATAAAGATAAATAGAGTTCTGAGACCTGCAAGTAATTTTCAACAGTCTATTCTACCATCAATAAGCATAATTCTTCAGTGATATAGCCTTAGACGACATCTATACATCAAGTGCCCAATGATGCAAAACTGAAGTACATATATATATAGCGCAAACATGTGAGATGAGGATAAAAATGATGAGATTGCCCAAGATTCCCGCAGCAAGGTTTTCGTCTACTTTAGGCAGTTGAAGGACAAGATTGTGCAAACATGCACTATGTAACAATAGAAATCTACAACTTTGCTCTAACCTTGAGCACGAAGAGACAATAATTATCAAGAAAAGGCGAAGAGTAATTGTGCGATAATGGATGAAAGGTGTGAAAAGTAGCAGCACGATAAAGACAATGCGATGACCATCTCAACAGAAGAAGCACGAAGTAGCAGCACGACAGATAGAGACAGCTCCCAAAGCCTGGCGAATAAGACAAACTGAAATATAATCAGTTAAATAAGATCTTGCATGTGAATCATAGTTGTCTTCTACTGCTACATTTGTCTATATAAGGGTTCAAAAATGATAGAGAGAGAGATCAGTTGAGATAGATAAACTAAGGAAATTATCAAAAAAAAAAAAGGAAAGAAGGAAGGAAGGAAGCCATTAGAACTTAGCTTTATCTCATGTTTCCCCATTGTTGTACACAAACTCATCTTGTAATCTCTGTAAGAAACATCACATATTCAATACAAGGCATTTGAGAAGATCATACTAGTGTCAAGTGGTGAATAATTTCATTAATGTTTGAGTTGATCAATATGACTTAGGATTTGTGTTATTATCATTACAAATGGTGTAGTTGTGAGATTTTCCGCAACTACAAAAAGCAAAAAATATGAGGATTCTAGGGATGTACCGCATTCCACAAGTGAAAAGTACAGAGAAAAGTCAAGCGAAAATCAACCTAAGTCAACCCTTGAATTCGAACTCCAGTAAGAATTTCTTCTCAATCTCTGTAACCCTTTTTCCAAATTTCATCAATGCAATTAACACTTATAACTATTTTGGTTTAACTTCGTAATTTTTCATGCCCTAATCTGGTTTCTCTCTGTAATATTGAAGTGTAATTATTTCTTACCCATGATTTGATTTCATCCTTATCTGCTATAGGTTACTTTAACAAGTTTTGAGAATGGTTAAATTCTTCGTTCAATATTGTTTTATAGTTACTTCTTTATGATTCTACCAAAACACGCATCAATCAATGATTTGATACTTGCATGCATACTTATATAACTTTCTTTATCATATGATTTGTTTCATGCGTACCCTCTCTTAGGTATCTGTTTCTTCAGGTTTCGTTTCCTAGCTTTCATGGATAAAGTGTCGATTATCATCTATCACTATCATTCTATCCATGGTTTCATTCTAAATATCAACTTCACCTTCTTTGATTATGAGGAGGTAGTATATCTATTTAATAGCTATTATTTTCTCATATTACTGCAAAGTTTCTTCATTTTTTTCTGAAAAAGTGGGTGTCTAACAACCACACCCAATATTTCGTTTGGCAATCTGAATAGAAAAACTCCAATGTACTTTCAAGAGAATCAACTAGACAGTTAGACTCAATCTAGAGAAAAGTATATCAAAGAGTTTTATATCTCTATCTCTCAATTCAATCTGCAATCAACAAATAGGAATTTGCGAGCCCGATTGAATATAAGAGAAATAACTTGAACGGTAACAAAGACCAATGTTCAAGGATCAATCAATTTCAATCAACAACCAAAGGTTGGATTTCCCAATTGATCGATTCAACACACAACCTGTGATATTTCAATTATATAACAAAATATAATACGGAAAAGAAATAACACAGACACCAGAATTTTGTTAACGAGGAAAACCACAAATGCAGAAAAAACCCCGGGACCTAGTCCAGATTTGAACACCACATTGTATTAAGCCGCTACAGACACTATCCTACCACCAATGAACTTCAGAATGGACTGTAGTTGAACCCTAATCAGTCTCACACTGATTCAAGGTACAGTTGCGCTCCTTATGTCTCTGATCCCAGCAGGATACTACACACTTGATTCCCTTAGCTGATCTCACCCAAAACTAAGAGTTTCTACGACCCAAAGTCGAAGACTTGATAAACAAATCTGTCTCACACAGAAAAGTCTATAGGAATAGATAAATCTGTCTTCCATAGAAATACCTACGAGTTTTGTTCCATCTTTTGATAAATCAAGGTGAACAGGAACCAATTGATATACTGGACTTATATTCCCGAAGAACAGCCTAGAAATATCAATCACCTCACAATAATCTTAATCATATGGTAGCGAAACAAGATATTGTGGAATCACAAACGATGAGACGAAGATGTTTGTAACTACTTTTTATCTTGCCTATCAAAGATTAAATCTCGAGCCAACCTTAAAGAAGATAGTACTCAAATACGATAGAAACAACAATATCATATCACGCAACTACAGAGAAAATAGTTGGGTCTGGCTTCACAATCCTAATGAAGTCTTTAAGTCGTTAACCTACAGGGTTTCTTGAAAAACCTAAGGTTAAAGGAGAATCGACTCTAGCTTATGCAACTAGTATCACACGGTAGGTGTGGGGATTAGGTTTCCCAATTGCTAGAGTTCTCCTTTATATAGTCTTTAAATCAGGGTTTGCAATCTTAGTTACCTTGGTAACAAAGCATTCAATATTCACCGATAGATGAAAACCTGATTAGATTCAAGCTAATATCTTTCAACCGTTAGATCGAACTTAGCTTGTTATACACAAATGAAATGTACCCTCATTTAGGTTTAGTAACCGTACCTAAACGTGTACACCATGTTGGCTCAACCGTAGTTAACCAATTTTAGCTATATGAACACTCTCATATCAACCTTATTCATCTTAATCATAAGTATTTCAAATGACTCAAATGAAACTAGTTAAAGAGTTGTTCAATTGCTATATTCTCATAGAAGTATACAAGAACACAATTGAAGAAAAATCGATTTGATTCACTCGAATCAATTTATGAACATTATATCCACGGTTTGCAAATAATGCATTCCTTAATATATAAATGTATTAGTTCATGAGCCAACCGATTTTAAAACTTTAACCACTCAAGTATGCAAACGGGTACGCATACTTAAGTAGCCGGCCTGGGTTTGTGTTCGCCAATAGGCAAACGGGTACGCATACTTAGAACACTTCCAAAACCCAGCAGAAATTCCCGGACCTATACCTTACGCAAGTACGCATTTCGTTATGTGTACTTGGTACACGGAATTTCTCAACTTCAAGTACACATATGGGTATGCATACTTTAGTTCCGTTCATGGATCACATACATGCAAGAATGCACACTATTAGCATCAAAGCAATTTTCAAGCTATTGAAATAATTATAACGAAACATTCCAAGTCTACACCAAATGATTGTATCACACAAACCATGTAAGATGTTACTCGGCGATTTTCACATGATACCGAGAATACAAGATGAACTTGGTTGAAGCGAAAGCTTACTAACACATATTCCGAGAAATATGTAAGTGAGTTAAACTCAGCTCGAAATCTCAAATGTGTATAATCGACAACTGAAAAGGCGAGGGTACCCAAATATACCTCAAGCTATAATTTTTTACCTATAAGTCCTTTCTCCGAAAGTGATTGTCTATGGACTGAGTCGAGACAATGTAACTAATCAGTTTACACATCGTGCGATCGTCTATGGATACGATATCGAGACAATACAACAACGAAGTATGTTTACTTGATAAAAAGATTCGGACTTAACCAAACACAATAGGATTGCTTATCAAGTAAATAGGAATTAGCGTTTGTGTAATTTACTTTAATTATAATAAAACAATTATAATGCGAAAATATAAAGTAAATGCACAGCAAGATTTTGTTAAGGAGGAAACCGCAAATGCAGAAAAACCCCGGGACCTTGTCCAGAATTGAATACTCTCAGGATTAAGCCGCTACACAAAATTAAACCAACTTCGTATAGTTGAGACCAAGCAACTAAACCTATGGTTCACCTAGTTCCGTCTGTATTCCCGCGCCTCCAACTTATGAATAAATCACGTACTTGGAACAATTCCTTTGGTTCATATTCCAAACAGTAAAGGAGCAACAAATCTGTTTGGTACCGACTCTATTCAACCAAGTGATGTGAGTCGGACAAAGGCTCTTCTGTTTATCTTAACATAAACTCCTTCGTCAGGTTCTTAGATATATCTTATGTTCAATCACCAAAGGTAATTGTGATTTTGAAATCAATAATTTTAATCACAAAGAATCGTATTGATGCCGATCTACACAACTAATCAATCCAATCTACCACAAGGATAAACCGATTATAGTTGGATGCTCTTATACCGAAACAAGTATTGTGCACACCAAAGATTATGATCTCTAAATCAGAAATCTTCAATATCTTCTTTGTCTTCAAATCTTCTTAGATCTTTAATAAACACCTGCACACAACAACTTGGATCTCTTGTGATCAATCACGCACAGAACGGAGTCTGTTAACAATGGATCATCACAAGATCGTCTTTAGCACTAACAACAGTCTAAAGATCCCTGTCGAAACTTCGATCTAGTTTGAGTGAATCTTAATCAGAAGAGAAGATTCTAAAGCATAAACAAACTAGGTGCAATCAAAGTTCAACCACCGTTAGTCAATCAAATCAATTGAAAACACAAGATAAACCGCAATTATTTAGTTTCCCACCAACGGTACTCGTAGAGATTCTCAATCCCAAAGAAGACTTTAAATTGAGCGGCCGTAAGAGATTTCGCCTAATTAGGTTACTCTCCTCTCCGAATAGGCGACTACACCAATAACAACACAACCGAGGAAGTTTGCTGTCACGAAGGATTAGTTTGCTAGAAATGCAAACTTCAAGTATTTATGGACAAGGAAGTCTGGACACCAAGGAATTTCCAAAACCGAAAATATTCTCAAAGATATTCAATATATTCCAAATTCGGTTTCCATAATTCTTGGAAATGCTCTGTCCAAAATAATGACCGAAAATCTCTTTGGAAAATCTCAACTAGTAAATGCACATTACTAATTCTCATTTTCCTAAAATAAAATTAACAAGCTTAATTAAAAGATTCTTAACTTATTCATATTTCGATCCTGGGATTTTCTTCCTGTAGCTATTAAGGAATAACTTTGAACAATAAAAGATAAACATTACTGTACGTGTTCAAAGTATTCCGACATCCTTACTTTGTAAGTCCTCTTTCATATTTACAACCTTGAAACTGATTTTCCACACTTCCAAACAAGTTTAGAATTGGTTCATCTGACTTTCAAGAACTATGCGATTGATTAAGAAACACTCAATCACAAATCATGGGTTTAACGGTTCGACCAAAACAAGTTTCGGTTCTACCTCTATGTGAGTATTGTGCATAGTCACACTAGCTTTCCAAAATTCGGTTGACTAGGTACTAGGATCGGTTCCCACATATATATGGTATTTAACTTATATGTGTTGCACATGTCCATAGGATCGGTTCCCCTTTCTGCTACAAACTTTTTGCACCTCATACAAGGATCGATTCCTCTTTGTGATGTTTTGCACCTCTTCGTAGGATCGGTTCCCCTTTACCTAGATTCGGTTCAACAAATCACAAACTCGATCATACCATATCAGGTAATTACTTAAAATCGGTTTCACTAATAAAAGTCATACCAATATATAAGTCAGGCCTTTGTGAATAGTTTTACCAAGAACACAAACAAGTCGTGAGCAATTATACTAAATCACATATATTGGATGTTCACAATATATGCAATGAATAACAATCCCAATACGCCTGGCGATTTCCTTTTCGATTCATAAACAAGTTTATGAACTTACTTCCTTAAAACACATGTAAAACATTATTTTCTAGGATGAAATCCTCACCTCATACCCATACATAATCATAATAGCATTTAAACGATTATGTCGATGTGTTATCTACAAAGTTTAACGGTTAAGCAATAAACTTCATATTGTATTCCTTAATACTTTTTTATCTAGAGTGTTCATGCTTCGCAGTTTCGTTTTCAATATGCACGACTTGAAATTTACCTTAGGGAATGAAATAGTTCAAGTCAAATATCACTAACCTCAAGGGGAAGGATGATGTTGTCGTTGTAGATTCTTACTTCTTCACTTCTTCAAGTCTTCGCAATACTTGTAATGTCTCATATCCTAATACTTTCAAGATAACCTATACGAAGTTGACTCTAGTACATAATCAAGCGACTCTTAAATGAGTTTTGATTCACAAAAATATGACAAGCAAACTTGACATACCAACGCTTGGTGGGTTCAACCGAGCTATGCTCTAACAACAACTATATAGTAATACGACTTCTGTCTCAATATAGGAGATAGAGTAGAAATATACTTTCCAAGTGATAGATGAGTTTAGTCTCCACATACCTTTTGTTGATGATGTTCCACAAGCTCGCCTTAATAGTTCTTTGTCTTTATTTGATGAACGTCGTGAAGTCTAATGATCAACTACACAATCTATCCTAGTCCGAGACATTACTATAAGTAGACTAGAAACTAAGACTTATAGTTTTGATCACTAACATTGACAAACAAGCTTGAGATAGAAACGTTTGCAAGTTCGACCGAGCAGTGCTCTAACCATCTCTCCCTTTGTCAATTTTAGTGACAAAAATGTCAATACATATGGATTACAAAATAAATAAACTTTGTAGCTTCTCATCCAAATACTTGATCTCCTTGGTTCTTCAACATTACTCGAAATCTTCGTCACTTTCAAGTACTCTAATGATTCCGAATATGTTCAATTATGCATCATTGTTGTTGAATATCTGTAGCTATAACAATGAGAAAACAGTTGCTCTCAGTCATTGTTATACAGTGTCATAGTATCATTATACAACATCAAAGTCCAATTGTATCACAACTTTGACAACAATACTATGGTGATATGTATGACTCCCCCTTAGTCAATACTTCATCTCAACATTAAAACCACTCCCCTTTACATAACGATCCGTAAACCATATGTATTTGTAGTGTGAACTATACATTAATTCTCCCCCTTTTTGTCAATATAAATTGGCAAAGGTACGAAATTTAGTGGAATCCTCATGAAATTTTCATAGAGATACTTCATGACCAAAAGTGAACAACATACCAACTTGTTTCGATGATTTCACATAGTCGAAACTTAGTGTATTCACCAAGGAGTTTATAAAGATACAAGATAACTCATATAATATTCCACAGCCGCACTCTCCACAAAGATTTGGAAATTAAGCACAAGTTCAATTAAGAACTCTCCCCCATAAAATGTCATTCCCAAAAGAACAAAAAGAGCGACCTTACTTTTACAAGAAAAAAAGATTTCCTTGGAAATTAACAAATCACATAAGAATATGAATTTGTATCCAAAAATCTCAATTGAATTAACTACAAGGAAAATGATCAATTCAATTGGTCATGCTCAACATAAGAAAACTTATGGAGCAACACAGTATATGCACAAAGATATGGATCAGGGAAAGACCAATACTGCGGAATAATCAAAGATTCATTCTATTTTTCATCACTATTTGCACAATGACATATAATAGACTTAATATTTGTAAACAAAAGTTCATCCTTTCTTCCATCAATATTTGCATAATGACATAAAAGGCTTAAATTTTGTAGTCAAAATTTCATTATATCTTTTATCAATACTTTCATACCGACATATATAGAGCTAACTTTTGAACAAATATGAGACAGTCAAGGTTCACGGACGTAAACAACATATCCCATAACAATTTGCAATATATAAAATCATAAAGATTAATACTGCAAAAATCATCTTTCAAAAAAACTTTATAATTTAAACAAATAAATACAAAAACATTGCAAGATGAAAACGTTGGCAATGGCTATGTGTACTCACAATAATGGCTATTCCAAACCCTAGTTATCCTTCTTAAAAACACAAGAATAAATTCTCATAAGAAGTTTCCTAGACAATATTACTGCTCTCTGATAACTTCATACCTTTCAATGAATCCATCATAGAAGGTATCGCTGATTTCCTTGATTTCTTGACCGTGGAAACCCCATGATCATTAGTTAGAACACTAACTTTACGATTAACAACACGAGCAAGTTGTCTAGCTTTAACATAGTCCACGATGAGTTTCTTATGATTCCTTATCAAGATCTGTTGATTAGCAAGGATTCTGGCCTGACCATCCAAGAGATGATTTATTTGCAGTTGAAGATTTGCAAACTCGACCTTTGAATCTCCCTGAAAACGAGTTAAATCCTTGACAGATTCATCAATCCAGGAGTTGTGCTCTTTCCTTGCAAGCATCTTCTTCAGAACAAGTTCTTGAATGGAATCACGTCCTTGAGTGTCCTCCTCCATGTCAAGACTCACAATCTCTTGAGATCTTGAAGAGTTCTCCATATAATTTTTGTTAGGGATAAAATAACACAATATATATATATATATATTTGAAAACAGGAGAAGAAATCTCTTGTTATGGAAATCCTATGAACTCATATGAGGGGATACGGACGTTCGTGGGCCGGTCACTGGAGAGGAAAGGATTAAAAGAAATCCAACTAGAGAAAATACAATACTTGTTAATCATGGCTCAATAATTTAGAAAACTTCTTTTCAAATTAGAGCCCGAGACACGATCAGCAAGATCGAATAAAATTAACATAAAAACGTATAAAAACATACAACTATTCTTGAGACTCCCATATCATCATCCTTGCAACTCTCAAGATAGATACAAGGACAAAATTACCTGGAATCAGGTACAGAAGTGAGAAGTATTCTCACTGTGAATTGTGGGAGATGAGTTGTACAAATATTTTATGTGTTTGTATCGAGTATTCCCTTTTTTCCATTGATTATAACTCATTCCATAAGGAATAGTTGTACGCCCTATTAGAGATCCATCATAAGGACTTTTCTGAGGTTTAAGTCTAGGACCTCTAGAGATTGGTTCCAGATAATAAGAGTTGAAGGATTTCCATCTTCTTGATCTAGACTTGCCAGACTTGTACTTATAAGCACAGGGAATGTGTTCATTCGGGTCACAAGATTTTAATCCATAAAGCGGAACTTGCAACCTGTGATGATTTCTTGAAGAGAGATCATTCTTATAAGAATTCTGGTTTTCTGTAGGAAGGAAATTCATTGTAGATGTCTTCAGACGATTCACTTCGTTGACAGTAAAAAGAAGCAAATTATGAAGATCATAGATTTGTTTCCTTCTAACAAAACAATGAAGATCAAAGTGATTCTTTTTCCCACAGAAGGAACATCATTGTGGATTAGAAACATAATTGCCTTGACTCGTAACCTTTTCCGACATATGCAAATCTTGCAAGTGATTCACAGTGGGTAATTCCTTGGAGGGAATTTTCTTCACGCTTGGTAAAACCTTATGAGTATCGGGAGAAAGGTACAGAGGATGACTTATTTATCAAAACAATTTTCCTTTTTCAAGATGCAACAAGTTTCTCTTTTTCAACACGATGACTGTTTATTTCTGATGAATGAGAATTGATTAAATGTTCTTCTCTAATTGAGTTTTTCTAACAGTATCTTCAAGCATACTAATATTTTCACGCTGTAGATTAGTTTCTTGAACCAATTTTTTGATATTGTTAGATAGAGATTCAATAAAGCAATAGAGTTCGCGTTCTCTTTCAAGAGATTTCTCGCATTCATCATTGAGCTGATTATTCTTCTCTTCAAGAGTCTTGATTTTAGAACCTTGGACATCAATGATATCAGCATATTTTTTTAACGATCTGGTTAGTTCCATTTCAGATTCTGATACGATGTCAATTTTCTTGTTTTTCCCTATGGACTCGGAAGAATCTGCTAAGGAGTTATCCTTTGAGTGAAACCCAATATTTTTGGCATAATCAGAAACTTTGGAAGACATCTCTATGTACGTAATTTGTGAGATACTTCTTAGGTATACAAAAATCAGATTGCTACAAACACAGACTTATAAGGTCTTAAAATGTGTTTGCCTACTTTGATACCAATTGAAAAAGCGGGGGTCTAACAACCACATCCAATATTTCGTTTGGAAATCTGAATAGACAAACTCCAATATACTTTCAAGAGAATCAACTAGACAGTTAGACTCAATCTAGAGAAAAGTATATCAAAGAGTCTATCTCTTAATTCAATTTGCAATCATAAAATAGGAATTTGCGAGCCCGATTGAATATAAGAGAAATAACTTAAACGGTACCAAAGACCAATGTTCAAGGATCAATCAATTTCAATCAACAACCAAAGGTTGGATTTACCAATTGATCGATTCAACACACAACCTGTGATATTTCAATTATATAACAAAATATAATACGGAAAAGAAATAACACAGACACCAGAATTTTGTTAACGAGGAAAATCACAAATGCAGAAAAAACCCCGGGACCTAGTCCATATTTGAATACCACATTGTATTAAGCCGCTACAGACACTATCCTACCACCAATGAACTTCAGAATGGACTGTAGTTGAACCCTAATCAGTCTCACACTGATTCAAGGTACAGTTGCGCTCCTTACGTCTCTGATCCCAGCAGGATACTACACACTTGATTCCCTTAGATGATCTCACCCACAACTAAGAGTTTCTACGACCCAAAGTCGAAGACTTGATAAACAAATCTGTCTCACACAGAAAAGTCTATAGGAATAGATAAATCTGTCTTCCATAGAAATACCTACGAGTTTTGTTCCATCTTTTGATAAATCAAGGTGAACAGGAACCAATTGATATACTGGACTTATATTCCCGAAGAACAACCTAGAAATATCAATCACCTCACAATAATCTTAATCATATGGTAGCGAAACAAGATATTGTGGAATCACAAACGATGAGACGAATATGTTTGTGACTACTTTTTATCTTGTCTATCGAAGATTAAATCTCGAGCTAATCTTAAAGAAGATAGTACTCAAACATGATAGAAACAGCACGATCAGATCACGCAACTACAGAGAAAATAGTTGGATCTGGCTTCACAATCCCAATGAAGTCTTTAAGTCGTTAACCTACAGGGTTTCGTGAAAAAACTAAGGTTAAAGGAGAATCGACTCTAGCTTATGCAAATAGTATCGCACAGGAGGTGTGGAGAGAGTGGAGATCGATTGGGTTCAATGGAAGAATTCGTGAAGATTCATATGGAGAAATTTAGGGTTCGAATGAGTTGAAATGAAGGGTTTTTTTAGTCGATTCATAAATTTTCTGGATATGCAGAGGTCCAGTTAGGGTTGGATGGTCGATTAAGATATATTGAGGTGGTTTCTGCTGATTAATTTCATCGGAAGTGAAGAACAGTTGAGATGATACTGAGTTAGGGTTTGCTGTTAAAGAGAGGAAATGATTTCGATTGTTGTTGTGATGAAGCAAACAATGCATATACAAATATGGGTTTGTGTTGGTGTTTTGAAGATGAAGATTACAAGGGTTGTTGTTCATTTCATGGATGTAGAAGATGTTGGTGATGGATTTGAGTCCAAGAAGTTGTTCTGCTGGTATTTGAGGAAATGGTTACAGGTGATGGAAGGTTGAAGAATGGATGAAATGGATGAAATAGTTGTTGCTACAGGCTAACGCGGGCTGAGAAGATGAATTACTGGTTTGGGGTTGTGCCGCATGTATGATACTAATGGTGGGATGGAAGGAGTTGTGGTTGTGTAGGTCTGAAGCTGAATGAATGAGCAGATAGGTTTGAGATATGAACAACACAGAGAGATGGAAGAAGATATGGGTTGCTGACAAATCCGAGAAGAATACAAAGATGAGATGGATCTGTATGGGTTGGTTCCAGGAACTATGGTTTGATTGTGCTGTTAAGGGAGATTCAAGATGGCAGTGGTAATGGGCGTGATTGGTGGTTGAGCAGGAATAGGATGACACAATTGGATTGGAGTTATTGCAGGCAGGAAGCTACAGAAGTAGTAGATTGAAGTTGCAGCTGAACTCATGGAAGAAGCTGGGGTGCGGAAAACGGAGAAGCTTGATTGAAGATAGAGAATAATATAGAGTTGTTAGTGGGTTTGAAGGTACAAAAGCTGAGAAGTTAGATGAATGTTTAGGAGGGTTGCAGTTCAACTTGGTGATTGGCAGTATGGTGGCTTTGTAACAACAAATACAGGGAATGAGCCGCTGCATTTGAATGGTTTGAGTCTGAGAACATATGGTGGTGAGAAAGAAGGGTTAAGATCTCATCTTGAGCTGAGAAGATATAAGCAAGAGACTGAGATTGAGGATTGAGGTGTGAATGGATGTTATGGCAGTGGTGATTCGCAGAAACTGGTGCTGCTTAAAGGAATTGAGATGCAGAGATTATGAGATGGAAATGGTCACTGCTGTTGATGGAC
This sequence comes from Papaver somniferum, assembly GCF_003573695.1. Lineage (NCBI taxonomy): Eukaryota > Viridiplantae > Streptophyta > Magnoliopsida > Ranunculales > Papaveraceae > Papaver > Papaver somniferum. The sequence continues at coordinate 167,120,902 of NC_039362.1, forward strand.
TGGTGTTGAAGCAACGACAGGAGATGGAGCTGCAGGTCAAGGTGGTCTGAGCTGAGATAGTCAAGTGCAAGTGATGTCGTGGATCGATATAAGGTTGTTGATTTGGTAGTTCTTATGACAATGGAAATGAATAACTTAGATGTATGCTAGGACTGTGCAGGGAAGCAGCCTAAATGGAATGACCAGCTTTTGCGGTGCTGTTGTGGGCTGGGTGCTTGTCAGTTTCACGAGACTGACGAGCATTTCAAGTTAATAGGCTATGTTGAGGCAGGCATGAAGTAACTTTATGGGCTTTGGCCCAGATTTGGAAGTTGGGTTTTATTAGGAAGCTGGACACTATTCCTAGTCGATCTGAAGGCCAGTAAGCTATAAAAAGGTTTGAGAATACCACAACAAGGATATCTTTTTATCTCATCTTCTACTTTTATTCTAGGGTTTTGAACATAATAGTTTTATTTCTTCTTCTTGTTTATGAACTCCATTGATATGAGTAGATGACTCTCTTTTGGTTAAGGAATAAGTTGGAATCCAACCATGATATTTATGCAATGAATTAGTGTTGTCTCCATACTTTGTTGCTTATGATTCACTATTAATATTGTTATATGATTTGAATGCATGTTTAGTCGAGTCGCGAATCGGTTGAATTAGTTTTCATCTCTATTACTAGATTAGGATTATTATATGTAAAAGTGATAATTACTGATTGCAAGTAGCATAATTGTGAGTATTGCTTATAGTGATGCATCCTAGTAGTCACAAGTGGATCATAACCTTTGTTAAATCGGATTAGTGCTTTTACACATTCGATTGCTTTGATTAGTCTTATTCCATAGAACTCAATGCTCTTAGGGAGTTAAACTTAATTGTGCCTTTACATTTTAGGTTGTTTTCTAGGAATACTTCACATATGAATCTTTTAATGTGGTTGTGATGAAATCAGGGAATTAGCGGGATATACTTGCGATCAAGATATCTTAGGACTTTTAATAAAGTTGAGATTAAATATCAATTCTTGTTATTGTTGAAAAGCATGTTTGTGGATGAAAACGATATCCTTGACCAATCCTTTCACATATTTAAATTATGTGCTTTATTTATTTGTCTTGCTTTTATTTTATTTTAGTATATAAAAATCAGAAAACCCGCTTGTTACTTATAGGAAACCGAAACAAACGACAACCCAAGAACTCTCTGTGAGAACGATCCTTTCTTGCCCTTGCTTCATAATATATTTTGAGTAGTAAGAAAGTGTAATTATTTGACGTCTACGACAGCGATCAAATATCACAGATTGTGCGTCGTTCAATCAATTGGTAAATCCGACCTTGATTGTTGGATAGTAATTGTTTGGAACTTGGGCTTTGGTCTTTGGTACCGTCCAAGTTATTTCTCATATTGGTCCGGCTCACAGATTTCTATATGTTCGATTGCAGGTCATATTGAGAAATTGAGATATAACTCTTTGATATATTTCTTGGTTGAGCTCGCTTTATAAGCTGGTTCTCTCGGAATTATATTGGAGTTAGTCCATATAGATTTTCGGACGAATTATTGGGTTTGGTTGTTATACCCCCGCTTTTTCAACGCCAATTTAAAAGTCAGGGTACGACTTGAAAGAGTATTAGCGAATTCTTCCTGGTTCTTAAAATATCGAGAAGTATTGGTATATTATCTACTTCCTGTGAGCTCAGACCATTCACCCATCTTACTACATACAAATCCCATCACGCCACTTCTACGAAGACCATTTCGATGTTATGAATTTTGGTTTAAATACCCTCAATGTCCAGATATCATGGATTCAAGCTTGAAGACAAATATCACAGGATCTCCGGCTTATCAATTTGTGACTCAACTTAAGGCCATTAAAATAGCTCTTAAGCAGTGGAAGAATGCAACTTTTAGTGATATCCCAACCTCTGCTTCTCAAGTACAAGATCATCTACAAGCAAATATTATCCAACACTCATATAAAAGCTCACTGATTTGTATGATTCCTATAACCACATGATGTTCCAGCAATCACGGGAAAACATTCTGAAATATGAAGATAAGAACACTAAGTTTTTTCATTCAAAGGTTAATTATTGTAGGAGGTGTAATCACATCGACTCCATTCAGGAAAGCAATGGTGTTTGGCATTCCAGTCAAGACGATATTACTAATATCTTGATGCAATAGTTTCAAGCAGTAACCACTACCTCTCATCCGCCAACTAATGACGATTTCATGTCACTTTTTCCAGCTTGTGTGTGTTAGTACCTAAAAATTACTTCTAGGAAAAACAAATGCACCGTTGTGGTACTTTCTTTTTAGGTTCGAAAATCAAAATCGAACTGGACAAGCCTGAACCACAAAAGTAGTCGTTCCGTCCAGCTTCGGTCATGTGGAGAGGAAGAGGGTTGATCTTAGGGGAGGGAAGCAAAAAAATTAAAGAAATTGCAGCGTATGTGGTAAACTATGAAGAGTAATAGAGTTTATGGATGTGGTAAACTTGTTCTTTCTTCTGAATAAGCTAAGTGGCCTATTTATAGTAGTTAGGAATACACACTGCTTTTCTCGTAAGTAGTGGAGGTAGTGAGGTCATGGAGAGACGGAGAACACCGAGATGATGGAGGTAAGGTGAGTATTTTAGGGGAGTTTCTGGAAACCCCTTTTACTGTGACCCATTATCTCTCCAACTCTTATAACCGTCACCACTGCTTGTAACTTTTCACATGGGGTGTTTCCACGCTGCATGTTGTTGTAAACCACCAGAACAATACCCCATGAAGAATCCCCACATGTGATGTATTTTGATGTTTCGTAGGAATTTAAAAGAATCATAGACTACATCTTTTTTAGGCCAAATATCATGGCGATTGATATGCCACATGTCTTATTGACATGTTTGATTGAGTTTTATGGAGTTGTTGTGAAAAAACTTAGTTACGACTAACTAAGGCGCCAAGAGAGTGTCATGGAATGTTCATAGCCTATTAAGGCGCTAAAAAAATAATTTGACACGTCAATAATTTGTTATAATGCTAGAAATTAGCACGACATGTTAGTGGCGTAAAAGTAGCATAGTATGTCCACACTCTTCCACTGCAGCTAAGATGAAATAGATATTACAGGTCATAATCTTTTCGTGGAATATTGGAGTGTAAAATAAGCACATGGTTGGTATAATATGCTCATGGCCTATTTGTGGCATTAAAATAACAAGTGGTGTTGTGGCCTAAAATAGGCTAGGGTTTGGCATGCCATAGCCTATAGTGGCGCTAAGATTATCCTAGTAGGCTGAGATCCAAAAGATGAAATAATATATTTTTTCTTATCTGCGGTAGTTGAGAATAGGTCTTAGTTAGGCCACGAAAGTAAAATGGCATGGAGTGGCTAATATGGCACTAGGGTTTGCACGCCACGACCTAAAACGCTAGCCTGGCAAGCTGCGTCTTTATCGTGTCTTAATACGTTTGAACTTATGAGAAGATAATAGTGGGGCCATGACTTGGTCACGGGTATAACAAGATGTGACCTATTGAAGATGTTTTGGCATATTTTGGACCTAATATGGCGTGTGCCATATTCTGGACCCAAGATGGCGCTAAAATCAGCTTAGTAAGCTGTGGCCTTAAAACTGGCTTAATATGCTCTGGCCACTCAAGGTGATTGAGACCGAAATAATTGGATCTCATCTTTTCCATGGATGTATAGGGTACATGTACAACGTTGTAGCATTTTTGCGGACACCCATAATAGTTTGGCCCACGTATATTTAGCCGTAGATCGATATTGGCCGATTACGACATGGGAATGGTGCAACTTGGCCATAACCTAACAAGCGATAATTAGGTCTTAGTCATAAATTTCCAAGGGTCATTGAATATTTATCTCAATTTAGGTGGAATAGCTGAGAGTTTTGGGCGTGATTTAATTGTCCCAATCACTTAGGTTAGGATTAATTCTAATTTTTAGGATTTAATGAAAGTTTTGATTGGTCAGGACTCTTATTAGCGTCTTAAGGTCTTGTGAACTTGGCCACCACGTGTTTAGGACATGTGGGAGTAGCATGGTTCGTGTTATGAACTTGGTCGTGGCTGGCCAAGGTCCTATGGGCGGTAATAGTTATGTGATGGACTTGGCCGTGGCTGGCTAAGGTCTCATTGAGCAATAAAAAGGTTGGACAAGGTCCAACGAGCTGTAGGAAGTTGTCATGAAACAGGGAAGAAGAATTCACTAACTGCAATACATTTTCTTCCTAACTTAAGTATAGAGCTTAATTTTCGTTAACTTTTCTCATTAGTTCTCTTACAAAAATATCTGGACAATAAATAGCCTTACACCCACACAGTTCTCTAATTGGTTGTAGACAAAACCACTAAATTCACCCATTGGGTGGTAACAACCAATCAGGTGCCCTAAACAAAACATAAGGTAAATGGGTTAACAAGGATTTAAGGCCCAAAACAGAATTTGCTAATAAGAGACCCATTTAGTTACATGACAATACTCCCCCATTTTGAAGATCCTTGTCCTCAAGGATAAACTCTGGGAATTGAGAATGAATGTGACATGCATCTTCCCGTGTTGCATCTTCTACAGGAGATCCAGCCCAATGAATAAGTAATTTGTGAATGGTGGTGTCTCTTCTGAGGATGTATCTGGAACCCAGAACTACAATTGGAGTGACAATGAAGGAACCAGCAGTATCAACCAGTGGCAGGGAAGTGGTAGTTGAAACATGTTGGCCTATCTTCTTCTTCAGCTGAGACACATGAAAAACTGGGTGAATTCTTGACTCCACTGGTAATTTGAGTTTGTAATCTACCTTGCCAATTCTCTGCAGCACTTCAAATGGTCCAAAATATTTAGCAGACAACTTCATATCAGATCTCAGAGCAACAGAAGATTGTCTATAAGGCTGCAATTTTAAGAATACCAAATCTCCTGCAGTAAAAGATTTGTCAGTCTTGTTGGCATATGCAAAATGCTTCATTCTGTGTTGAGCTTTAGAAAGGTCTTCCTTGAGTAATTGTAGCATGTGATCTCTCTCAACAAGGTATTCTTGAACAGCAGCAACTGAAGTGGTAAATTGTACTGGAAATGCTAGGTGGGGTGGAGTGTAGCCATACAAGGCTTGAAATTGAGTCATCTTGAGGCTAGTGTGGTAGTTTGTGCTAAACCACCATTCTGCTAAGGCTATCCAGTTGAGCCACAATTTAGGAGTTGAACCAGTCATGCATTTAAGGTATTATTCAAGGCAAGCATTTGTTCTCTCAGTTTGCCCATCCGTTTGTGGGTGATAAGAAGTACTGATGGTTAACTGAGTACCTAAAGATTTAAATAGATGTTGCCAAAAGTGACTGAGAAATACCTTATCTCTGTTTGATACAATGGAGTTGGGCAGACCATGAAGCTTGAAAATATGATGCATGAACTACTTAGCCATAGAAATTGCAGTGAAGGGATGGCTCAAGGAAATGAAGTGACTGTATTTAGTCAGCCTGTCCACTACCAATAATATAACATTCTTCCTGTAAGATATGGGTAATCCCTCAATAAAGTCCATTGATATATGCTGCCAAGCTGTGTCTGGGATTGGCAAAGGTTGTAGAAGGCCAGCAGGGGAAAAATACTCTGTTTTGTTACATTGGCAGATGTCACACTGAGCAAAAAACTGGAAAATGTCTTCTTTCATTTTAGGCCAATAGAAATAAGCAATGGCTTTGTTATAAGTTCCCAACATGCCAGAGTGGCCACCCACAGCTGAGGAATGCACAGAATGTGTAATTTGATTCCTAACTTGCAGGGTGTTTCCAACATAAATTTTTTTTTTGTATCTGAGGATGCCATTGTGCAAGGAGTATTGAGGATGAGCTGGTGAAATAAGTAGCTGTGAGATGAGCTATTGAGTCATAGTGTCTCCAACATAGCTGGAGATGATATCTTGAGCCCTATTGTGGTTGAGACACTAAGAGAGAGTGACAAACAGAAGTATCATGAGGAATTCTGGATAAAGCATCATCTGCCTTATTCTCAAGACCTTTCTTGTACTTGATAATGTAGTTCAAACCCAAAAGTTTCATGAGCCATTTCTGTTGTAATAAAACAGTGATTCTCTGTTCCATGAAGTATTTCAAGCTCTGGTGGTCAGTGTGAGTTATGAATTGCTGGTGAGATAAATAATGTTTCCACTTTTGAACTGACATGACAATAGCCAATAATTCCTTCTCATAGGTGGACAAGGCTAGCTTGTGGTCCTAGCGAAAGAAGGCTATGGGCTGACCAGATTGCATCAATACTGCTCCAAGTCCTGTAGAACAAGCATCAGTCTCAAGAACAAAAGGTTGAGAAAAATCAGGCAGTGCCAAAACAGGTGCAGATGTCATGGCCTCTTTGAGAGCTAAGAATGCTTGTAAAGCTGAAGGTGACCAATAGAAACAATCCTTCTTCAACATATCAGTCAGTGGTTTGCTGATGTTGCCATAACCTCTGACAAACCTTATATAGTACCTAGTCAACCAAAGAAATCCTCTCAACTGCGTCAGAGTAGTTGGTTGTGGCCATTGTTGCATTGCAGCTATTTTGTCAGGATCTGCAGCTACACCCTCAGAAGTGATTAAGTGCCCCAAATAAGCTAACTTGGTTTAAGCAAAACAACATTTGTTCTTATTGGAAAATAAGGAATGTTGTCTCAATAATGAAAGAATTTGAGCTAAATGCACTGCATGTTCTTCTATTGATTTACTGTAGATCAAAATGTCATCAAAAAACACCAAGACAAATTTCCTTAAAAAAGGTTTAAAAATAGTGTTCATAAGGGACTGAAAGGTGGCAGGTGCATTAGTTAAGCCAAATGGCATGACTCTAAATTCATAATGCCCTTGATGGGTTCTAAAAGCAGTTTTATGAATATCAGCAAAATGCATTAGGATTTGATAATACCCAGATTTAAGGTCAATTTTGGTAAAAATGACAACACCATGAAGTTCATCCAATAAATCATCAATCAATGGAATAGGAAACTTATCTTTGATGGTGATGTCATTAAGTTTTCTGTAGTCCACACAGAATCTCCAAGAGCCATCTTTCTTCTTGACTAGAAGTATAGGTGAAGCAAAAGGACTGTGGATGTCCTGTATAAACCCAGCATCCAACATTTCTTGGACTAATTTTTCAACTACTGATTTCTTCATATGAGGGCATCTGTATGGCCTATGAGGGATGGGAGAAGAATTAGGCTTCAAAGGTATTTGGTGATCTATAGCTCTCCGAGGTGGTAAGGAAGTAGGAGGTTCAAAAACATCATCATAGGATTCTAACAATGTATAAATCTCAGGATGAATTGGTTCCAAAGGGGTAGTCGAAATTGAAAAGAATTGGCCAATGATAGTAGGTGTATTATTCTTTAAAAATTTCAGAAAAGAGCTACCACTGATCAAGTTACAAGAAGGTAAGGTGGAGCTGCCTTGTAGAGTAATTTGATGTCCTTGATGATAGAATGTGAGCTTCAGTTCAGCCAAGTTGAAAGTAATGTCACCCAATTGCTTGAGCCAATCTACACCAAGAACCATGTCACAACCACCAAGTGGTAAAACCCTTAAATCTCCCTGGAATTCATAGTCCTGCATACACCAATGTAATTGATTGCAGATGCCTCTAATGATAGTTGAATCACCGTTAGCCACTGTCACTAGCATTTGACCAGTAGGCTCTACTGGAAGTTGGAGTTGCTCAGCTAATTTAGCATCAACAAAACTGTGAGTGCTTCATGTATCAATAAGTATAAGTATATCATGTGAATAAAGATGACCATGTACTCTGATGGTATTTTGTGTTACCAATCCAGTGAGAGCATGTAAAGATATTTCCATGGTAGACAATTCTGGAGCAGGAGGAGAAGGAACATCCTCATCAATGTCAGAAGAAGGAGATGCAACATCATCTGATGCCACCAACATAAACAACTGCTGAGTCTTACACATGTGACCCTGTTTATATAATTCATCACAATTATAGCATAAAATTTTGTCTCTTCTGACTTTCATCTGAGCTGGAGTCAGTCTCTTAGTAGGAGGTGTATTAGGTTCAAGTCTAGTAGGTGTAGAAGGAAGTGTAACAAATGGTTTGGTGTTGGAAAAAGATGGTTTAGGTGGAGTAGTGAGGGGTGATAAAATTGGTTTGGAAGTAGAGGGTAAATAATTGTTTGTAGATGGTTGAAATGGTCTAGAAAATGGTTTATGGTGTTTGGATTGAAAATTAACAGAGGCTTGTTGCATTCTAGCAAGAAGGCATCAGTATCTGAAGTGGGCTTGAACATTTGAACAACATTACGAATCTCCTCCTTTAACCCACTAACAAAACTCATAGTATAATAATCTTCAGATAGACTGGGATTGCGAGACTTCATTAAAGCTTTTAAAGACTCATAACATTCATAATATTCTTCAACAGTAGTAAGTTGAGCCAGTTTGTTAAAACTGCCAACATAATTATCATAGGCTACCTCTTCAAATCGACAACATACATCAGATGAAAATTGAGACCAATCTATGAAAAGTTTACCCTCTTGATAATATAGAAACCAAGAATCTGCCTTACCATCAAAATGAATTGAGGCTAGATCTACTTTATGAAGTTCATCAACAGAATTTAACTGAAAATACCTATTACACTTGCGAATCCAACCCCTAGGATTAGAACCATCGAATCTGGTAAAATCAATTTTTGGGTGTCGAGAGAATTTACCAGATTGAGGAATCAACTCATGAGTAGCTGGTATAGAAGTTTGCTCTGGGTTTTCCGGCTGAATTGGATCAGTAGGAATACCCAATCTTTGACACAGCAGAACGATTGTGGTGAAAGATTCTTTAACAGGAATGATCTCAGTAGATGAAGAACGAACCTCAGAAGAGATGTTCTTAACAGCCTCCTCCAATGTCAACAATCGATCTGAATGAGCCTGCAACTGAGCTGCAACCTATTTTATTGTAGTAGCTTTATCAACACCTCTGGTCATAACTACAGGCGATCAGGATCTTAATGGCTGATACCAATTGTCATGAAACAAGGAAGAAGAATTCACTAACTGCAATACCTTCTCTTCCTAACTTAAGGATATATCTTAATTTTCATTAACTTTTCTCATTAGTTCTCTTACAAAAATATCTGGCCAATAAATAGACTTACACCCACACAGTTCTCTAATTGGTTGTAGACAAAACCACTAAATTCACCCATTGGGTGGTAACAACCAATCAGGTTCCCTACAAAAAACATAAGCTAAATGGGTTTACAAGGATTTAAGGCCCAAAACACAATTTGCTAATAAGAGACCCATGTTGAAGGATTCCAGGGGAGCTGGTTTCAGCTGGGCAAGGCGATTTGGGCGTGCCAAGCTAAGTCCATGGACTTGGCTGTAACTAGACAAGAGGAAATTAGCATAGCAATCTATGCTATGGACTTGGCCACGGTTTGGCCAAGCTTTTTTGAGCGTGACAAACTATGTGAGCCCATAGGTGGATAAAATTTCTCTGAGGCTGATTTTATTGAATCCCGTAAGGTAACCCTAGTTGCGTACCATTCGTTCTAGGAGGCATAGAGTCTTCATACGATGTCGGTTTTTGACGTTTGACCCCAACTTTCAAATCTAGCGAATAAAACTATCATATGCAAAAGGAATCACCTGATTCGAAGTTTGTATGGATAGTCATCGGTGCTTGGACATTCGTAACTTGTAATCCCATGCAATTCTTGAGACTCCATGAACTTCAGTGAAAGAGCCACATCCCTTAGCTCGTGTATCCATTTGATACGCCATTTCAGTATGTCGTAGCAGAGACATAGGTAAACACTTCTTGTAAAGGATGTGTCATCATGTTCCTCACTGAAGGTTGCTGATTTCTGAACTTCTAAGAGCATCTAGTAAACCAATAATAGCTGAGACTAATACTATGACTTCATGTACTGTATGTTTAGGGCTCTCTTGTAGACTGATGGCGTCGCCTTCAGAATTCTTGATTCAACATTTCTTTCATAACTGACCGGTATGGTCGAAGACGGCGGTGACAAAGGCAAAGTCCCCATGTTATGGGTGTGATCAGGTAAACGGAGGAGGCTTACAAGTTATGTGTATATACCAACGCGCATATGCTATGGGTGAATAATATGGTCTCGACTCCACATGTCTTCTTCTTGTAGAGATGATGGCCTCGTTTCTAATACTGTTGTTGATGTGATTTTCTCTAGGTCTTGATTAGGCAAGAAAAGCCAGAACGGTTGATGTATCCTTCTGTTTTTGTCGTTTCTTTCGTGCCAAGACTAGAGTAAGAGCTTGAATTGAAGTTGAATCCCTTGTTGTTGGACCGCTGAGTCACAACTGGGATACTTTCTAAACTCGTGAGCATTGACCGAATAGAATTTTGTCTTATTCTGACCTTTTAACTCATAAACTCATTCTTCCTTTCTAACTGCGGTGATGGTATGCTTGGAATGCTTACATTGGTGAAGTCATGATGAGGCATCGAAGACGAAAGAAATGTTGCAAATGTGTCGTTGTCTGTTTTTTCAAAGCTATGTTCCAGACGACGCCTTTTGAGCTATCTTCTGATTCTTTGATTATTGTAGTCACACAATAATGGGATATGGTGAAGAGTTTGCAGTCACACTTCTGTTGTATTTTATGGAGTTGGCTTGTGATGCGTTTTAGCCTTGTTAGGGGTTGTATGCGCATACTAGATCTGATGACGTGGTTGGCATATGTGAAGATACTTCCGCGGTATACTTTTGGAGAGCAAAGAATCCTCTTCAAATTTGCGACTCCCTGGTTGTCTGTCTTCTATAGAGTGGAGGGATTTCCGAAAGGGAGGGGATGTTTTGTAAACTTCAGTCCCCAAGTGCGGTTCATATGATTCTTCGGATGTGGCTGTCGAAGATGACGTTCCAGGTGGTGTCGTTGAATATGATACCAATGTGACGGGAACTGCACCGATTGGCTAGTTGAATGATGAAGTTGACTTTGTCGAGAAAAATATGACTCTTGGAGGAAGCTGAAGCATCTAAACTTGGAGTTGGATGACTTCGTCATTGCATGAGATCGATTACCGAGGCTGGAGATTGACACTGAAAGATTATCCTTAGATTTGAGGTTTGCAACCAAATACTTTGTGCCAGTGAAGGATAATCTTGCTAATGGCTCAAAACCTAGGGTTGTCAATGGATACCAATTACCCGGACCCGGTCGAATAAGGTCCGGTTCCGGGTCCTAAAATTGAACCCATTAACAAGTTAGGATTCGATGGGTAATTACACGATTACACCTGAATCTTAACGGGTTCAAAAGGGTAATACCCGACGAATACCCGTGGCGCGGGTAATGGGTACCCGGTTATTCATTCTTTTATTCATATTTTTTAGCAAAATTACAAGTATTTTGCTAGTTTTGGCTTTGGACTTTTTTCCATTTTCATTTTTCTCTATATTGAATCTTTATTTAGTACATTAACAAAGAAATAAAAGTAATTTTTTATAAAAATAAGTTAGATTCGAGCCAAAAAGAGAAATATATCAAGTTTTTGAACTTTTTTTGTATGTTTTCGTAATACCCAACGGTTACCGGAACCGATGGGTGACCGGGTTTTTAACAGGTCCGGTTATGGGTCCAAAAATTTGGGATCCAGATCCTACTTTTATAAGTAGAGTCCGGGTCCAGCGGTACCCGGGAGGATCCGGACCCATTGACAGCCCTAGCAAAACCAGTCTTCAAGAGTGATTCTCTTTGAAGGTTTTATGTCTCTGAGATACCTGGACTTTTGTGGTTTTATTTGGGATTTTGAATATGAAGGTTTGTAAGGGATTTTCTTGGAAAGGGAAGTAATAATTTGATTGATAGATTGGAATTCTAAATATGAATGCTAGGTGTTGCAATCATTTTGAGAAAATTATAAATTTTACGTGAAAACAAGAAAAGATTGCTAGAGATGGTGAAGTGTTTAAGCATTGACGACTTTAAGCCACTTGCTATGAATGACTATTCATGTTAGCTTATTGATATTGAAAAGTTTATAGTATCTTCCTAATGTGTTTTCAACAACTGGATATGTTTTTTCTCCAGGGGAGTTGGTAACTTCCTCGATTGTGTCGCCGTCTTGGAAAGGATTGGGTTTTGGTATCTCAGACTTGCGACACATTTCCAGAATAATTGGGTCACTGGTTTTCTTGTTTTCACCCGGGGCTACTCTTACCCTCTTAATAAAATATTATAATGACCATCTTCCTATTCATATCGTCGTGTAGGAGCGGGATTGACGTCCGGGGTCAAGTCCATGGCTTTGACAGATTTTGTTACAGCTGGTTGCAAAGAAATTTGTTGAACATGACTTACTTGTAGTCGAAACCCGTGAGCGCACAATTTCATGTCTCCTCCAAGTGTTGGCTATGCATCCGGGTTAGACGTATGGTGGTCAGTCGAAGGTGGGCGAACAATAAGATCCCATGACTTGTCGATATTAATAGGCGAGTCTCCCGATAGCGGCTCTCACGACGTGGATGCATAAGACCTTTCTTTCCTGGTGTGAATCCATGGACATCCAAGGACCATATCGTAGCCTATGTTTTCCTTGATAATCTGGAACTCTGGTGTTTGTTTGGATGCCACCTATGTTATCATCGAGAGTAATGTGGCCATATGCACACCTGGATTTTTCTTAGGGATCTTCAATTATAGTAGGCGTGTGGATAGCATTGTATTTGGAAGTCCCCGAGGCTCTTAGGGATTTGGCAGTGGTGACGCAGATACGGCTCCGATATCGATAGGTGTCCTCTCCAACTCAACTTGTCTGACATAGGCGGTGGTAAGAAGTCCCCAGTCGGGCGGAAGCGACATGGTCGGGGGTTGTGAAGAAATTTATTTCGCCAGTTTATGAAATAAATGATACTTTGGATTCATCATCTTTTGATTAGTTGGCTGGCGTCGTACCGGAGGTAACTTGATAACTATATCTTGTATGCAAACATATGGCAGCCTAAGGAACTCTTCCATATGAGAATTTGGAGATGTTGAGTCCAGCTTTGCTTGCTGTTGTGGTGGTCGGCGTGGAGATTTGAGACAATCTTGGGTAGGCGACGCTGGATTTTGAGTGGGTGTCGAGGCGAACATGGAACTTTTGGTTCGTGCGGTTTGCTGAAGCATAGCTTTTATCGTAGGCCCTTCGTCGGTAACAACACAATTGATGGTTGAACTGAGTATTGCTTGTTGATTGGACGCCTATTCTCGCGAGTGTATCCACAGTTTTCATCTTTGACTTATCTCATTCTTTCGAGTAATGCCGAAGCAGTGGTGGTTGATCTCTTAGCCACTTCGTTGATTTCCAAGAAGGTTAGTGAAAATACCAATATTCTGCGGAGCACGTGTCACGATCTTAGTGGACGCATACGAACTTAACTGTGTAGCCTTCGCTATACAGAGAATCCTGAGTAACAAAGGATACCTTCGCAGATCTACTTTATCCCATCCGGAGGAAGGATGCCTCGACGGTTGAGATAAGAAAAGTAAAAGCCTAGTCTACAAGGAGGCAGTTGGCGAAGGGAAAAAGTTAGATGACGCATCTAATCAGCATTAAATGCACAAAGCACGTGAAGAGAGAAGGCGTGGCAGAACCCGATTGGCAGAAGCTGGCGGTGAACGAAGGTACAACATGTACTAAGGTTGGGAAGTTTCCGAAGGAACGTGGGTCAGCTGAGGTGGCAGAGTGAGACTGGAGAAAGCATGCGGTGAACGAAAGTACCATTGGTACGAAAGGTATATCAGCGACGATGGACCCAGAGGCAGCAAAGATATACCTGGAGCAGAAGGGGCTATAAATACCAAGCCTCACCAACAAACTAAGGGCATTCAATATCTAGGAGAGAAGATCTAGTCTTAAGCTTATACCTCTTTAATGTTTGTAACTTAAGTATCCTTGAACTTGAGTTCTCTCTATTACTTTGGGAAGCATTTAAGATCTCTGTAACCACCATTAAGATCTTTGTAACCACCATACTCAATACAAAACAATCACTCATTACACCGTGGACGTAGACAAAAGCAGAACCACGTAATCTCTCGTGTCTCATGATAACTTAGAAGCTTTTACATTATATTTGTGTTCTTCGTTATTATTGCGATCGTGAATACCATTTATTACTTAGCATCATCAGTTAAACAGAAGCATCTATACTACTTAGTATATGATCCTCTGAGTTGTATACATTACGTAGACTACGGGAAAACGAGTAGTCACAGTTTGAAAACGTAAATTTTCAAGACGGAAATCATGTCATTAATATATAACTCCATCGATTTTTATTCTTGTCACGTTCGTGTGATGGAAGTTCAGGGTTTGAACTTTGAATCTTTTGACGTTCTCATCGAGATGCTCGTTATTTCACTGGAACATCCTGCCTAAATCTGAAAGAGTGATTTTCTCGGAAACGAAGAAATACTTCTGGTGGGAGGCGTTGACCATATGGGACCGATCGGAGGTGTTGTTGGGTGCGAGGTTGTTGTACTAGGTGTAGGCCCTCCAGATAGCATATTTGGATAACTCTTCAAGCCGCAACGTCTGGTGATACTCGTATTTTTCCAAAGGATTCCAGAAAATGAAAGATATGTTCTCGAGCGTTACGCATTCCATCACATAGGGAAAATGTGGGAGACATGTATCCTTTCAATATAAAGGTTTTCTTGGATCTCATCCGGGTACGGCGATTGGCATTGGTGGGATGAAGTACATCCTTCTTTTTTTTCATTCCGTATGAGTTCTTCCAAGTCTTCAAGAAATTTGGTCACTGAGTCTTTTCTGGTACAATGGTACAGATACCATCATTTTGTTGGGGCTGCTCTCTTGATGCGCCGGCTCCAGTAGAGATATTACGGGCTTGGTCTGCTTGAGTTTGGCTCTGCTCCGGAGTTAATCGCGCTGTCAAAGTTCTGACGAAGGTAATAACTTCTATCTGGGTAGTACCCATATCTTCTTGCATTTTGGATAGGTCATTATATCTCTGCATAAGGTCCGTTATGTTCAGGGGTGCCTCCTCGTTTCTGACTTCTTTAGCGTTGACTGCATTTTCCACACCATTGGTAGGAGGAGTGATGTTGTTTTTCTGGGGTGATATTCTGAGGAGAGTTCTCAGAATTTGCACCATTGATGTTACTGGAACTAGGATCAACCCTTGCACCGGATCTGAGCTATACCATTTTCTCAGGTGGTTAAAGAATTTGGTTTCGTGACCAAGATGTTGATCTTCGTCTATGGTCGCCAATTGTTAGTACCTAAAAATTACATTTATGAAAAAAATGCACCGCTGTGCTACTTTCTTTTTAGGTTCGAAAATCAAAATCCAATAGGACAAGCCTAAACCACAAATAGAAAAGAACATGCCTAAACCACGAAAGTAGCCATTCCGATATGTTTCTGTAAAGGACCGGAAAATTATTCCTGGCGCGCCTGGAATCGTAGGCCATAACTTCCCCGATGCGCCATTACTATGCTACTTAACGGGCTTTAAATATATGCAAATGCACATTCATTTTCCATTGAAAGCATGCTCGTGGAGCATGATGCAACTAACTTAGATTTCACACCTCTCCAACTTTCCCTTGTTCTGCGAAGGGTTTAAATCCTTGAAGGTTATGTCCGATGCACCTTACATGCATCACACTGGCTTATGAGTTCACTGTAGGCATAAAACATGCCTTGAACTTACGCATAGGCCATTGCAGGGCGAATACCCCTTTTTCACTTAACTTAGCCATTGTTGAGAGAATGCACTTTCCTTTCTCGTGCCAAGGGTGCATGAATTAGGCTCATGTCGTACTTTCCTTAGGCTTATGCAAGCTCCGCTAACTTGCATATCAATGTAGTTTACTTTCGAGGCCATGCCCAATGCGTCATCGGTATATTCCTAAGCCGTACGCCTTGACAGGAAGTATGAGCATCTAAGGAATAAAATATATCTTGCCTCATCAAGTTTGTCCACAATCATATCTTGCGTCGATCTATCGAGCCAGATATGAGAGGCCAGTATGCAATTAGATGATATGAGCGACAAAGTGCTGGACCGGCAATGCTGCAACTCATTGCGGCTGCCTACATACCCTTACCTACTCTAAAGGGATCAAGAACTGACCGTAGTTCATCCTAGAAGGGACAAGCAACATAGGAAAACTCATTTGCTAGCAATAATGGTAATATCCTAGTCCACATAGGCCGTTCTGTTAAAATGCACAAAGGTTGATCATTATCGAGTCCGCGACATGGCATAGTGATGTCTTCACATCATATGCTCCATTCGCAAGGATACACAGCTATAAATGAGGCTTACGCATCATTTATACTCTTTCGGGTAAGCTATGAAGCTTATTTGGTGCATAGTCCGCATATGCACCTTTAACCAACTACCCCTTCCTATATATGTTAACTTACCATTTATACAACTTAATAAAGGGGAGAGGATTGGCATGCTTGCCTCACTATTCATGGACGTTTCCATGTATTCCTGAATAACTAGCAATGATTGCCGAGTTCTGTTCTGTAATGCACGATGATTGTGCACCACTCGTTCTGGCTATTGCACAATGATTGCTCAACACCCGTTCTGGATATTGCATAATGATTGCGCAATATTTACTCTGGCGTAATTTTGCGATATTCACTCGGCCATCCCTCTCTGGCCTGATGCATAATAATTGTGCAATATTGGCCCTAGGCCAATCGTCCGCATAATGTGCGATGTTTGCACCGCATCTTCCAAGGCCATCTACCCAACTGGCCAAATGCATAATGATGATGCATTATTGTCCCTTGGCCAATATGCCTTCGAAATGTGCCATACTTGGCGCTATATTGGTTCTAGGATAATGTTCTTCTTAAGGCAACAAAACCTTGAGATGAAGCTTCATCTCATGCGCCATGCTAAAAATTCGGTCACGAGAAGAAGAAAATGGGTTGACCTTAGGGGAGGGAAGCAGGAAAGTTAAAGAAATTTCAGCGGTATTGTGTATCTGGGTGTTGAATTATGAAGAATAACAGATTTTACGTATGTGGTAAACTTGTTCGGTCTTATGAATAGGCTAAGTGGCCTAATTATAGTAGTTAAGAATACGCACTGCTTTTCTTGTTAGTAGTGAAGGAAGTTAGGTCGTGGAGAGATGGAGAATATCGAGATAATGGAGGTAAGGTGAGATATTTTAGGGAGATTTTTGGAAACCCCTTTTATCGTTCCCGTTATATCTCCAACTCCTATAATCTTCACCACTACAACTTTTCACATGGGGTGTTTCCACGCTGCATGTTGTTGTAAACCACCATACCGATGCCCCATAAAGAATCCACCCATGTGACATATTTTTATGTTTCGTAGGAATTAGGAGAGTGGTGGACTACATCTTGTTTAGGCTAAATCATAGTGATATGCCACATGTATTATAGACATGTTTGATTGGGTTTTATGGAGTTGTTGTGAAAACAACTTAGTTACGTCCAACTAGGGAGCCAAGAGAGTGCCTTGGCATGTTCATAGTCTATTAAGGCGCTAAAAGATAGTTTTAACAAGTTAATAGTTTGTTATAATGCTAGAAATTAGCACGACATGCTAGTGGCGTAAAAGTAGCATAGCATGTCCACACTCTTCCACTCTAACTAAGATAAAATAGATATGCCAGAGCATAGTCTTTTCGTGGCCTATTAGAGTGATAAATAAGTTCATGGCGTGTGGCATAATATTGTCATGACCTATTTGTGGCGTTAAAATAGCAAGTGGCGTCGTGGATAAAATAAGCTAGGGTTTGGCATGCCATAGCCTATAGTGGCGCTAAGATTAGCCTAGTAGG
Source organism: Papaver somniferum (assembly GCF_003573695.1). Taxonomy (NCBI): domain Eukaryota; kingdom Viridiplantae; phylum Streptophyta; class Magnoliopsida; order Ranunculales; family Papaveraceae; genus Papaver; species Papaver somniferum. The sequence goes on from NC_039362.1 coordinate 167,138,759, forward strand.
CTCAGATCCAAAAGATGACCTAATATGTTTGTTCTCAGCTGCGGTAGTTGATATTAGGTCTTAATTAGGCCATAAAAGTGATATGGCATGGCGTGGCCTAATATGGCACTAGGGTATGGCCTAAAATACGCTATCCTGGCAAGCTTCAGCTTTATCGTGGCTTAATACGTTTGGCCTTATGAGATGAGAATGGTGGGTCCATGACTTGGTCACGCTTATAACAAGTAAAGACGTGACCTATTGGAGATGTTGTGGCATATACTATACCTAAGTTAGCGCTGAAATCATCTTAGCAAGCTGCGACCTTAAAAGTGGATTAATATGCTCCAGGCCACCCAAGGTGATTGAGACCAAAATAATTGGATCTCATCTTGGCTATCGATGTCTAGGGAATATGTACAACGCTGTAGCATGTCTGGGGCCATCCATAATAATTTGACCAACGTATATTTAGTTGTGGATCGATGTTGGACGAATAGGGCATGGGAATGGCGCACCTTGGCCATAACCTAACAAGCGAGAATTATGGATTAGCCATAACTTTCTAAGAGTCATGGAATATTTATCTCAACTTAGGTGGAAGATTTGAGAGTTTTGGGCGTGATTTAATTATCCGAACCACTTAGGTTAGGATTAATCCTAATTTTTAGGATTTAATGAAAGTTTTGATTGGCCGGGACTCTTATTAGCTTTCTAAGGTCTTGTGAACTTGGCCAATTATCGGAGTAGTATGGGCCGTTTTATGGACTTGTCCGTGGCTGGACAAGGTCATATGGGCGGTAATAGCTATGCTATGGACTTGGCCCTGGCTTGCCAAGGTCCAATGAGCCATGATAGCTATTCCATGGACTTGGACGTGGCTGGGAAAAGGCATATTGAGCAATAACTAGGTTGGCCAAGGTTCCACGATCTGTAGGTATTCTTCCAAGGGAGATGGTTTCAGATGGCCAAGGCGATTTAGGCGTAGCAAGCTAGGCCATAGACTTGGGCCTGGCAAGGATGAAATTAGCATAGCAAGCTATGCTACGGACTTGGCCATAGTTTGGCCAAGCTGTTTTGAGCGTGAAAAACTATGCCACAGACTTGTCCAAGGTCATGCCAATTTAGGGTTTGCAACCCGTCCATGAATCACGGCTTGTAGGCGCGATAGTGTTTATGCCACAATTTCGGCCATAACTTGCTAAGTTGGGATTGGCTATGTTATGGACTTAGCCGATTGTTTTAAGATGATTCCATCTACGCCATTAGTCCATTGTTATCTTAGTTGGAACTTTATGAGCTGCAACAACTATTTTATAACCTTGTCCGTAGTTAGCCAAGGCGCCATATAAGATGCAATACATGCTACAGATTCGTGGCAACATGCCATGCCCAAACCTGGAGTGTAATGTTATTCTAATATGAATTAGAATACAATAGCGCCAATATAGCAGGTTCAAGAAACTCGAACATGGGAGTTTGTGACTTGAGACGATATGGCTATGTATAAAATCAGCAGTATATATTTGTATTTTGTACATACAGAGACCATTTGAAGGGTAGTAGTTACCATCATCAGTAGCAACCCGAGGACAATATTGTTGTATACTAGCGGCAATCCTTCAAGAGATGTCAAATCAATATGATAGAGTATTTGTAATAAAATATTCCACTCATATATATATATATAGAATGCTGACAGTTAAACCAGGTAAGTCTTAGCACATGTATATACTTATGGACGTGCCTCTGATACAGGGTCAGAAGCGATTTTGCAGGCCTTGTCAAAAACTCACCATCAGTAGTGTGACAAAAGAGAACAATATCAGGTTAATACAAGTATCCTATGAAGAAGAAGTCAAAGCCACGGTGTTCCAAACCAAACCATGGGAAACTCTAGGTCTCGATGGTTTTCAATCCGGATTTTATCAAAAATCTTGGCCTATTATCGGCATTGCAGTCACTCAAATGGTACAATACTTCTTTACTTCTGGGTACTTACTTAAACAGCTAAATCATACATTCCAAGTTCTCATACCCAAAACAGAAACGTCATATACAACTTCAAATTAACGACCCATTAGTCTTTGTAACATCTCATATAAAATTATTTCCAAGCTCCTCACCAACAGAGTAAAACCAATACTTTTAAAACTAGTCTCTTCATGCAAAGCTGTATTTGTACCAGGAAGAAACATTGCAGACAATACTATCATCGCACATGAATTTATTGCATATATGAAAAGGACACAACTCTTCTCCGGTATTCTAGGTGTAAAGTTGGACATGTAGAAAGAATTTGACCGTATGGAATGGTCCTTTTTACTTCAAATTCTTCAACAAACGGGATTTTCTTCACATTGGTGTCAAATGATATATTAATGCACCAACACAGTTTCTATATCTCTGTTGGTTAATAGAACTCCCACACCAGCATTCTATCATTCTAGAGGATTGCGGCAAGGTGATTCTTATCGCCATATTTATTTATCATATGTATGAAAAGTTTTAGCAGGATAATTCAACATGCTCAGCCAGAGGGTCTCATCAAAGGAGTTAAACCAGCAATGCACAACCGGCTATTACGAATTTATTTTTCGCGAATGATTGCATGATGTTCACTGAAGAGAAAGGTACATACACACAAAACTTGAAGGATATCATTGAAGAGTTCAGTCATTTATCAAGTCAGTTGATTAATTATTCTAACTCAAGTGTCTGCTTCAGTATAAACCTATCTCCCACATCTTGTGACGATATTCTCCAAATGCTTAACATGAAGCCAATGCCTCTCACTGAAAAGTATTTAGGCATCAGGTTATTCACATCTAGAAATAAAACGCAATGCTTCACTCCAACAATTGTTAGGATGAAGGGGAGGTTACAAGGATGGCATGGAAAAATCATCAATCAGGCAGGAATGTCTACCCAAATCCAGGCTGTAATCAGCAATATGGACAAGTTCCACATGAACTACTTCTGAATGCCAAACAACACCATACCGAAAATAAATCAACTTCAGAAGGGATACTGGTGGAATAAGCCAACATCTAGAGGTAATTGCTTTAAATCCTGCCTCTCTTTATGCTTTCCTAAGTGACTAGGTGGTTTAGGTTTCAAAAATCCCCATCTATTTAATCTGGCCTTGTTGCAAAGTTGGCATGGATATTACTCACATGGTCTGATATCCCATGGGTTCAAGTATTTAGAGCTCGCTACTTCGCCAACAAGGATTTACTTACGCATGTGTTACCAGCTATTGAAACCTGGATATGGAGAAGTATTTTACAGGGACTTGAGATAGTTAAACAACATTATATTTGGGATGTGGTAATGGTTACCAAATACAACCATGGAAACACCACCAGCTAACTACGTCTTCAATCTCTCTTCAACCTCAACTGGATCAACCTCAACATTTGACTCCATCTCATTTTATCAACAACAGTCAACAGTGAGACTTATCACAGCTTCAACTTTATTTTAGCCCAACAACCCTTAATGAAATACAGAAATCCCATTATTTCCTCAAGCCATAGACAAATTGCAGTGGGATCTCACAAGAACAGGAAAGTTTACTGTGGGTTATATAATCAGCTAATCCAACATCAAGGTATGAATTATATAACATCTTTATCTGCACATTACTGGTTAAAAATATGGCATATGAAAATCCCATACAAACTTCAGTTCTTTATGTGGAAACTATCACATAATATTTTACTTGTTGTACCTGTGATATACAAATACTATCCTCAAAAGTCTCAGATGTGCCCAATGTGTGGGAACGAGGTTGAAACCGCAATTTATCTGCTATTAAAATGTTGATTCATAAGAGCAGTTTGGTTTGTCACTTCAGAGTATATATGGCATCATCTTATTTTAATTAACAACCTACAAGAGTGGTTTTCATCGTGGACCCAACAACAGAATCCAGTCTCGTTTCAGGCAGATCATTTATCCAATCTGGTGGTGGTTACTATGTGGTTTATAAGTAAAGATCGTTTCTCCTTAGTGTTCCAGGTCGTTAAACCTAATCCAATCAGCACTACTCGAAGCATATATCATTATTTTCACCAGTTGTCTATAAATATTCATATAGATCATCATGCATCAGTATACAGAACTAGGCCAATACATCTGCATATGCATTGGACTCCTCATCCACATAGATGAGTTTCTATCACTGTTGATGCTTCTATGATTACTAATAATAACTCTGTTGGTATGGGTCTAGTTATACGTATTGATAAATGAGTTTTCTTAGCTGCAAAATCCATCTCAATAGGGGCGCGTGATATTGATCAAGCAGAAGCACTTGCAGTATTGGAAAGTTTAAAATTGGATCCACAAATACATGTAAAAAACTAATTGTACAAACAAATAATAAAGGAGTGTCGGAAGCTATTTCTAAACTTAAATTGTGTTGTAGAAGAGAAGGTTTTCAAATCATCAAGTACATAAGAGATATGCTTTATTTGTTTGATTATTGCTCTGTAATTATATCAATAGAACCTGTTATCATCCTGTGGATGTTTTAGCTAACTCGTAAAAATGTATAATATAATGTGGTATCACTCCTCCTAATGTAATTAGGAGGTAGCTTCTGCAGGACAACTGTATAAGCTAAAATATGTCTTTAGCCTATGGGTATAATTTTCTTTCAAAAATAAATAAATAATAGAATGGACAAGGGGACTTTCAATTCAAGACACCAATATGTATTAACTTTGCAGTCTTACAGGTATAAATAAATAAAATGAGATATATACTTAAGAAAATAAATTTAACATGATAAATATGACAAAGATTTATAGCTTAGTGATTTCCCATCGACTCCAGTAAGGACGAAGCCAGGGGTTCAATTTGCAGCATAAAGGTTTGTGTAATAGTTGTATAGTAGTTGGGGCCGGTTTGGCGGGTTGGGTATGGCAGTGGGCCAATCCGACTGGCTGGTTTAGATAGGGCCATGTATACGTCTTTCGCATATCAAGAAAAGAAACAACATAGACAAAATATTTAGTGGTTCCCATCAATTCCAGTAAGGAGGAGGTTAGAGGTTCAATTCGCAGCATAAAAATTTGTATAATAGTTTTATAGTAGTTGAAGTCGGTTTGGAGGGTTGGGTCTGACAGTGGACCAGTCCGACTGACTAGCTTCAGACATGGGCATATGTTCATCTTTCGCATATAAAAAAACTACCAAAAAAATAAACAACTTATTAATTTAGCATGTAGTTTAATTTATCATCATGTGAAGTTACTGTTTAATCAAAGATTAGATTAATGAAATTTTACTATTGGTGGAACTAAGGGCAAGCATCGTGGATACCCAAAGTTAGGATACAAATCCTAAATGTGGCTTAACCTTGGTTAAGGAAAAATATTTAACCACCACAAGTCTTAGCTACTTTTGACCAATAGTAATTGTCGTATACAAAATACTCATCGTAAATATTTTAATTCCGATAAACCAAAAAAGAGAAAAGAAAAAAAAGCTAAACTAAATATAAAAAAGGGCCAAGAAACTATTTTACCTTACCTACGAACTTTCATTTTTTAAATAAGAAAAGAGATTTATTAGAAAGGATGGGGACATAAATGCTTATCCTATGGATACATTCAAATACCTAAGCTGGTAAATTAGAGGAGTTACCAAAGTTCGAAGACTTAAAATACCATGTTTATCTAAGGCATGATCCACCTTTTTTTTTACAAAATTGAACGATGGCCTCTTGAACTACACCTAGGTACTTAACCTAGGATTTATGCTATTACATCGGATCGATCCCCAACCTCCTATACGAGAGGAATCTTGCGAACCATTAGATCACTTGATGGCTCTCTAAGGCATGAGCCACATGGTTTACATATCTTTACACAAAAATGCATTTGAAATTACCAAAAGAAGATAAAATTATAAGAACATCCATGATTAAGTTTCTGATTGTCCATTTTATTGCTTCAAAGTTATCATTCACAACATAATGGCATTTCGACAATCTCAATTCCCTTATCTTTGGCCCATAGAATAACTTCCAGAAGGGCTTTAGCTTCAGCTTGTTTATGATCTAATGCTCTATTCCTGCTGCATCTAATTCCACTTGTCGTGCAGCTTCCTCATAGGATGCGTCAAAGTTGACTTTTGTAAAAATCTAATCATGTTTTTTACATATTACAAATTTCTATGTGCATTGTTATTAGCAACAAGTACAACAGTAGCAGTTCTTTTCCCGTGCCAAACTGCATAATCAACTTTTATCAGATTGACTACACATTGAGTGTTAGGTTGAAGATTCTCAAACAATTTCTTGCATCTACATTTCCATATTTGCCACATTACAAATCCAAACCATTCTTCAATACTTACTTTGGTGCTTCTTTATGGTGACTCTCTAAAAGAGTCACAGAAATGATACCTGCAAGTGCACAGGGTCTGTTGTAGTGAGTGTGCAAGGCAGGGTCGAACCACAGAGACTTGGGTGTGAATTGAAGTAATGAAGCAAGTTATCTAAATTAACAAGGCAGTAACTAAAGCAATGAGGTAACAGTGACAGAGAACAAAGAAAGTGAAATTCAGTGGCAGTGAATAAGAAACATTGAAACAAAGATAAACAAACCAAGGCTGTGAGCCAAGGGTAGTGATAAAGAAACAAAGGCAGGTCCTCCAGCTATGTTCTTGTCCCTTGTTAGTTATCAGTCAGCTTCCAGGCTTTCTGAATAACTAGATGACAGTTGCGGTTCAAAGACGGCTGTTCATCTAAGGGTTGGTCTAGAAAGGAGGCTAAAGGCACTAAGATGAATTCTAAACCTTGTGATAGTTGGGGCTCTCACACTGCAACTACCCGAAGAGAAGCTTGCTTAGTGTTTTAACAACCTATAAGGATATTCAATCCTAGACAATTCAAGCACAACAAGATCAAAGCATGGATATGATAAAAACAATTGAAATGCACAACATCATTTAAAATAAAAACTAACACTTGAGGCACTGCTATTCCAGTCCTCTTGGGTGAAGCACTGGCTAGTCCAGGCATACCCCAATTACATCACCAACACATCTATTTATAGTTACAATCAATTCCCCCAAAACAGGACCAAAACAGTCCCCATTAGGGTTAGGTGAAAATCAAAATTAAATCACAATAATCCTACCTAATGTTGATAACAACCCTAATAGACTATCCCATACCTCAATTTAACATTCAGTTGATTTCCCCCAAAAATTTCCAATGTCAGAAAAATTAGGGTTTTAAAAATTGAAATTAAAATTTTACCTAATCTCTGAATCCAATCAAACTTCGATCCATGCTTGTAATTGGTCCTCTCTTGCTTCCCATACCGCCAATTTGACTCTAGATCGACCTAATTTACCCACTTCACACCTAGGGTTTCGGAGAAGGATATGTGTGAAATAGGTAGAATAGATGGACTAGGGAGAGGGGAACAATGATGGGTTATCATTGTTTGACGCTGTGGTAATTATGGTGGTGATGGCGGAGCAGTTGGGATAGCAGGTGGAGGAGATGGTGGCGGACATGGAGGTTGCAGAGGAGGTGAGGGGAGAAAGAGAAGATGGAGTCGATGGAAAAGAGTGAGGGGGGTGTTTGGTTGGGTAGGAATAGGGTTAGGTACTAGGGTGTTGAGCGGATGTATCAGAATTCGATGTCCAGTGAGTTAAAGCATTGGATCGACACATCTGGATCGAATCTATCGGCTGAGATGACAATGCTTGCAGCGACCGTAGGATTGTGAGACACAACAAAACTGATGGCTCCAGATGGAGTTAGGTGCTGTAGTGTTAGACAGGAGCTTCAGAGTTTGATGCACTGTGATGAAGCGACCGTTGGATGATGGAATGGATCCAATCTGACGGTTAAGAGGGGAAACGGGTTTGGGTATTGATTTTAGGCTTAGAAAATGGGTTTGGGTTTAGGAAATGTGTTTGGGCTTAAACAATCTTGAGCCCACTTCTTCTTTAAGAACAATTTCTTCCTTTGTGAGCCCATTTTCATCCTTCTGGTCTTGTGCACAACATTCTTCGCGGTTTCCTTGTGTAATTCCTCCCGGCTTTTCACCACTTTTCTGCTCTTTTCCGCTCCGCTATTCATCCAAACTTTATTTATTACCTAAAAATGCAAATTAGATAATAAAAATATTTATTCTTGAAAACAAAGAAAATACAGAATATGGGATAAAATGTAGAATTAATGCACAAAAGATGAGTTAAATGCCAAGAAAAATATATAGAAATATGCACTTTTTAGGACTCATCACTTTAGTAGATGAGTAGATGAGTATTTGCCATGTTCATGTTAGCACTATAAATCATAACACTCCGAACACATTGAGTAGATGAGTAATCAATAAAGAGATGTTGCATACTTTCAAGATAATTATTACATAGAGCACAATTAGCATTAATATTTCACCCACATATAGGCATTTTTGGAGGCATTCCAAAGAAAATGTAAGATATTACTAGGAAGTTTAGTTTTCTAAATGGAAATCCAGGAGATGGGGACAGTACTAACAAAACCTCTGTCCTGATTTTTATCATTAAAAATAGCCTTGTAAGCAGACTTAACAGTGAAATACTATTAAAATTAGGTTTCCACCTAAAATAATCTAGACCATAAAAAGGAATTCTAGATTTTTTCAATAGTATGGATATCAAATAAAGCATTAAAAATATGAATATTCCACTATTTTGTATCAGAATCAATTAGTTGAGACACATGAACCATATTACATGAAACAAACTGAGAGTTTACAATATAGTTTATAGGTGGGATCCATCTATTCCTCCAAATATGGATAGATTTTCCATCACCAACTTCCTAGCACGCGTATTTGTTAACTATCTCAAGGCCCCTATAAATGTCATTCCAAATCCATGACCTATTAGCAGTTAGGCTACCAACCAGGGGATCAAAATTATGATAGTACTTTTTATTAAGAATTTTGACCGACAAAGCATCTTTATAATGCAACATTCTCTTAGCCAATTTAGCTAATAAAGTTTAGTTCATTATTTCAGATTGTTTAACATATAAATCACATAGGACTCTAGGTCGAGCTACATCTTTCCATTTTATTAAGGGAAACACCTTTTTTACCTTACTTTTTATTATACCAAAATCTCATTTTGATAGCATCCATTTTGTCTGTCTGAGTTTTAGGAATAAGAAAAATAAACATATAGTGGGATCCTAAACTACCCAGGACAAATTGAGTCAGGATAGTTTTGTCTGGAAGCTTAAGAAATACAGATTTCCAAGCAGCAAGCCTGCCACCATATCTATCAAGCCTATTAGGAAAAGACTACACTTTGTTTTTTCGAAGAAGAAGAAGTGGTACTCGGAAATACTTGTCATTAAGAGCAAGTTTCTCAACGAGGACCTCATTCCTAGCTAATACCATTAGGAACACCACTGTTAAAAGCTATACTAGATTATTATACTACTTTCGTTTCTAGAAAAGTGTTACTTTCATTTTTTCAATTTGGTTTATTTTTAGGCTTGACCTGAGAAACACCTAACTTGGCCAATAATATTTACCAGAAGTCTGGCATTTTTGGGGTTGGCTGTCTCATATACGAGACAATCATCCGCAAAGAAATTGGACCTTGCTTTTATACATCCTTTTTTCTTTTTTTTGATATGCGAAAACCGGACTCAGATCCCTATCCGAACCCAACCAGTTAGACTAGCCCCACTGCCAGACCCAACACCGCTAAATCCACTACACAACCAATCTATTACAAACCTTGCTTTTATACATGCACAGAGAGAGAACTGAGCCACGTATTGCTTGCTCTAAAACTTGCACGTGAGAGAGACCCGGTTCAGCTAAAAAAAACGGGTACCCTTTCACACGACCCGGTATTCGTAGTTAACCAAAGGAGGAGACATTGTTTAAACAAAAAAGTGTTCTTCTGTTCCTCTTTACTTTCTTTCTTTACAAAAACACTTGCAGCGTGGATTTGGCGATCTCTTTCTGTAACACCTACACATTACCTTAGATCGGAAACCATGGTAAGTCAATTGTTTCACAAATTACATATTTGAATCTTAATTTATAGATCTCTTGAAAAAACAAAATCTAGTTGGAATTGAATTCTCTCACTCATGCGATAAATTCAGCCCTAATACCGAAATCTGTTTCTCTGTAATTCCCTTTTGATTGATCGGTCTATTATTTCGTCAATCTCTATTTATCAAATGACTCAAATTCAGTGATGTAATTATGATTTGATCTTATTTTTTGACTGCTCGATCTTGGATGCTTCGTAATTGAAATGGTTGCTTTAGATCCTATAATTTCTTTAGATAAGAATCTTGCACCACTTTAGTCTTAATTTATAGAATTTGTAACTATGATGTTGGAATGCCTAGTGATATTAATCCCTTAAGACACTTTTTTTTTTCTTTTGAAGAAACTTGTTGTTGGTTTTACATGATAAAAGAACCATCTTCTTTCGACTGTTGTATCGAATTGAGAAGGCTTACAAACTTCTTCTGTTTCAATAGTTACTTTTTGGCTTACACGCCCAACAGAGGCAGATGTGTGAGTAAATAGTGGCATTGGATGTTGTGGATGATTAGCAACTTGTATATTTAGGAGCAAAAGTTATTGTTTTGAAAGAAATCACTGAGACTGTTGCAATAGGGAGTATTATTTTTCATTCTATAGAACTCTTCGGGTGTTAAACTGAAAAGCTAATACCTAGGGGGTGAAAATATGAGTTAGCTCAGGACACTGATATTCGGATTCCTGAACACCTATTCTAAAGCAATTTTTTAACATGAAATCAGTTGTGTTTAGAGCATTTAGTTCGTACATATTTAGTAGCCTTGCTTACATATTTTGATTACTAATGAGCCACTGCGGTTTTCAGGCACACTGTTGGTGAATGATCATCAATTTATGATTTTATATTTCGTCCTGTATTAGTGGCATTTTATATGTAGCGGGGAAATATTCCATATGTTTGCATTAGCTGTGTAAGAGACTATTTTAAGCCATTTGTAGCTTTTCACATTAATTGCTCATATCTCTATGCTTTTCAGATACACTTTGTGCTCCTTATCAGTCGACAAGGAAAAGTGAGGTTGACAAAATGGTATTCACCATATTCCCAGAAGGAAAGAACTAAGGTAGTTTTTGCCCCGCATCTACTAATTCATCTTGAGTGCAGTTTTTCCAGAAAGCTCAGTTTCTGGTAATGCTGTGTTTCAATAATTAAAAATAGATGTTTTTCTTGATGGTATAGAATGGCTGAGTATCAGAAGAAAATGTCTATGGAAATTGAAGCTACCTTATGGATATACATTATGTATATGTACATAGTGTCCATTTATATTGATACTGTTAAGCATGAAATTATGTCTTATGACGTATGTCTAGAATTTGCTGTTTCATTTCATTTTAAGATTTTTACTTCATTGGTGCATGCTTTGCAGGTGATTAGAGAGCTTAGTGGAGTGATTCTTACACGAGGCCCTAAGCTCTGTAATTTTGTGGAGTGGAGAGGGTACAAAGTTGTGTATAAAAGGTATGAATTTCTTGTGTTCCAATTTATAACTGCTTTTTCTTTCCTATTAGTATACCTTTTACACAGTTGTAAAAGAGACCTCATCTTTAACTTGTAAAACACCAACATTTATTTATTACAAAATTGTACACAGATATGCCAGCCTTTACTTCTGTATGTGCATTGATGAGGATGACAACGAACTAGAGGTCCTTGAAATAATACATCATTTTGTTGAGATACTGGATCGCTACTTTGGCAGTGTGAGTAAACATGATTTTCTTAATTTAAAGTAGCTTGTCAGCATCATATTTTCATACTTAAAAGAGTTTATAATGTCATCTTCTTTCTGATTCTTTATTAGGTATGTGAGTTGGATCTGATCTTCAATTTCCATAAGGTACGCTCTTAATCTGTTTTATGTCTTATTAGTGCTCATGTCATGGATGGGTACATATATCACATTTGCATGTTTGTTGGTACAATTTAATATCTTTATCATCTTGGCATGTTACCTGAGAAGATTTATCAAAAAAAAGAACATATATGACTACCAATTAATTAGTATAATTGGTAAGCCAAGAGTCGCATTCTTTAGATCATGGACATCCCTTTTTTCTTGTTTTTCTGCAGGGAATATAACTAATTGATACCCTCCTTTTTTTTCTCCTTTTTGACAACCAACAATTTTCATATCGCTTCTTTTTTTATAAACCACAACAGGCATACTATATCTTGGATGAGCTTTTGATTGCCGGGGAACTGCAAGAAACCAGCAAGAAAACAGTTGCACGACTTATTGCAGCACAGGTACTAGTGTTTTTCAGCTGTTATGAATGGATTTCCAGAAGATTGCTGTTTTTTGTTGATCCGAATTTGATGTTTTCTGCAGGATTCACTGGTGGAGACTGCAAAGGAGCAGGCTGGTTCAATCAGTAATATTATTGCCCAGGCCACAAAATAGTCTTCTCAAGTTGGTCTTTGTTTATAGAATATATGACGGATCTTTTGTAACCATCTGTATTATTTTAAATTTTCCTGACGGTTTTTTTACATTTACTTTCTCATTTTAAGCAATCTTTTGTATCATCTGAGTGTTGGTTGTTGTCAAACTGGTGGGAGCTATAGTTAGAAGTAAAACATAAGGTGCTTATTTTTCAAACTTGCATAGATTGGATGCAAAAACTTTTATAGATGAACAGGTGAAACTATAGTTAGTATGGCGCATTTTTAGTGAATTAGGTTGCCTTGATTGTTTCGCTTACATGGAGCTGAATCATGGTTTGCTTGTGCGGCTGTGCCATTTAACTTTTGGATATATTCGCTTTCCAGGAGGTCGGGAGCTTTTATCAAAAAAAAGAAAAGAAAAAAAGAAAGAGAATGTGCCATTTTTTAGTGGATACATACACTATGCAACCGTTGTTTAGTGGATGCATATACAATATATGCAGTCATTTTTGTTCAATGATGTTCTGTAGGTTTTCATATTCTTAAAAATTATGAGTCTCAGAATAGACTCGACAATAACAGTATCACTGTATGTGGGCATGAACATTCTGCTGGTGTTTTCCGTTAAATTGTAACACTGACGGCCTAAAGTCGGTCACCTGCAAATAAAGAAGACGAGAGGATGTGTCAAGCTATTACTAGATTTATATGCATGATCGAGTTGGAAATACTATTTACTAACATGGGGCATTTCCAACTGCATCATCGAGTTGTCATGCCTATTGATGCGGCAGATGAGTCATATACTAAATTGAGCTAAGCTTATAGATTCAACTCCAAGGCAATACATTGCCATCTGAACACTGAAGTTAGCAAGCAAAATGGATGAGTTCTCCAAGTTTTTTTTTGCCTGCTATTTTCACACTCTTCCTTATCTGTTTCCTCACTATTGTTGCTCAAGAAAACTAGTCAAGACTTGCTGGCTTTTCCTTGGATCCCTCCCATCCATGACAAGAAACTCGAACTGTTTACTTATATGGCTTACTGAGGTATTTTGTTCACTCGGTAGAGGTTTTCCTTGTAAACGCCATAAATTCAAAGATGAAATTGAGACAAAAGATCCACACACTATGCAAAAAAATAAAAGTGTTGGGGTGAGAGAGGCTCGAACTCTCGACCTCAGGATTTCTCTTAGCTATGAGACCTACGCGCTTGCCAACTGCGCCACCACCCCTTTGTTGTCTGTTTATTAATCCTTTTAAGTACGAACCTCCAGTTACTATTTGAACTTCTCACACCGCTTTCATAACCAAGTTATTTCTGTCTGCCTAACATTATCATTATCTTCGTCGGTATCAGATTCTTCGTGACTGGTTTGCTTCGCGGACTTCTTTAGATACATTCTTTAAGAATGATCTTTTAGGGATCATGGTTTTTTTTTTGGACCATGGTCTTATTAGGTCAACCTCCCTATACTTATAAGGGGTGTTCTAAAGTTAGCCAAATACACATTTACCCTTTACTTTAATTTATATTAAAACTAACCTAATAACTATATAAATCTAATCATACACATCTAATCTAAATGAATCTATTATCAAAATCAAAATCAAAAATATGAGGAGAATCGAGATTTTTTAGTTTTGAAAAAAAATAAATTATTCTCTTCTTCTTCTTCTCTCTTTCCTTGACGTTCCTCGTTCGATTGAAAATTATTCTTTTCTCATGTACTTCTCTTCTTCCCCATTACTTTTAATTGAATAGATATCATCAAAATAGGGTTCATATGGAAGTTACAGTGCTTTGTTCGGTTAGGACTCGTTTCACAGAAATCCTAATTTCTTAACTGAACTTCCTGAAAGGAAGAACAGTGCTGTTCAATAGGATTTAAAATTAGGTTACCGAACTGTGAGTTCGGTTGGTTCGCAAAAATTTCTAAAACTATCTAGTAACCGAACTCCACCCATATAACAAAAAGAAAAAAAAAATCCAATGTAACCGAACTGTGTTATTTTCCCACTATGTTGAGTTCTCATTCAACCGAACTTTTCCCACTCTGTTCGGTTGGTTCGCAAAAAATTCTAAAACTAGTTAGTAACCGAACTCTACCCATAATACAAAAAGAAAAAAAAAACAATGTAACCGAACTGTGTTATTTTTCCCACTATGTTGAGTTATGATTTAACCGCACTTGTCCCACTATGTTCGGTTTGTTCGCAAATTTTTTTGACAAACCGAACTCTTCATTAACTGCATACATGTGGAGTTCGGTTAGATATGTTGTTGCGTTAAAGTTTGCGAACCAACCGAACATGACTCTGTAAATCCTATAAACAAAGTTCGGTAACATGTCTGTTAACCGAACGACTTAAAACCTCCATTAAAGAGCGAGTTCGGTAACCTGCGTGTTTGAAAAAAGTAGCCGAACTACACTTTCAGATGAGTTCGGTAACCTGTTCTTCACATAAGGTAACCGAACAAGCCCAAATCTACTCTAAAAATTTACATTTTTTTGAAAATTTGGAGCAATTCAACCAACATTATCTAAGTTTGAAGCATACATGGGTACCCAAATACTCTTCCTCCGATTGTGGTTGGTAAAATCCATCGTTTTTCATGTTTTCCTTCTTCATCTTCTTTAACTTTACTCTCTCAATAATTCTACTTCTTTTAAAAAAAAAACCATCTGATTTTTTAATGTCACTAATTATCTTTAACTTAATCATTACACTAACTATTATTAACACTAACTAATCATTATCCAAAATTAATTAGGAGGGTAATTTAGGTATTAATATAAATATCTAGATAAGGGGTGACCTAGATTTACTTCTAATGTCTTACCCAAAATAAAACAATGGTCCCCACAAAAAAACCATGGTCCCCAAAAAATCGTTCTTCCTTAATGGATTTTTTTTTTTTTAGAAATTAACATTTAATCCCAAAGTTACTGAGCTTTGGACACTCTAGTCCAATGTAGTCAATATCGGCCGTATCGGCCGATATATCGGGGATATTTCGGATATCGGCCCAGAACGATACGATAAGAAGGATATCGGGGATACGATATTCGCCCGATAATATCGGCCGTATCGGTCGATACGAAATTTTCCTACATTTCCCGAGATGAGACGGTATTGGTCGTTTTCTATAAAGTTTAAGGGTAATTTTGGCGAAGAAAGTCTTCCAGGTGGTAGTAGAGGTGCATGTAGCTCTCGAAGCAAGTTACTAAAGTTACTCTTTTGTATTTTTGATAAAATTGATGTTATCTATTTTATCTTATCCGAAAATTGATAGACGCATTTATGTGTCTAATATAGCCCCATTGTATATTGTGTTAGTACCCATTTTTGTACTTATTATGGCTTTTTATGTCCCTGTAGGTATTTCCGGAGAAATAAGCTTTTGCGGCGAAATTGGCTAAGAAAGTGGTTTTTGCGCTCGTGGGAGAAAATTACTATACGGACTCTCACTTTGGATAAGGGGTAACCTAATTACTAAGGGGTGACCCATTTCCAGGCAGCTGCTAAAGGGACACCAGAACTGGATAGGGGGAGGTCTTCTTCAAATTTCAAATACTGGTTTTTGGCGGGAAAGGCCATGCATATCGCTGTTGAATTTTGATCCGATTGTTGGAGCTGTTTTAGGGAGATTAAACACCGGAAATTGATTGGGCTGGACGTGATATGGATATAAAATTCTAGTATGGATGATTTCATGGGTTTAATTGGGCTAGAATATCCGGGAGAAGCAATCAAAGTTCAAACAAAGAGACGTGTCCTGTTGTGCACTTTCAAAGATTTTTGAGAGATTTCTGGAGGACTTTGACGATGGATTAACATGTACACGGTCTTATTCAAGTCTAGGGAAGAGTTTGGTAGCTATTTTATAGCTAACAGCACGTGAAAAAGCTCAACAGAAGGGATTATTCTCTCAACAGCGCATAGAAGAAAAAGAAAAGAAAAAGTCGAAATTTATACGAGATATTTGGGGTCTGTGGGATATATAAGAGTGGTTTCAAGTCATAAAAAGGGTTAGAAAAGTTTAGAGAGAAATAGGAGAGAGTTCAGAGCCGAAACAAGGAAGATACCATTGATTGTTGCTGCTGCTGCTGCGAGGAGGAAGAACGTGAAGAACAGACTCTCCAAGGCCGTCGTTTATCAACAGTGACATCGACTGTCCACTGCGGGTCGTAGTTCCTCAACAGTGCAAACAGCGAGCTCTCTGTGTCGTTGTTATACAACACTTGTGTTCTATCGATTATTTTCAGCACTACCCCTTTGTAACAGTGACGCTGCAACAGTACAACAGCGTTACAAACTTCAATTATCAATTATTTTCATCAATAAAAACACTTATTTAGCCATGAATACATCTTGTGAGTGTGTTTTTGAGATGAGGAGCTAAACCCAATCCCAGGGGTGACAGAGGAAGCCATTCTCACAATAATTATGTGGTAATCTCTATTTTATTAATTTATGCAATATTTTTATATGATTAATTGCATTGATAAAAATGATTTAAATGGTTTTTATTAATCAACTGTGTTTTCCCTTGATAATGCATGCTTAGTTTTAGACTCTTGATGCATTATACTTGTGAATAACATTTGATATTTTGGAAAATCTGCTCTTGGCAATATTTAGAATCAACCCAATTATTTAAATTGCATAGTAAAAAAATTTAGATCACATAAGTATTGTTGATTGGTGGAATCTTAACCCCTATTTCTCCATAAAATTTTACTTCAGTTTGCTATTTTTCCTAAATTTTATTTAAATCTAGAAATTTTGTTACCTTCACAAGTCTGAAAAGACCCTGTTTTTACCACTACTACAATCACTTTTGATAAACCATCAAATTTTTGGCGCCGCCGACGCGGACCTGTGTTTAGTTAGCATTTTTTTTTAGATTTTTATTATTTTTGTTCTTCTTTACGTTTTTTTTTTTTTTTTGTTTCCTTGCAGATTTTTGAAGATTGGAGCTAAAGACAATTTTGCCAAAGCTTGTGGTGATTTACTTAAAGTTTGGGAGCGAAAAGCAAAGCTAAAGGAGCGAAAGAAGAAGAATTTTATTTATTTATTTTGATAAAAAGAGAGAAAAAAAAAGAGAGACATTTTTTTTGTAATTTTTTTTTTATTAGACTTTCTTTTCTTTTGTTTTTTTTTATGGACTTTGGACATTAATTTTGGGACATTTTTTTTTATTTTTAAACCCTACGGAAGGGTACCCTTAAATATAAACTGTTTGCAGGGAAGGACGACGATTACAATATCGTCGGCCCCTCGGGTTCGCACACGGCATAGGAGTCGTGGCCCGAGTCGACTTCAGCGGTTCTTCGCCCGTCTGGTACGGGAGGTAAAATTCTAAACACCCGCGAATCTCCTGCAAGCGGGTTACTGGACTCCTTAAGGTGAATATATGCTGAGGACTTGAATATGGACTGTTTTTAAATTCCTAGTAAAGGGCAAGGACTGGACCATATAAGATAAGGGTTCGGATTTCATCACCGCTCCCTTCTTGCCCGCCTTAGGAAAACGAAACCTAAAGCGAACCTAAGCCTAAAATTTGGACTAGAAAGAGACCTATAGGGTATCGAGCTTAACAGGACAATCATTCGAAAAATATTGGTTACTCTTTTAAGCACACCTCGAAGTTCTTGACGGTTTCTGCGAGTTGAATGCGTGACTGCGCCGCATTGGATCGGTGAGGTTTTGGGTATCAAAGCTCCACTGAGCTTCCCTCGCCTCGATTCAACTTGCTTTAACTCGGATTGATTCCAGAGGGGTTTGCTCAAATTGTAACGAATTCCCTTTCGAAGGATTAGAAGCTGGTCTAGAAACAATCTAAGTGGAGCCATCATGCTTGTTGTTTGCTAGAAATCTTTAGGTTTGCTGTGGTAAAGTCGAGTCAGCCTGCTGTGTTTGCTAGAACCTTCCTGTTAGGATTTTTATTTCTTTTTGAATTTTTTAGTGTATGCCCGATTTTGTTTAGGGCTTGGAAAAGAGATACTCTAGGTCGATTGATTAGCGAAAAACCTAGTAGTTCTTCTGATTTAAGCAGGGAGCTCGAAGACTCTTCTTTGAGAGCCCTGTTTTTGGAAACTTCAGTTTTGAGAATCTGTCTCTTTGTGAGGAAAGTACCCCTAGTACTTCTGTTGTGCCAGCGATGGCAACTTTGAAAGATTACATGTTCCCAACTAGGACCAACCGAGCTTCATGCATTAAATTGCCAGCCACTACGGCTAATTTTGAGATAAAACCTAGTATTCTTCAATGATCCCTATATTCTTAGGAAAAGATGATGAGAACCCTTATTTTCATATTAGGGACTTTGAGGAAATCTGTGGGACAATTAGGATAAAGGACCTTACCGATGAAGTCTTGAAACTTAAGATGTTTCCCTTTTCCTTGAGAGATAAAGCCAAGACCTGGCTTAACAACCTACCGTCTGAATCCATAGAAACATGGCAGGAACTTATCGCTGCCTTCTATATGAAATTCTACCCTAAGCATAAAACTGCAGCTGTTAGGCAGAAAATTAGTGCTAGTGTGCAACAAGAGGGAGAGTCTCTTTATAGGTTTTTAGAGCGATTCAATGATCTCCTATCTCAGTGTCCTCACCATGGATTTGATAATATGAAACTTGTACAGATTATTTATGATGGTTTAGACTATTCGACCAAAGCCATGGTTGAGTCTATGTGCGCTGGTGAGTTCACTAGTAAAAATGCTGATGATGCTTTTACCTTCTTAGGAGCTATCGCTGAAAAATCCCAACAGTGGGAATCTTGTGTTGAACCCCCTAAAAGACTCTTGGTCAATAGAAGTAGCACCAATATGGTAGATACAGTTTTGGTTCAGATGCTAAGTTTGCTGCTTTATCTAGAAGGTTAGAAGCTTTGGAAATGGGCCAGTCTAAAAATAGGTCCCTTGTTGAACCTAATAGAGCCTCTCAAGTCTCTAGTTGTGGAATAGAGCCCGATAATTCATTTTGGGAAGGTCAGGTTAGTGAAGAGCAAGCCCATGCTGTCTATAACAATGCTAGGTTTGAGAACCGTCAGAAGTTTGACCCATACTCAGAAACCTACAACCCTGGTTGGAGAAACCATCCTAATTTCTCTTGGTCTAAGGGCCAGAGTCAAGGCCAGTCTAGCAATTCTCACGCCTCCCCCAGGTTTTGGTTTTAAGAACTCTTCAGGTCAAACCCAGTTTCAGAACACTTCCGAGAAAAAGATCTCTACCTTAGAGGATACTCTCACTATGTTAGCAAATAACCATGAAATGCTAACAAAGAACCACATGAGCTTTCAACAAGAAACTAGGCAAGAATTGAAGAATAATTCCCAGAGTCTTGCCAAATTAGAACTTCAAGTAGGACAAATAGCTAAGTTCATAAGTGAGAGAGAAGATGGAAGGTTCCCTAGTCGTACTGATCCCAACCCAAAAGGAGAGAAATCGTACAATCATGTGAATGCTGTCACAACCCTTAGGAGTGGAAAGAAAGTTGACAACAAGGTCGCCATGCCTGATAGTGAACATGCTGTAGTTCACCCTGCTGAGCCAGAAAATGAGGAGACTGATAGAGTCTCCAAAGAGACCAATGAGGGTCCTGTTAAGCCCGGCTTTGTTCCCAGAGCCCCGTTTCCCCAGCTGCTAGTTCCGACTAAGAGGGAGTCCAACTTTAATGATATATTGGAGGTTTTTAAGCAGGTTAATATCAACCTTCCATTATTAGATGCAATTAGGCAGATTCCCTCTTATGCCAAGTTCCTTAAGGACTTGTGTACGCGAAAGCGTAAGCTCAGTGTCCAGAAGAAAGCCTTCATAGCTAGTCATGTGAGTTCTATTATTCAGAATACCACTACTCCTAAGTATAAAGACCCAGGGTCCCCTACCATTGCTTGTACAATAGGTAAGTACCGTGTTGAGAAAGCTTTGCTTGACTTAGGAGCCAGTGTGAATTACTTCCATATCATGTGTACCTTAAGCTAGGACTTGGTGAGATGAAACCTACCCAGATAACACTTCAGTTAGCTGATAGGTCCGTTAATTCCTCGTGGTGTGATCGAGGATGTTCTCATAGAGGTTGACAAGTTTATTTATCCAGTGGATTTTGTTATCCTAGATACCCAACCTGTCCCTGACCCAGAGAACCAAATACCAGTGATTTTAGGTCGCCCGTTTTTAGCTACATCCAATGCGATCATTAACTGTCGAAATGGTATTATGAATTTGTCTTTTGGTAATATGACTATTGAGCTGAATATTTTTAATATTAGTAAGCTACCCTCTGAACTAGATGACTCGAATATAGAAGAGGTGAACATGATAGGAACATTAGTCGAGGAGTCATTACCAAACACTTTGTTAGAAGATCCATTAGAAAAATGCCTAGCTCACTTTGGGATTGATTTTGATGATGATAATGTAATTAATGAGGTGAATGCTTTGTTAGATTCAACCCTTTGTTAGATACTAGTAATGGATGGAAACCTAAGTTCGAACCACTACCAGTTTCTAAGTCTACCCTAGTTCCTTCTTTAGAAAGCCTCCTAAGTTGGACCTAAAACCATTGCCAGATACCCTGAAGTATGTGTTTTTAGGCCCGTCTGAGACTTTACCTGTGATTGTTTCTTCCGACTTGGATAGAGATCAGAAAGTAGGCTAGTAACCGTCATTCAAAACAACAAGGAAGCTTTAGGGTGGACCATAGCAGACATTAAGGGTATAAGTCCTACTGTTTGTATGCATCAGATCTATTTAGAGGAAGACACCAAACCTTCTAGGGAGATGCAACGTCGACTAAACCCCAATATGAAAGAAGTAGTTCGAACTGAGGTTCTTAAGCTATTAGATGCAGGAATTATCTACCCTATTTCAGACAGTAAGTGGGTCAGCCCCGTTCAGGTTGTTCCCAAGAAATCTGGTATTACTGTAGTCCAGAATAATAACAATGAGTTAATCCCGACCCGAATGACCACGGGTTGGCGTGTTTGTATTGACTATAGGAAATTGAACAAGGTCACTAGGAAGGACCACTTTCCCCTTCCCTTCATCGACCAGATGCTAGAGAGATTAGCTGGACATAGTCACTACTGCTTTTTAGATGGCTACTCTGGATATAATCAGATCGTTATTGCCCCAGAAGACCAGGAGAAAACCACTTTTACCTGTCCCTTTGGTACCTTTGCGTATAGACGCATGCCTTTCGGGCTATGTAATGCCCCAGCGACTTTTCAGCGTTGCATGATGAGCATATTTTCTGACATGGTAGAACGGTTCTTAGAGGTCTTTATGGATGATTTTTCAGTGTTTGGTTCGTCTTTCGATGAGTGCTTGCATCATTTGTCATTAGTTTTGACTAGGTGTAAGGAAAAGAATTTAGTGCTTAATTGGGAGAAATGTCACTTTATGGTTCGTTCAGGAATTGTTCTAGGGCATATTGTATCTTCAAAGGGTATAGAGGTGGATAGAGCAAAAGTTGACCTTATTAAAACTTTACCGGTCCCAAAAACCGTAAGAGATATTAGGTCATTCTTAGGACATGCTGGTTTTTATCGTCGTTTCATTAAGGATTTTAGCTTGATGTCTAGACCTCTTTGCAATTTGCTTGCAAAAGATGTTAAGTTTGTTTTTGATGATGCTTGTTTAGAGGCTTTTGAGAAGCTTAAGTCATTACTCACTACCCCCCCATAGTCCAGGCACCCAACTGGAACCTACCCTTTGAGATCATGTGTGATGCTTCAGATTATGCTATTGGTGTTGTGCTAGGTCAGCGAGAAAATAAGTTACTTCATGTGATTTACTATGCTAGCAAAACTCTGAATGATGCCCAGTTGAACTATACCACTACCGAGAAGGAACTATTAGCCATTGTGTTTGCCTTAGACAAGTTTAGACCCTATCTCTTAGGTTCTAAGATCATCATATATACTGATCATGCTGCTTTAAAATATCTTTTGTCTAAGAAGGATACTAAACCTAGATTGATTAGGTGGATTCTGTTGTTGCAAGAGTTTTCTCCAGACATTAGAGACAAAAAGGGTGCCGAAAATGTTGTAGCAGATCACTTGTCTAGGCTAGTTGTTAGTTCCCCAGATGATTCCCTTCCTATAAGGGATAGCTTTCCTGATGAACAATTGTTCTTTGTTACCCAATTACCTTGGTATGCGAATATAGTGAACTATCTTGTTACTGGTCGAATGCCCCAACATTGGGGTAAACAAGATCGTTCTAGATTTTTAGCTGAGGTTAAGCACTTCTTTTGGGATGATCCTTATTTGTTTAAGTATTGCCCAGACCAGATTATTAGGAGATGTATACCTGAGAGTGACCAGTCCAGTATTATTTCCTTTTGTCATGATCATGCTTGTGGGGGTCACTTTAGTGCTAAGAAAACTGCTGCTAAGATATTGCAGTGTGGATTCTATTGGCCTTCGTTGTTTAAAGATCCCACAGTTACTGCGTTACTTGTGAACGATGCCAGAAATTAGGAACCATTTCCCGTAGGAACATGATGCCCTTGAACCCTATTTTAATTGTTGAGGTCTTTGATGTGTGGGGTATTGACTTTATGGGTCCGTTTCCTAATTCTTTTGGTAACCTATACATCCTTGTCGCCGTAGACTATGTCTCTAAGTGGATTGAGGCGGTTGCGTGTAAAACCAATGACCATAGGGTTGTGATTGAGTTCTTGAAAAATAATATACTTACACGTTTTGGTACACCGCGAGCTATAATTAGTGATGGAGGGTCGCACTTTTGTAATGGGACTTTTAGACTTCTGATGAAGAAATATGGTATTACACATAAGATAGCTACCCCGTATCATCCACAGACTAGTGGTCAGGTAGAGGTTTCCAATAGGGAGATAAAACGTATATTAGAGAAAACAGTTAATCCTAATCGGAAAGACTGGTCGTCTAGGCTTACTGATGCCTTATGGGCTTACCGTACTGCGTTTAAGACCCCCATTGGAATGTCGCCTTATCGGCTTGTTTATGGCAAGGCATGTCACTTACCTGTTGAGTTAGAACACAGAGCTTATTGGGCTGTTAAGCAGCTAAATTTTTCACTTGACAAGGCAGGAGCCCATAGGAAACTCCAGCTCAATGAGTTGGACGAGATTCGTATAGATTCTTACGATAGTGCGAAGGAGTATAAGAACAAAATGAAACTTGTGCATGATAGAAACATATTACGGAAGTCATTTTCTCCAGGTCAAAAAGTTCTTCTGTATGACACTCGTTTGCATCTATTCCCCGGGAAACTGCGCTCTCGGTGGACCGGTCCTTTTGTGGTCCGTACTGTTTTTCCTCATGGAGCTGTTGAAATCGAGACACTGGATGGTAGTAGTTCTTCAAAGGTTAACGGTCAGCGATTGAAGCCCTTTTTAGAGCCTTTTCCTACAGGTGATGTTGAGGAGGTCCCTCTGGAGGACCCTGTTTACCCTTGATTGACCATCGAGGTGATTTGTATGTTGTATAATTCTTATATTCAGTTTTTGGTTTCACTTCACTCAGGTACTATCTTTCCGAACTCTCTCTTTACTATTTCCTCATGTTACTTTTATTCTTGGTACTGTTCTTTCATGAGAAACATTGAGGACAATGTTAGATTTAAGTTTGGGGGTGGGGAAGAAACTTTTTGTTAGCTTTTAGTTGCAATAAATAAACTCCAGAGCCTAGAAATTTATGCCTATTGAGGATTGCACTAACTAATCTAAGTGGATGGAAGCATTTTGATTGTAGGAGTTTGAGGAACCAATCTGATTAGATGGAAACATCTAAAGAGTCTATTCATAAAAGCACAGAGCTCAGGTGTTAGAAATAACATGATAGTTTCACCATATCTCGTTGAGTCCTTTTCACTTCTATTTTTATTTTATTTTGTTTTTAAACTATGTTTCTCTAAGTGATAGGTGGGGCCCACGATTCAAGTTGTTACCAATGCTAGGGTGAATTAGAGTGATTGAGATACCATGAAAAAAAAAAAAAATTGAGACCAGACCATTTGACCAAAAGGAATAAATTCAATAAAGTCGACCACTGGTACCCTTGTATATGCCAGTTGTGTTGACCTAGAGTTAGGTTATCGACCACTGGTACCCTTGTATATGCCAGTGTGTTGATATTAGTCAGACTAGTATCTCAATCCATTAGGATAGGTTCATTTTGGCGGAGGCCTTCAGACAGATATGGGAAACGTCGTTCACTTAGTAAACATCAAAACCATCTATGTTTTCTATATCCATCTTCTTGATCTATCCATGTGATTAGTTTTGACTCCGAATATGATGTCCATAGTGCAACTATCTGAGTAGAGCTCTGTCACTTTATATGAATTTTAGTATGCTTGAGTGCAAACTCGTGTACAGCAATTGGAATTTCGCATCAGGGTACTTCTTCCTGTAGTCAATAAGTATGCCAACCAAGGAGATTCTTTAGTGCCTTCCAAGGTTCTGCGTAGATAGCTAAGGTCTGGAGTATTAAGGTTTTGTGGGTATATCTCTGGTAAGCCCTCCCGAGACTATAACTCGGCCACTAGGGCCACCTAGGGGTTTAAAGGCTTATTGCATACGCTAAATGCAATCGACGATGCCTGCGACAGTGAGTTAGGATTTTATTTTCTATTTGATTTGCTCGGGACTAGCAAATAATAAGTTTGGGGGTATTTGATAGACGCATTTATGTGTCTAATATAGCCCCATTGTATATTGTGTTAGTACCCATTTTTGTACTTATTATGGCTTTTTATGTCCCTGTAGGTATTTCCGGAGAAATAAGCTTTTGCGGCGAAATTGGCTAAGAAAGTGGTTTTTGCGCTCGTGGGAGAAAATTACTATACGGACTCTCACTTTGGATAAGGGGTAACCTAATTACTAAGGGGTGACCCATTTCCAGGAGCTGCTAAAGGGACACCAGAACTGGATAGGGGGAGGTCTTCTTCAAATTTCAAATACTGTTTTTTGGCGGGAAAGGCCATGCATATCGCTGTTGAATTTTGATCCGATTGTTGGAGCTGTTTTAGGGAGATTAAACACCGGAAATTGATTGGGCTGGACGTGATATGGATATAAAATTCTAGTATGGATGATTTCATGGGCTTAATTGGGCTAGAATATCCGGGAGAAGCAATCAAAGTTCAAACAAAGAGACGTGTCCTGTTGTGCACTTTCAAAGATTTTTGAGAGATTTCTGGAGGACTTTGACGATGGATTAACATGTACACGGTCTTATTCAAGTCTAGGGAAGAGTTTGGTAGCTATTTTATAGCTAACAGCACGTGAAAAAGCTCAACAGAAGGGATTATTCTCTCAACAGCGCAGAGAAGAAAAAGAAAAGAAAAAGTCGAAATTTATACGAGATATTTGGGGTCTGTGGGATATATAAGAGTGGTTTCAAGTCATAAAAAGGGTTAGAAAAGTTTAGAGAGAAATAGGAGAGAGTTCAGAGCCAAAACAAGGAAGATACCATTGATTGTTGCTGATGCTGCTGCTGCGAGGAGGAAGAACGTGAAGAACAGACTCTCCAAGGCCGTCGTTTATCAACAGTGACATCGACTGTCCACTGCGGGTCATAGTTCTTCAACAGTGCAAACAGCGAGCTCTCTGTGTCGTTGTTATACAACACTTGTGTTCTATCGATTATTTTCAGCACTACCCCTTTGTAACAGTGACGCTGCAACAGTACAACAGCGTTACAAACTTCAATTATCAATTATTTTCATCAATAAAAACACTTATTTAGCCATGAATACATCTTGTGAGTGTGTTTTTGAGATGAGGAGCTAAACCCAATCCCAGGGGTGACAGAGGAAGCCATTCTCACAATAATTATGTGGTAATCTCTATTTTATTAATTTATGCAATATTTTTATATGATT
Organism: Papaver somniferum; assembly: GCF_003573695.1. Taxonomy (NCBI): domain Eukaryota; kingdom Viridiplantae; phylum Streptophyta; class Magnoliopsida; order Ranunculales; family Papaveraceae; genus Papaver; species Papaver somniferum. The sequence continues at coordinate 167,165,107 of NC_039362.1, forward strand.
AATTGCATTGATAAAAATGATTTAAATGGTTTTTATTAATCAACTGTGTTTTCCCTTGATAATGCATGCTTAGTTTTAGACTCTTGATGCATTATACTTGTGAATAACATTTGATATTTTGGAAAATCTGCTCTTGGCAATATTTAGAATCAACCCAATTATTTAAATTGCATAGTAAAAAAATTTAGATCACATATGTATTGTTGATTGGTGGAATCTTAACCCCTATTTCTCCATAAAATTTTACTTCAGTTTGCTATTTTTCCTAAATTTTACTTAAATCTAGAAATTTTGTTACCTTCACAAGTCTGAAAAGACCCCTTTTTACCACTACAACTACAATCACTATTTGAAATACAACAAAAATGTGTGGAGAAAATGTTTAATATAAAATTATAGTCTCTAAATCTAGAACCGATATTATACCGATATTTCAACGATAATATCCCCGATATAAAATCGTACCAGTGTATCGGTCCCGGCCGAGATGAACCGATATCCGATATTAACTACATTGCTCTAGTCCTACACTCTCAAGCCTAGTATCAGGAGGTCCAAATTAACGGAATCTGAAACGAGTTAATCCTTTCCTATACGATTCAGTCCAAAATATAAAAAAATCGATGACAAAAATACCCATCAGATATTATTTCTTCGTAACTCGGTTTTCATTTCTTCATTTCCAGCGTCCGTCGAGAATTTTTTTCCAGCCGCTCCTGTTGAAGACGATGTTACTAGTTTCATCTAGTTTTTCTTCTTATTTTTGTCGATTGATTGATTTCGTTTCACTTGATTCATCAAATTGGTTTTACAATTTTCGTAATGTAAAAATTTGAATTAGGGTTAATTCATCAATTTAGGGTTCTACTGAGATCAATTGTTTTTATATATAATATTTTTCGAGGTTGAGTGATGCGCTACAACAATCTACATGTATGTTATTCATTTATTTACGATCTTGTTATGTATTTTTGGAAGAAATTATTATTATCACTATTTGTTTTCTTGATTTGAGGGATTTTTTTTGATCGTAAGATGTTTTATTGAGTTTATGTAGTTAGATCAATTTTAGGTTTTCTTTCAAGGATCTCAACTTGTTGGGTATATGCAGTGAAGAGTATACTTAGTTGATAGGGTTGATGATGTTGGGTTTATTACTTTATTTATTTTTAATGTAGTGTTTAAAAACTAATCAAATGTACTTTCATTCGTAATTAGAGTTTATTGAGATTGTTTGGACTTTTTTTTATTTGTAAAAGATGGATGCTCATTTTTGGGATAGGAGGAACTGTTTCATTTTGGCAATAATATAACTTAAGTTAACATATAAGCTCCTTGCTTATGTTGACGAAGTACCTTGTTAGCTGATTAAGAAGATACTCATAATTGTGAAGGTCATAGGATGATGCCAGTTGATCCTGTTGTGCGATGGACATGGATTATGGTGTAAGATCCTCTTGCTAGTATATCTCCTGCAGGACCACCCCATGAAGCTTCTAAAGTAAAAATAACGATGCGTTGGAGAGATATTCTCAATTGATAGGAAAGTTTGTTAAAGATGGAATTAGCGGATTCACTGCAGGTATTATTAATCTCCCACTGTATTGCTTCTTCCTTCTGTGCTTGCTATATATGGATATGAAGTGACAAAGAGAAATTGTTAAGGAAATAAGTTGCATGATCATATTTATCTTGTTTGGATTTATGCCTAGGTACGAAAAAAGATAGGTAAACCCCATTTCTAGAAAATTCAAGTAACAAGATGGCGTGGCTATACTTCTTTTATATTAGATAAACTAAGTAAAATTTAGCAAGAAAACCGTGTTCACAAACTATTAGGTATTCTTAAAACTTTGCAGATGTGAAAAGTCTTCTGTATGTTCAACCAGAGGAAAAGCAAACTTGTCTAATGCTCATGTAAACTAGATAGAACTACGAACATTTTAGCAAGAAAAACTAATATTACCGGCGTCCCTTTTAGTTTGACGAAAGATCTTTTTGTGGAGGTTTCATTTCTAGATATGGAAATTATGACACTTTACTGCGTAGCGGAAAATGTTGAGTTGGTTATGATCCGCAATGATATTTATAATTAAAGCAGGGAATGCCGTTTACTCGATATTTAAATATTTCAATTATTAAAAATAGTCAAAACTTATTTGAATATCCAACTAACAAATCAACTTTTTTTCTCAAATGTCATTCATGTGAAGATTTAGAATTTTTGTAGTCGCTAACGCTTAATGGTAGACAAGTTAGTGTCAACTGCCTATGGATGACTAGCTTTGGAAAATCTAATGTGTACAAAATTGTACACATTGATTCTTAATGTGTACATAATTGTAAACTTGTTGATTATCATGATTATTGTTCATTCTTGCTGTTAGTTTCAATGATTATTCACCTTTTAACCCAGCTATCTTCTTTTACATTTTCTCACTCTATGAATCATATTTGTAGATGTGTACATATCTGTTCGCCATTGTTTGTTTTCACTTTATGAATCATTTCTTAATTCGCTTTATGAACATTATAATTTTTTCATCGAGTCCATGTATTATGTAGCTTATACACAAATTATGTATTGCAGTTGATGGATTGTAGCAAAGAAATACGGTATCCCTGAAGCATCACTATCAGGATCTGACATATGAACCTTTGAAGGCTGACAGAGTTGATTGTTTTTATCTAAAATCACATTGCTTCAGCTGTCGATATCGTCGTCTAGATTTCTTTGGCTTGTAAGTCTTCTTTGTCTTTCCACTTTTTGAGTTTTAAACACCTTTAATTTGTTATTGTCACTGCCATACAATATAATTGCCACATTAAATGTAATGTCTCTATAAAATATGTAGTTTGACCTGATCTAAATATATGATGTGAAATCCAAATTATTTGCATTAGTTGGAGAGGAAGCTTTGCTTTGGATAATAGAAAGGAACTAAAAATAAAAATGACTGGATTGAAGTTGGATAAGATTCATAATACAAGTTACTGAACATTGATGATTTAGTTTTTCATTTCTAGTTTTCCTTCAACAACTTCTTACAGCTCCTTCTAACCATAATCCATTTTGGTATAAATTTTTATATAGGAATTAAACACCAAAAGTTATTGGATTTATTTTTTATACTTTTTTGGTAACTGAGACTTGTGTCATCTTCTAATCCCTATGAATTTAAAGAGCAAAGATGACTTTTCTGGGAAGTACAAGAACCTGAGCTCTTTTCTATGTTGTTGCTTTTATGGGTTCATTTTTTCCAACCGATTCTTATTCCTTCAGATTTATCTGATCTCCTCTTGGATCTTTTTACAATTGAACTTTCTTGTTGTTTAAACTTTAATGCGTCCTTAGGGTTGAAATAATTGTATATTTTTTTTATTTAATAAGGAACCGATCTATACATTGTCACCACAAATGTATTTTCTCTTTTTTTACCCATGCCTCTTCCGCCTTTAGCAGCTGTGAATTCTTTTACTAATTTTAAAATTTCCTTTGGATTGTTCCTACGGGCACTTTAAATTTTAAAAAGAATTACATAATCGATGCTAATGTTTTTGATGTGTACATAGTTGTACATATGTTGATTCTTAATGTGTACATAATTATACACATGTTTTTCCATGTGTACATGGTCGTATACCTGTTGATTTTTCATGTGTACATAGTTGTATACCCGTTGATTGTTAATGCGTACGTAATTGTACTCCATGTCTTACAAGATTTTGTTGTTGTGTATGAACTATAGAAGGAAATTATACCCAAACTTTATATTTCTAATTGTAGAAATCTTTGGTTGTTGAATATATAATACTATTCTAGGTAAACATTATCTCGCATCTATCCTTCTTTTATTTTCTTTCTTTTTTATTCTACTTTCATATATTGGGTTCCATGACTCGTAAGTTGCTTAGGCATATGGATACATCTCTCTGGATGCACGCTTGTTTCGAAGTGGTGACTTAGTATATGCTAAAGTAAAATCAGAGTTGATGTTGGTCTTTGTCAAAGTGAGACAAAAATGTGGCACATGATATTCTTTTTGACAGTGTTTTTATTGACATGGGAGCTTGTTGTAGTGTGTTCATTGAAAGTGCATTTTATGTAAGGAAATACGTGAGCCAAAGTTGTTAGTGTACACCAGTTGATTCTTAGTGTGTACATAGTTGTACACCTTTTTATTTCCGATGTGTACATAGTTGTACACATGCTGATTATCAATAGTTTTTCTTATTCAAACCCGTTAATAGCGGGGTATTCATTAGTATCATGTAGATGCAAGTTTAGAAATATGGATCCAAGATCGCTTTCAACTGTTAGGACATTTTAACTCATTTTTTGTGTACACATGGTTTCTTAGTTGTGTCTGAACACGTTATGAAAAAGGTGTTAGCGATACCTGCATTTGGAAGGAATTTATATATGTGTCGTGTAGTATTTTTACTTTCATTGAAACCCTTTGATTTTTTATTCATTTTTCTAATTTTGATGATCAAGGAGGTACTGGATATGGTGGTCGATCGATACACCTTATTTTGTACTTGCGCAAGGTGTAAGCATTTCGCTAACATTATTGCCAATATTTTGGCTGCAGGTGGTCGCGTGAAAACGCGATGAATCATTCCAGATAGAAGGTGAAAAGAAAGAATTTTTTGATGGTAAAGAAGAGTGCCGAGAAACACCGAGTATGTCAACGAGCTTCACCGAGCTGGAATGCGCACCAACGATTTCCATGGAGGTAATTCACTTAACTTATATTCCCATAAAACTTCAGTTATATGGGTAGGTAATAATTCACTCACCTGCTGAAGAGAAGTGGCACTGAAACAAGATGATAGTGTCAGTAATTTTGATGTTTAGGATACATTTTTATTCCAAATTCATAATCAAAAAGGTATACTTCATATTAGAGTTTTCTGAATTTGAAATCAGTTGGTAAATTGGGTTTTATACCCTAAAATGTTGAGCTTACTTATCTTAGATTATTTTTGTGACGAATTCTATTCATTTCTAGGATAAAGACAATTAGTTTTTAAAAAATGAAAATTATATTCATATGGGTACTCTTTTTGCAGGTCCAGGGAAAAACATTAGTGGTATTTAGGTGGACGATTCAAGGTGTATGTGGATTTAGTGCAACTTGACTTGTCTTTGGATTTTCTGAATTTTTGTAGATGTGTACATGTTTGCACACCAGCGTAAACTAAGATTTTTTAGAAAATGAAAATTATATAGACATATGGGTACTCTTTTTGTATCTATCGGAAAGAACTTCCCAAATCTATAAAGTTTGTAAATTTTGGACAAACGGCTCAAAAGATAAATTATTTTTTAAATTTTTTTATGTTAATTAAAATTGCTGACATCATCATAAATCACTGTGGACTATTTGCAAATATTTGGACTAAGTTATAAATGATAAGGGTTATTAATGTACTTTCCCATATTTTGGACTAATTTGTACCTAGTTGACTCGGACTGGACTAAACTATATTTTTGGACTGTCTTTTGGACTAAACTGTATTTTTTCTTTTTTTTTTGGTCTAGCAGCTTCAGTGACGTCAAATCTTATAGATATGACCTCGGCAAAGCTCCGATTTAACCAGAGTTATCATGCCAATATTTAACTCAGAACATTTAGCTATCAAATGTTTACTGCCAACAGTTATTAATTACCAGTAGCATTAAATTCACTCCAATTCTTCAAACGGAAACATCAATAATGGATCAGTGAATTCTCCTTACCTAGTTTGCAACCACCATACGTATGAACCATAAAGTCACACAAAATATGTAGATTCCGTTGGCTTAGATTTAAATCGGTGTTTTTATGCCTATTAAAAGGACAAGGTTAGAGCACGTGCATTGCACGTCGGCAAACAATATACTTTTTCATACGCATTTTATATTCTCGAATTCAAGACCCTCAAATTAACCGAAGTAATTTATTTTAGTTTTTTATTTATGTAGACGTCAATATATCAATGATATATCACACAAAAGTATAGATGAGCTTAGGACATCATGAAAAATAACAATTCTGGTACACATTCTAGAGAATATCCGAAAGAACCCTAGTACCCTACTCATAACTAAGTGTAGTTTTCCGAACAGAAATCTTTCCCTTTCAGTTCTTCGGTCATCATCTTGCTTCAGGTGGTGAAACAGACTTAGGAATGTATCCACATTTGTTGCTTCGAATTCAACATTTTGCTTCCTCGATCATTTTGTAGCAATCTTTCTTTATCTTTCATGCTTTCTCGATAGTTGATATTGCGAACACGACACCTTCTCTTTCAGTAGCTCGTTGTTCTTCATTCATCGCGCCGCATACCGAATTTAGGATGTAACCATATTTGTTGTTCTGAATCCACCCTATACAACATGGACGAACGACCAAATAAGTGCAAGTGCAAATATTAAGAATAATAATGGCAATACAGAATCTCTCAATTCAAAACATTGTCTTAATTCAGAATCTCTATCATGTATAACAACACAGAGAACCTCTCAATTCAAAACACTATACTGTTCTTGAATAACCCATCTCATTTTTGAACCATATGAGTTTCTTCTTAGAATGAAGAAATTCAAAACACTTGAAACTAAAGTTATTCATTACAAATGGGAAGTAAAGTATCAATATCAATCACCCGAATTTCGCACCCGAATTTTGTATACAAAATTAAAAAATCTCTTGTTTTACTAAACTGCACTATCAGCAAATCATGCATCTCCCATTGTCATTGATTACAATTTATGAGAAAATAAATTTTTGCCAAGCCTTTCTAATAAATGAGAACATAATAAAGTGTGAATCCTTTCTAATAAAGTTATCATAAATTAACAAAACTATTACCGAAGTACATGAACATAGGCATGAAAATAAATAATACTTTCAGAGGAATTTCATCAAACATGTTTTGTGACATTATCATGAAACAACTCTGTCGACATAAGAAAACATGACCTCGCTAAAAGAGTAAAAAAAAATGAACCAATTTAAAAAAATTCAACATCGAACACTAACCGGACTATAATAGTGACGAATTAGCGAAGTGAAATTGAAACTGGATTTGGGTGGATATGAAAATCATCAATTGATTTTGTGTTGTCCCAGAATAAGTTTGGGGGAGAAAATGAAATCCATCGAAACTTGATTTGGGGAAGAAGTGAAATCAAATAATACTCTAGTTGAATAACTGGGTTGCTTTTGCGAGAACAGAGATTAGTTGGACAAGTTCGATGAGGAAAAAAAATAGGAGAAGGTGACGGAAATAGAGTCAGAAGAGAAACGAAGTAATTTTAAGAGATTAGTCGTACCGGACGGTTGTGGTTCGAAGCTTCGGTTTGTCCCTGGTACCGAAGGGTCTGAAAATTCAAGACTTTTTCCCAAGAACGAGCGTCTCAAACGTGACCATGATTATGAGTGGCATGCCACTCCTATTGAAGTCATTGGTCCATGGGCTCACGGTTGGGTGCCCGACCCCCATGGATGGCGTCCTATTGCTGGTATCCAGCCTCGTGATGGTGCTTCGTCTCGCTATGGTGACTTATGTCCTTGACAACTGAATTTTGCTTGTATGAACTTCGAGTACGTTGTTGATTTTTCCGATGCAGATGAAGAAGAGAATTCTGATGCAGTTCTTCCTTCGAAGGGTGCTGCCACTGTCAAGGTATGATTCCTTATAATAATGTGTGGTTCATGTATGTTTTCCCATGAAATCAGAAGTTGATCATGTGCTTGTATCAGGATTCAAGGAAGAAGAGAATTGGTCTTGTTCAGTCTTCTACCGCTGGTGAAGAGGAGATGGAAATTCCCGAGGTCAACAGCCCGGTAAATGATGAAGAGAACTCTGACGAAGAGGTTACGGATGAGGAGGAGCGTATTGATACTTCCCCTCATGATCACGAAGATGATGAAGAATCCAGTGACAAGAATGTTGGAGAGAAAACCGTTCCCGAAGCTCAAATGAACGATTCTGCTACCGAGCCTTCACTTGTTCAGAGGAACGAGGATGTCGATCTTCAATCAGCGGACCCCGAGCCGCTAAAGTTGTCAGATCCCAACCGAGAATTATCCTTCGGGAATATCTACTCTACTGGGGGTCAATTTGATATTGGCGCCGCTACGGGAATATCTTCAGATTTCTCTATGCTTTTTCCGAACGATGATTGGGATGTTGTTGATGAGGACCATGGTGAAAAGGCGGCTGAGGAAGAAGAAAGTTCCGACGGTTAGGATCCCGAAGATAGAGTTATTAAAGAGGCTGAAGGTAAGAAGACATCCGATGGCCAGGGGACCACTGGTGGTGAGGGGGTCGTCGCTGGTGAAGAAGCCGCCCATGGTGAAGAGGCTGCCGCTGGTGTATCTTTTGAAGGATTTTTAAGAGATGTGATGCGTGAAGGGGATGATGCCACCTTCGATTGGTTGATGAATAAGGGTCTGATGTGTGTACCTCATCCCGCTCCCGTGGTTCCTGGTGAGAGAGATTCCGATGCTTTCACGCGTCAGAGAATGCAGCTATCATCCCGTGATGATGTCGCGGAGATCTGGGGGCTACTTAGTCCAGTCTTCTGGTTAATCCACCTTCTTCTATCTCTGATATGATGGCCATAGATGATGCGTATCAATATGGTTTCCCTCAGCAGCGCATTCTTGAGGTAAGTCGTTGTAGTTTCTTTCTAAGATGAGTGGTACAACATCCTTTTATTGGTTATCTTTATTGTCTTTATCAATGCAGCTGGTGAGGAGTGAACACTACAACCACACCCTGTACCAGTTCTTTAGGGAGAAGTCTCTTAAGCTAGAGGCGAAGCTACGTCATAGGGAAGACGAGCTGAATTCTACTGAGGAAATTCTTGCAGCTAAGGATAAGGAGATATTGGAGTTGAAGGAGCAGTTTAAAGGGAAGCATCAAATCGGTGCTTCATAAATAGAACTTCGTCAAGAAGTGTCTTCTCTTAAGGTTGAATTAGAGAAAGCTCGGACAGAAGCATCGTCTGTTGGTGCATCGTCTAAAGGTTTGTCTCTTTGGTTTTTCTTCATCTTCTCCTTTTTAGTGATCGTTCTGAGTTGGACGGACCTGTCTTCAGCGGGAAATGCCAGAGAATTGATATGGCTTCGTGGTGAGAGAAATCGTCAAGCTTTCCGAATTAAATAGTTAGTTGCAAAGATCATAAAGGAGGCTGATAAGTGGAATGGTCGCGCCGCTCAACATAAAAATATGTTGGCGGAGGTGTGCAATCAGAGGGATTGTATGATATCATTGTGAAATTCTATGTCTAAATCTCGTACTCAGTACGAAGGTGCCATGGAGTGGACTCGTCAACCTCTGCATAAAGACAGAAATGAGGTTTCCCGTCTGAAGACGAAGGTGGCGGATCTAGAAGCGAAGATTCGTCAAGCTCGATCATCTCATGATCCTGATATCCTGGAGAGAGACGATGCTAGGGCAGAGGCACGTGCTCTTAGTAAAGCCTTGTCTGCTTCTCGCGTTGATGTGTCCCGATTAGTGGATTCAGAAAAGGACCTGGCGATTAACACGTATAGCCTTACCAAAGGGATAGAGGAAATGAGTAATGAAGTCAATCGTCTTCATCATTTAGACTCTATGAAGCAGGTAGAGTTGGATGAGTGTCAATTTACTCTCAAAAACATTCAAATGGACTATAAGAAAATTCCTGACGAATACGATTTCCTTGACGAAGCTCGAGATTCCGTAGTTAATGAGTTTGTGATAGATTCGGCTAATGTCGAAGGTATACGTTCGTTTGGTCGTGGATAACTTCGTAATTCTTTTCTCCTAACCATGTTGCTTCTTTTGTTTCAGAGCTCGAGGGACGGCTTAGCCTTGCAAATGAGAAGCTTAAAGAGGCTCAATCTGACTTAGTGCAGCAGCAAGGACAAACTAAGTACTTTGAAGCATTGGCTGGGTCTCGGAACACGGCAGCAAAGGAAGCAACCAAGGAAGTGGGGCGGTTTAAGTCTTCGTTATCACAGTCCGAGCTCAAGGCTACTGTTATTGCACATAAGGCTCGTTGTCAGCTTGCCGAGGAGGTTAACAAAACTTTAACTAAGATAGAGCAAAGCCTTCTGAAAGAGGACAACATCGTCAAGAAATACATCCGTCGTCCTATGACTGAGCCTTTTACCTACACCTCTGATCCTTCTTCGGGAGGAAGTGTACCTTCGTCTAAAAAAAAAAGGGTCCAGCCGATCATGTCGAGTCTTCTAAGGGGAAGTAGGTCTCTGGGTTGGCATAGAAAGTTGATATTTGTTGATTACTTGGATTTGGGACATTTTTTATATATGTTTTGTATTTCTTTCTTAAATCTCTAGGCTTGTAGTAAATTTTCATGGAATGGATCAGCGTTTTTTTTCAGTATGTACAATTTTGATTCATCTGCATTGTCAGTTCATTTAGTTTTTTAGAGAATGAACAACCCTAAGTATTAAGAAACGAATACGTAAAGAATGTAAAATGTTTGGCGGAAATAACGAAGGTATGTACCACCCCGTTGGCTAACCCTGGGCCAGAGGGTTACTGAACGGTGGGGGTTGATGCAGAGTTCTCAGACATGTGATGCGTTATTGAATTATTTAAATGCACCCATTCTGCCGAACTGCTGCCTTATTGATCGGTTGGGTATCTCTTTCTACTGGAATCCTTCCCCATGGTCCTACACTTATAGACGTTGATAGGGGAGTCCAAGTAGATTGTATATAATTACTTTCCCCAATAGAGTGATTGTAAAAGATTTGTTTGATTGATGTGGCGAGGTCTGCTACTCCTCGACCAGAGATAGAAACATGTCAAGCGGATACGCCATCTTCTTCTTCTTCTGGTACTCTTCATGCAGGTGCAGAACTGCATTGTTTGATGGATAGTATGGCTTGAGGTATTTTGCGTTCCAGGGGTGCCTGAGGACTTCTCCTTTTAGATTACGCAGATAGTAGGATCCGTTCCCTGCGATGTCATGTATCACAAATGGCCCTCCCAATGTTGGTGCTAATTTGTCCCACTTTTTCTCTCGTTGATACTGCGGTATAATTCTTAGCACATACTGTCTATCTACAAAATTTCTAAGCTTTACATTTTTATTGTATTCTCTTGCTAATCTTCGTTGGTAGTTTTCCATTTTTTGTAACGTTGTCTCCCTCCTTTCTTCTAGATCATCGAGCCTTTCCAACATCATGTCCGCTATAAGGTTCTTTTCTCATGCTTCAGTCTTCGTGGTTGTCATGATGATCTCTGTTGGAATGTCTGCTTCGGCTCCATAAATAAGGAGAAACGGAGATTCACCAGTAGCGGACCTTCGGGTGGTTTGGTATGACCATAACGCATTGTGTAGCTGTTCACACCATCGGCCCTTGTGTTCATCCAATGATTTCTTGAGGATAAGAGCGGAAGTCTTATTTGTGGCTTCAACTTGTCCGTTACTATAGGGGTAGATGAGAGTCGATTTGTTTTTCCTGATCTTAAAGGTGTATGAAAAAGCGGGGGTCTAACAACAACACCCAATATTTCGCTTAACAATCTGTATGGACTAACTCCGAAATACTTTCTAGAGAATCAACTAGACAGTCAAACTCAATCTAGATCAAAGTATCTCAAGGAGTTAATATCTCTCTCTTGTTTTGATTTACTCAAGCTAATAGAAATGAGCGAGTCTTTATTCAAACACAAGGAATAACTTGGATGGTACCAAAGACCAATATCCAAGGATCAATCAATGACAATCAACAATCAAATGTTGGATTATTCTAATTGATGACTTAAACGCACAACCTGTATTATTTAAATTATAGAGATATAATGCGGAAATAGAAATAACACAGACACCAGAAATTTTGTTAACGAGGAAACCGCAAATGCAGAAAACCCCCGGGACCTAGTCCAGATTGAACACACACTGTATTAAACCGCTACAAACACTAGCCTACTCCAAGCTAACTTCGGATTGGACTGTAGTTGAACCCCAATCAGTCTCCCACTGATCCAAGGTACAGTTGTACACCCTACGCCTCTTATCCCAGCAGGATACTGCGCACTTGATTCCCTTAGCTGATCTCAGCCACAACTAAGAGTTGTTACGACCCAAAATCGCAGGCTTTGACAATAAACAAATCTGTCTCATACAGACAAGTCTATCAAAGGATCAATCTGTCTCCCACAGAAAAACCCTAAAGTTTTTGTTCCGTATCATGATAATAATCAAGGTGAATAGGAACCAATTGATAATCCGGTCTTATATTCCCGAAGAACAACCTAGATAAATCAATCACCTCACAACAATCTTAATCGTATGGTAGCGAAACAAGATGTTGCGGAATCACAAACAATGAGGCGAAGATGTTTGTGACTACTTTTTATATCTTTCCTATCGGAGATATTAATCTCAATACAATCAATCTGATTGTACTCGGACGATAGAATATACAAGATCAGATCACACAACTACGATAAAAGTAGTACCGATCTGGCTTCACAATCCTAATGAAGTCTTTAAGTTGTTAACCTGGTTTTAGAAGAAGAAAACCAAAGGTTAAAGAAGAAACAACTCTATCACGCAAATTAGTATCACACGTGAGGTGTGGGGATTAGTTTAGCAGAGTTGCTAGATGTCCCCTTATATAGTCTTTCAAATCAGGGTTTCTCCTTGGTTTCACCATAACTAGTTCAAGTGACTCAAATGAACTAGTTAGAGAGTTTTTCAATTGTAAGGAAATATTATGTACTACACAAGACACAATTGAAGCAAAGATGATTTGATTCACTTGAATCGGTTCATGAACTTTATAGCCACGGTTTGTAATTTGCATTCCTTAGTCTTTATAAGTTTAAGTTCAGAAATCATCTTCAGATATATAATCTTCTTAAGTTCGCACACTAGGTTCGCGTACTTAAGCAACCGGGCAGAGTTTACAAACTCCAGCAAAAAATCTCGGCAAAGACTTTCCGTCGGTTCGCGGAGCAGCTAGTTTGTCAACTCCAGAAGAATTTCTCGGGATGAGAAGTTCGGCAATTCGCGGACTGAGTTCGCGGACTTGGCAACAAACCATTCTTCCGGTTTCTCTTGATCAACAAAGTTCGCAAACTTTGGTTCAAGGGATAGGACTTATGCACATATGTGTTTCCACAACAATACTTATGTCCATCATTGGTTATGTAATCTAAACTCTCATTCTAACCATTGAGACATTCCACAACTATATAACGTCCTCTAAGAATGTTTCAATGGTTGGAATGAGAGTTTATATTACATAACCAATGATGGACATAAGTATTTTTGTGGAAACACATATGTGCATAAGTCATATTCCTTGAACCAAAGTTTGTGAACTTTGTTGATCAAGAGAAACCGGAAGAATGGCTTGTTGGCAAGTCCGTGAACTCAGTTCGCAAACTGCCGACCTTCTCATCCCGAGAAATTCTGATGGAGTTGACAAACTATCTGCTCCGCGAACCCAGTCCGCGAATCGGCGGAAAGTCTTTGTCGAGATTTTCTGCTGGTGTTTGTAAACTCTGCCCGGTTGCTTAAGTACGCGAACCTAGTCTGCGAACTTAAGAAGGTTATATATCTGAAGATGATTTCTGAACTTAAACTTATAAAGACTAAGGAATGCAAATTGCAAACCGTGGTTATAAAGTTCATGAACCGTTTCAAGTGAATCAAATCATCTTTGCTTCAATTGTGTCTTGTGTAGTACATAAGATTTCCTTGCAATTTAACAACTCTCTAACTAGTTCATTTGAGTCACTTGAACTAGTTATGGTGAAAAAGAATATAGTTGGTATGAAATGCTCATATCGCTAACCTTTTGGTTAACTATTGTTGAACCAACAATGTACACGTTTGGGTAGGGTTAACAAACCTAGAAGCGTACATTTCATTTGTGTATAACAAGCTAAGTTTTTGATCTAACGATTGAAAAATATTAGCTTGAATCTAAATCAGGTTTTAATCTAAGGGTGGATATTGTTTGCTTTGTGACCGAGGAGAAACCCTGATTTGAAAGACTATATAAGGGGACATCTAGCAACTCTGCAAAACTAATCCCCACACCTCACATGTGATAGTAGTTTGCGTGCTAGAGTCGTTTCTCCTTTAACCTTTGGTTTTCTTCTTCTAAAACCAGGTTAACGACTTAAAGACTTCATTGGGATTGTGAAGCCAGACCGATACTACTTTTATCGTAGTTGTGTGATCTGATCTTGCATCTTCTATCGTACGAGTACAATCAGATTGATTGTCTTGAGATTAATATCTCGGATAGGAAAGATAAAAAAAAGTAGTCACAAACATCTTCGTCTCATTTCTACCATACAATTAAGATTGTTGTGAGGTGATTGATTTATCTAGGCTGTTCTTCGGTAATATAAGACCGTATTATCAATTGATTCCTGTTCACCTTGATTATTATCAAAAGACGGAACAAAAACTTTAGGGTTTTCTGTGGGAGACGGATTGATCCTTTGATAGACTTGTCTGTGTGAGACAGATTTGTTTATTGTTAAAGCCTGCGATTTTGGGTCGTAGAAACTCTTAGTTGTGGGTGAGATCAGCTAAGGGAATCAAGTGCGCAGTATCATGCTGGGATCATAGGCGTAAGGAGTACAACTGTACCTTGGATCAGTGGGAGACTGATTGGGGTTCAACTACAGTCCAGTCTGAAGTTACCTTGGAGTAGGCTAGTGTCTGTAGCGGCTTAATACAATGTGTGTTCAATCTGGACTAGGTCCCGGGATTTCTCTGCATTTGCGGTTTCCTCGTTAACAAAATTTATGGTGTCTGTGTTATTTCAGTTTCCGCATTATATTGTTTTATCTTTATAATTGAAATAATACAGGTTGTGCGTTAGATCATCAATTAGAGTAATCCAACCTTTGTTTGTTGATTATCATTGATTGATCCTTGGATATTGGTCTTTGGTATCATCCAAGTTATTCCTTGTATTTGATTAGTACTTGCAGTTTCTGTTTGAGGAAATCAAATCAAGAGAGAGATATAAACTCGTTGATATACTTTTAATTGATTGAGTCTTGTTGATTCTGTTAAAATTATATTCGAGTTTGTCCATATAAATTGCTAAGCGAAATATTGGGTGGTGTTCTTAGACCCCCGCTTTTTCAAAATGATCAAGGATGATCTAGATCACTTGATCTTTATCGCTGACCCAGTTGTTTTGTTGATCCTGCTGTTGCTTTTTGTTGTTGTTTTGGTATGGAAGAAGGTTGTATTATTGTCCCCTGATTGGAGCCACAAGCTTGAACTTCCATTGCCTTAACAGGGTTATGATTGACTCTAAAAAATATTTTAAAATCTTCTAAAAGCTCCATCACTTTGTCAACAATTGGACATAGTGATACAGAACAAGATATATCAAAAATAGAAAATTGAAAGAAAAACAAATTTTGAAAGCAGATTGAAAAGAAACTAAAGGTAGGTGACTGAGATATATGAGCTAAATGGTTATGTAATGTATTGAAATTTTCGAGTTCAAATTGAAGATGTCTTTCACAGGAAACAAGAGCAAAGTAATGAAGAAAGTCAAAGAAAAAATGGGTTTGGGAAGGGTATTGCATAACAAACGCAGGAAACATGTATTTGAGAAGGTTATGGGTAAAAAAGGTTACATCAGTAGCCAATTACTGAAGATTCTTAATGTGAAATTTCTATGACCTGAATCGAAAAAAGTGGTATGATGAGGACTGATATAGGGGAAAACCAAAGTACCTTGGAATTGGAAAGCTAAATCGGCATCAATAGATGGCTAGGTAGAGATACATCTTGACGAAGAACTTGCGAAGACCCATCGAGAAAGATTTGAGATTTAATTGAATAATCCATCATCGGTGGGAAGAGAAGAATAATGACAGGTGAAAAAGATATTTCATTAAGTGTATGAATATCATTGTAATTGTTATTACAGGATATGTCTGAACATAGCATTTATACTACACTATACACGTGTAGTTGACACAGAGTTATAAATACAGACACTCTAAAGATAAGGGGCACCATTACCCCCCCTTAAACTGAAGTGAAGAAGTATGAACTTGCAGTTTGTCTCTGAGATAGCCAAATCTGGGACCATGTAAGGCTTTGGTGAAGATATCAGCCACCTGTTCAAGAGTAGGAACATAAAATACATCCAAGGCTTTAGATTGTACCAGTTCTCTGACAAAGTGAAAGTCCAGAGCAACATGCTTCATTTTACTGTGTTGAATAGGATTGGAAGCTAAAGAGATTGAGCTTATGTTGTCACAACCTAATCTGGGAACTGTAGGTAGTGGGAAATGAAGATCATTGAGGATAAAGAAGACCCAAACTAGTTCGGCAGCACTATGAGCTAGAGTTCTATATTCTGCTTCAGTGCTGGATCTGGCAACTGTACTTTGCTTTCTAGAGGACCAGGAGATAGGATTGGAACCAGAAAAATGCAGTAACCACCAGTGGACTTTCTGTCATCAATATTGCCTGCCCAGTCAGCATCTGAAAAACCCAGTAAAAAAGAAGAACCTTTTGTGAATTTGATACCATACTCAATTGTGCCTTTTATATATCTGAGAATTCTTTTGACAGCTTCAAAATGAGTAGTGGTAGGATTCTGCATGAATTGGCAGACCTGATTAACAGCATAACATATATCAGGTCTGGTCCATGTCAAATACTGAAGAGCTCCAATAATTGACCTGTATTCTGAAGGATCAGGAAGGAAGGAACCATCTGACTTGCTAAGTTTGACTGTTGCTGAGGCAGGAGAAGAACATGCTTTGGCACCAGTCATATTGGTTTTCTTCAGTAGATCAAGTGCATACTTGGATTGAGAAAGATGCAGAGCATAGTTATCTCTTTTGACTTCTAAACCCAAGCAATAATGTATGTTGCGTAGATCCTTGATGGGAAAACTAGCTTGCAGGTTTGTGACAATATTATGCATATGATTTGAATCATTGCCAGTGAGTAAGATATCATCCACATAAACTAGGATAATTGTAATAAATGATCCAACTTTTTGAATGAACAATGGAGTATCAGCATATGAGGTAACAAAGCCAAGAGAAATAAGAGCTTGAGCAAGTTTAGCATACCATGCTCTGGGTGCTTGCTTGAGTCCATAGATGGATTTATGAAGTAGGAAGACATGATTTGGGTATTGGGGATTAATAAATCCAGGTGGTTGAGCCATAAATACCTTTTCTTGCAGATCCCCATGGAGAAAGGAATTACTTACATCAAGTTGAGTAATTTCCCAGTTGAATTGAACTGCAAGAGAAAGAAAAATCCTCAAAGTTGTTGGTTTGGAAACAAGATTAAATGTTTCTGTGAAGTCAAGTCATGGTTGTTGATGAAACCCCTTTGCCACTAGTCTTGCTTTATATTTGTCCAGTGAACCATCTGCATTATATTTGATCCTGAAGACCCATTTGCAGCCAACTACATTTTTCTCAGGTGAAGAAGGCACATAAGACCAAGTACCAGCATTAAGTAAAGCTTCATGTTCCTGAAAAAGTGCTACCTTCCATTTTGGATTCTTTATTGCTTGAGAGAAGCATGTTGGAACTGGAGATGTTGTATTACTTAAGTAAGCTGCAGGCAATAAATGTTTAGTGGCAAGCATAGTTTTTGGTTTAAACACACCTCTCTTATACCTAGTAATCATGGAATGATCATTTTGAGGAATGACTTTAGTTGTATTATTGGGAGTGGAGGTGGTGAGAGTTGGAGGAGGAACTGACTCAGAGATTGAATGAGCAGTAGAAGCATCACAAGTAGGAATGATGGATGGAACAGTTGCAGAAATAATATGAGATGAAAAAGTCTTGAAAGGAAAACTGGATTCATTGAATAACACATGTCTAGAGATATATACTTTGCCAGTGGTGAAGTCATAACATCTATAACCTTTGTGATAAAGACTATATCCTAGAAAGACACAATGCTTACTTCTAGGTTGTAACTTATTTGATGTATATGGTTTCAACCATGGAAAGCAGGAGCAACCAAAGACTTTCAAAAATTCATAATTAGGAGACTTATGAAAGAGAAATTCAAAAGGAGATACAAAGTTTAGAGATTTTGCTGGTAATCTATTGATTAGATAATTTGCAGTTTGAAAATCCTCTACCCAAAACATGGCAGGGAGACCAGATTGAATCAAAAGAGTTCTACCAATGTCCAAAATATGTTTGTGTTTTACCTCAGCAACCCCATTTTGTTCAGGTGTATTGGGACAGGAAAAATCATGAAGTATGCCTTTTTGAGTAAGATAAGCTTTAAGAAGATTACCAGTAAATTCACCACCATTATCAGTTCTAATGCATTTAACAGACAAAGAAAAGAAGTTTTCAATTTGCGTGACAAAATTAGTGAAAACTTGTCTGAAATCAGATTTATTAACTAGTGTGAAGATCCAACAATACTTGGAGTACTCATCTACAACATTAGCATAGTAGTATGAGCCTGAAAGAGAACTAACATGACAGGGACCCCATAAGTCCATATGAAGAAGCTCGAAAGGTTGAGCAACAACAGTATTAGAAAGACTAAAAGGAAGCTTGTGCATTCTTCCAAGTTTACAGTCATTACAAAATAAAGGTGTGCTAGAGACTTTTGGTAGTTGTAATTGATGACACAGTCTTTGCAAGGTTTGAAAAGATGGATGTCCAAGTCTTTGTGTAGAATATCTCTGGTGATGAGAGAACTGGAGTATGCAGCAGGAGCAGTGGGTGAATTAAATTGAATAGGGTAAAGACCATTTTTATGTGGCCATTGCAAAAGGATCCTCTGAGAGGTCAAGTCCTTCACATAAAAACCAAAAGAATCAAAAGTTAAAGAGCAGTGGTTGTCTGTTGTAAATTTGTGAACTGACAAAAGGTTTTGAGAGGCTTTTGGCACAACTAAAATGTTATTGAGAGTAAAGGAATGATCATTCACATGTTTTAATGAGTGGCCAATGTGAGAGATGTGCATACCTTGGCCAATAGCTGTTGAAATCATCTCAGCACCTTCATAAGGAGAAGAAGTAGTCAGATTAGCATCATTAGAGGTGATGTGATTGTTAGCTCCATTATCTGCATACCAGGGAGAATCATCAAAAATATCTGCAGCTGCTAACATTGCCTGAAGATTTGCTGGTGGAGGTTTGCCTTGATAGGAGAAATTGAGCCTTTGGTGACATTCAGTAGCATCATGATTCTTGCCTTTGCAGATTTGACAAGGTTCAATTTCAGAAGTATTTCCTCTTCCATAGGAAGGTCTTGAGAAGAAATTAGGATTTGGATGTCGACCACCTCGACCTCTTGATCCACCTCTATCAAAAACTGAGTTTGAGTATGAAGGTCTAGGATTGTAACTAGAGTTAGGCTTGAACTGCTGATAATGTTGAGCCGCAAAAGCTTTGGCTTCAGAATCAGTTTTGGTATTGGTTACAACAATTTCTTCATTCATGAGTAGATTGAATACTTCCTTGCTTGATACTAGCGGATTACGAATTCTAATTGAAGTAGCAAAAGAATGATACTCTAGAGGCAAGCCAGATAAGATAGTTACCACCATTTCAGTGTCTGAAATTTGAGATCCTGCAGCTGCAAGTTGATCTTGAAGGCTTTTAATCTCCATTAGATATTTTGATACAGAACTACTCATTTTGAGAGATTGAAGCTTGGTACGAATATGAATCACATGAGTTGCAGAAGTATGAGCAAATCTTTCTTGAATGCTGAGCCACAATCCTCTAGAAGTAGCAGCACCAGCAACATAACCAATAGTTGAATCAGAGATTGTTGATTGTATCTTCAGCAATCCAATCTTGATATTCAGTGAGTTGAGCTCTTGTGGTTCCTTGATCAGGACATGGAAAAGAACCATCAATAAACTTTTCAACCTGGAATTTCTTGAAAAGTGGTAACATTAAAGCTTTCCAGGTGATGAAATTATCATCCTTGAGTTTCAAAGGGATTATATGAGCATTGAGCAATAGTATTGAGCGGAAGTGTGGAAATTCGAACTGTAGGTCTTTGATCCATTGAAAGAAATCAAGATTTGAGATAAAATTGAAAAATCGAAGACAAGATTTGAACAAACAACGAAAGGGAATGAAGATAGAAGCTAGTATGATGAACAAATTTGATCAAGAATTTGATGAAATCTTGATAGAGGAATCGAATTTGAAAGAAAAGGAAAAATAGATCTAAAATTTTTTTTTGCAGGAAGTGAAGAATCAAAGAATACCAAAGAAAAATAATCTTCACCCAAGAGAGTATCTGTGAATCAGTGTTGCAAGAGAAAAAGAACACAGAATTTTGTTGAAGATGAAGAAAAAATCACCATTGAAGGATCAAAAGCTTAACCTTCTCTTGGTACCATAATGACAGGTGAAAAAGATATTTCATTAAGTGTATGAATATCAGTGTAATTGTTATTACAGGATATGTCTGAACATAGCATTTATACTACACTATACACGTGCAGTTGACACAGAGTTATAAATACAAACACTCTAAAGATAAGGGGCACCATTAAAGAACTCCAACAAATCAAAATATTTGGACTTGAGGGGAAACCAAGAGAAGGTCAAGAGGATACCCATTTATTAAATCAAAAACGCAAGCAGCAGCAGCAAACCGAAATTAGCCATGACTACATCAGATCGACATTCAGTGAAAACGTGATGACTACATCATGCATGGGGCCGGCGGAATAAGGTTTTAGCTAATGAGATTGGAAGGAATCATGGTGGATTTTCGAGATTGGCTTCTAGGGTTTTCTTAAGAAACCCAAAAATCGTCGATTTACAGTGGGAAAGCGTTTTTGCTCCCTCTCGACTAAATTTTGTGTTTAGCCTTTTTCTAGTCGTTCACGAATAATGGCATAAAGTTCCTGATGGATACATATGATCGATATGTTTTCCTAATTACAGATGAAATATTAGGCACACTTGTAAAAATTTGATTGATTTTAGGCTTTTCGTATATTTACAGAATTTTCAGATTTCTCTTGGACGCAATTCAATAAGGAAACACTTGATATTTAGAGCTTGTCCAATGGTTGTTGTGTGTGTATCCTAGGTGGGAACATAAACAAGATAATGGTGTATTTTGTAATCATTTTTAATTAAGTGTAAATTGTATTTTTAGTAACTTTAAGATTTTACTAGAGCTAAAAATTGTTATTTAGTATATTAGAATTAATTTTAGTTAAGCAAAAGTTATTAGGATAGCTTGACATCCTAGTAAATGTCTAATGACATTCACCTTGAGGATGTCTAAAAAAAATTAATCCATGCCATCTTCACACTAATTTAAGAAGTTGGTTTGGAGAAGAATCTTAGGAAAAATGAATGTCTATCTTATGTGGATTTAGACATTTATATTCACATACATTCCATTGGAGAAGTTCTTAGAGTTATCTAAAATTACTACTTAAATTTATTTGACGCTTGAAAATCGGTAGGTTAACCAGAGTTAGCTGAGGTCGTATCTATAAGATCTGACGATACTAAAGCTGTTAGATCCGACGATGCTAAATTTTGATCTAGCAGCGAGAGATCAATTTTTTTCCTTCATTAGTTTTACTTCTGATGCTTCGTCGATCCCTGAAATCACAACCTTTTGGAATATCTGGAAGTATAAATTTCAAGCTCTAGCACAACAAGCCGCTGTTAATGTAACCTGGCTAGTTTGGGGTCTATAGGTTTTATTTGAGGCCTATATATTTCTTCCCCCAACTTAGAGAAGGGGATATGGGGTGTCTAGAGTGTGTTAAAATAAATAGAAAAAGCTAAATCATTTAACCAAAATCTAAAACTCAATCCAAGATATTCAAAAACTAAAACGTAATCCCGAATAACAATTCAATTTTCATTATTTTTTTGACAATATTTTCGACGACAAACAATTCGAGTGATTGAGTTAAAACCTTAATCTGTTCCTTTAAAGAGAGACTCATCAGTGGTTTAAATATGAAACTCGGAAGTTTCCTTATAGAAATTTTCTGAAAATCAACTGCATTCTGTTGTTATATGCATAAACATATAGCGATTGTTGTTGATGTTTAAATATGAAACTCTGAAGTTTCCTTATAGAATTTTTTTGAAAATCAAATGCATTTTGTTGTTATATGCATTAACATATAGCGATTGTTGTTGATGTTCATCAAACACGAAATACATCGCCCAAAATTGGTGTATATGGTACACCTACATAAACCGATTATGGGTTTGATATTCTTCGGGTTTGATGAACATCAACAAAAATTGGTATACGTTAATCTTTATATCAACCGATTCATTAACCATCGTTGATGGGTGAAAACAATTTGCTTGTTTTTGAGAAAAAGTAGAGGGTTGTGCAACATGCGGATCCTCAATTGAGCAAATTGCCTAAACCTGTAACAGATGCAATGTACGAGAGTGCTTTGATTTCGAGATATAAATCTGGATGACTCCATCCTAAACCAAGACAATGGACGTTCCAGAGTCAATTTGGTCACAAAGAGGGACGATTGTCGATCTGTAGGAGGAAAGCTGAGAATTGTGTGAGAACAATGATGATTGAAGGATTGTGTATGTGTTGGAGACTTATGTAAGTTTGGTGAACCGTCAGTGAATTCTGATCATATTGATTAAGTTTTGTCCAGTAGTTTACGACTGAGATCAGTTAGATTGAGTTAAGTTGTTAAATCATAGGTTGATGAACCTATTTATATTGTGGAAGTAGTTAACACATTGATCTCCAGTAAGTGTGACGGTTGCAGAGGAGTAAAAGAATAAGTAAGTGGGGAATCGTGGTTGAACCAGTTCCACATTGCATGGATACTAGGTTGATCGTCCATCCACTACTTTGACAACTCCTTAAACTGCTAGAACAACTTACTCACATTTATCATCGTGGATGTATTATTACATTGCACGTGATGTAGGCTGTCAGACCAAAACCCTAATGAATCTCCCCCCTTGTGACATGATTGGTGTCTCATGTATGTGGAATCTATATGGAAGACGTGTATATATTCAGTCAATTATTGACTTGGATAGACCAGAGTCTTAGCCTTGATGAGTCGAGCATAATTGACGAATGTGATATGTTATGATGAATTGAGCATAAGATGTCTACTGGGATAACAATAATGCATAGACGTCGAGTCTGATGAATTGTGACATGTTATTGTACCAGTTGAGGTAGTAATGATGCTTTGATGATTTAAATTGAAGAACGTCGGTCCAATGAGATTGCTCAATCATGGACCTATTATGATATGTCGAATATTTGACAAGAAATCAGATATTGCTGAGTTATTGTAAAATACTCATTTCTGATCCACTATATCATGAGTTGTCAAATGACAAAATAAGAATTATAGTATTGGTGAATATTAGATGATCGATGGCTTTCTAATGAAATATTGGATGGTCGACCAAGTGGATGGCCATCTAATGTCATGTTGTTTCTTGGACGGACGAGAAACAAAAATATAGGTAGCAGGACCGAATATTAAACATTAATTAAAATATTGATAACTGGATTTATATGAAGATTATTGACATTCATCGGAATTATCATAAGTATAAAACCCTAATTTTAGGAAGCCTTGGGTCTAGGAGGTGGAAAATGATCCAATATGGGTAGATATATCGACCAACCAATGGGTATGATTATCGTTCGTTGGTGGTGGAGAGACCGGCTAGGCGGTGTATGGAGGATTTTCCAACTTGTGGAAGAGGATTCACCAAAATATGGAGGATTCACCAAAATACGAAGGATTATCCAAGGTGCAAATTAAGGAATGGTGGGACCGGTCGACCATGGTGGCCAATTGGATCGACCAGCCGTGGTGGTGCACGGGCCACCATGTCGACGTCCGTCCATTCCTGAGAATTTAAGTCTTTTTGGACGTTTTTACTATATTTTTGTATTTTCAGAAGAGTTTGATCTTGACTGGCTTCCTAATTTTTGCAAGCAAGTAGAATTTTGCTTACACATCTAATAATTGACAATATAAAAAAAATTAAAATTTATTTATGAAAAGGCCTGACGGTCGTGGGATCATTTGATTTGTAAACTTTCGGAGAATTGAAAAATATTTAGCAAAAATATGAAAAACCAAGAGTTTGCATGAATGTCGGAGTCAAGAGTTGTGGAATAATAATAATAAAAAAATAAAAGAAGTTGGGAGGCATGGTTGGCCGACCGGTGAGCTCGGTCTTGTGCGTCTCACTTTGTTTATTTTTTATTTTTTTCCCTTTCCTATTTTGCATAGATCCCATATATGCTCATTTTCCCTTATTTTTGGGTGCTCATTCGTGCATTATTACTAGGTACACCCGTACCATTTTATCGGGACTTATTCGGTGGTGGCCCATATGTAATACTAACCATGGAATTCATCTGAGAAAAACCTTAAATTGAAGTAATAAAATATTATCATGAAAGTAGAATATTTTCTAGGAATTCTTGATGAGTTCTTCACTAGAATTAATTAATTGATGGCTCTATACTAGCAGGCGATATGTCTGAGAGCATTATGTTTATTCGAGAGTCAAAGTATGAGATAGTGGAAGCATCATACTCGTTCTGAACATTTATTATGTATAGTCCTGGAACATTTGCGACATCCATAAGACGTTATTGCTCTACACTAGCGGTAAATCCATCTAGGAACCGTCCCATCATTCTCGATTCTATATAGAAGTGTATGCTGGAATTTCTCAATATAAATGATGAAATATGCAGAATATTGAAAGCTCAACTAAGATGCTTTTCATGCTCTGAAGAGACTACACACTTAGTCATAGATCATCATGACATGAGCTTCCATGTCTAGTCTATAAAATATTAATTTCATACGTTTGTCTGAAGCTAGGTCAAATATATATATGATTCTATGATTTTAACGTTTGCCAAAAAACCACCATAAACATTAAGTCCCCTGTTTAGTGAAGGGCAGTCATGTTCCATAATAAATACTGGATCGCTATTTTTCTAATCATAAACAAAATAAGTAATTGAACTTAGTCGTCAGAGGTGTTACCAGAATCATCGATTGGCTCCAATGATGTTATGTACGACCAATGGTTTGATTGATGATCCTGGAAGTACGATAGAGTGTCGTCCAGTGAGTGTGAATTGATAAAGCACCACTGATTTGGGTGGTGAAATGACCAACTTCGTAAATTTAGCATTTGTGGGCCCGCAATCCGAGGAAGGAAATCCTTATCTAATTAGGTTTAGGAAATAAAACTAGTATAAAAAGGGTAAAACTTTTTTTTCCGACGGCCAAGCACCTCTCATCTTTCACTATCTTTCACGCCTGAGCAGCGAAAGAAGAAAAGAAAAAAAATTCTGCGGGAGCATCCCCGACCGATCATCGCCGACGACATTCCGGCTGGTTCTGACACCGACCAAGTGAGTTTTTTTTTTTAGAGATGGACGTTTGTCCAGTAATTTATTTTTTAATATACACGTGAGCTTTCACGCCTTTTATAAAAAAATCAAAACTTGATTTATTTATTTTTTTGAAAGTGAATGATTGTCCACGATAACATAATATTTTTTCACAAAAATTATTATTTTTAGAATGGACGTTTATCCAATTTTGAAAAATGGACGACTTTCCACAATTTTTTTTGTTTGTTTACATGAGTTGTTCACGTTTTTTTCTTTTTTTTTTTTGAGAAAATCAAGTTTTGATTTGGAAAACAAACTTTGCTCGTCTTTGCAGGTAAAATATTCGAGCAAGTATTTGAAGTATACACTCTTGTTCTATCATCACTAGTTTCTAGTGAAATTATAAACATGTAAGAGTTTGGATTTTTACCGTTTTCCTAGGATTTTTTGTGTGTTTATTATGGATGTATCCATGACTCCATGATTTTCTCCACAGACAATGGTGGCTCCTGGCTATAACCACATATTTGACTCTCTTGAGAAAAAATTCAGAAGTACCAAGCCAAAGATGAGAACTTTTGCAGATGTTAATTCCAAGGTGGATCGACCTTTCAGCGAGGCAAGAGAATTGATACGCGGTATGCCTCTCAATCATGTGAGAGTAGTCCGTGATAAAACCTATGCTTTCTTGGTCTTAGTAGATATAGAAGAAAGACGCATACGTGATGAAATATCACAGAAGAAAAGGGTTGAGAATGAAAAACTCGCTGCTTATTAACAGAAATGGCATCGAGTTCAGCAAGTAAGACTAGCGGATGAAGATGAAGTTCGACTTTATGTTGATGGTGTAGCTTCTGATTCAGATGCAGATGAAGTTGAACATGTCTGGGAACCCTTTGGACGTAAAGTTGAACCATATCCACCTGGTATGGAGGTGAACGATTGGCCAAGGTTGATTTGGAAGCTGAATGTGAAGAAGACGACTATTTAGACGCAACTTACGATTATTCTGAAGATCATCTTGAAGATGTCCCTAAAGAAAACTCTGAATACGATTATGGAAAAAAGCTTGGAGAGGATTATGTTTAATATGATGATCGTGAAAACGATGATGAATCTAGTGATTAGGCTTACCAATCACTGTAGTTTTTCTAGTAGTTGAACATCTTTTAATTTCCGTAGTTGTAGACGTCGCCTTAATTATTTTAGTAACTTTGTTCCATGAGCATTGAACTAGGATTTTTTGAATGATAATCCTTTTATATTGCATGTCTTCCTTGCCTTTCTTATGCTTCTGATTGAATGAGGTGGATGAACGTCCATATGCATGAAAGATCAATTTCTCATAATTCGTCTTAAGAAAATTAAGAAGTTAGGTTTTACCAAAAACGCCATAAAATATTCATCCGATGTACGTTTTCGATTATCTACCCTAATTTTTGATGATCAGGAAATTTCCTAGCTGCAACGTACAAGTTTTTCTAGTTTGAGTTCATTTGGTGGTCCAAATCGATGGAACAATAAACTTTTAGGAAGTCTTCAGAAAATTTTCAACTGCCATGTAGTTTGTTATTTTTCCCACGTCTTTTAGTTCGTTCATCCAATTGATGCAAATTTTTGATATATTATAGAAGATACCAATATGGAGAAATTGAGATATAACCCATACTTAGATTCTTCACTAATTGTTCCCAGCTTGCTGCTTTGTGCAGGACAATGTAAAATTTCGACATACGAGCTTGTTGCATAGACATCCATTTGCTTGCTTCTTGAATGTTTCAGGAGATATTTTGGTGTTGTCAGTCTATCCATGCTCTGGAAATTTTTATGGGTGTTCAAGTCTCATGTTGGTGAGCCATTCATTCATGAAAACATCACAATGAACTGAAGAGGCGTGCTATATATGATGGACGATAAATCTGAATTAGGGTGACCAGCATGAATTTTGACCGTGACTAGTCATGGTCATAGGCTGTCAGTCCCCAGTACAGTGGCATTTCTTTGCGTCACCAATATCAATTTCATTTGAAATTTAGGATTCCAGTAGAAATCGTAACCGATTTGACCACTTGCAGAAGATAAGTGTCCACCGTGTCTTGTGCATTGATCTTCAAGGTTTAGGGTTTCGTACTTATAAATATACTCCAGTCTTGAATATGATTTCTTGGAAGAAAATTTGATCATAATAATATCTCAAAACAATTTATGTGATGGTAGCACATCTTTTCAGAGCGGATCTCCATTAAGGCGGGGAACTGAAACACCCAACTTGGCATGAATTTTTTTTTTTTTTTTTTTTTTTTTTTTTTGTAATTGATGATTGATTAGAGTATTTGTTGCAGACGAATCAGGGTGATCAACTTTCTTATTTTTCTCATTACAACCTAAGACCCAAGCGAACTATTAAGGCCCATGATCGCTTCAACTAGGGATGCACAACGGGTAGGGTGGGTAGGATATGGCCTATACCCGCCACCCTACCCGTTTACTGGCGGGTAAGAAAAATTTTACCCGCCACCCTACCCGCCATTAAACGGGTAAGATCCTACCCAACCCATTCTCTAGCGGGTCGGGTAGGGTAGGGTGGTGGGTATAACCGTCTATATCACCTGCAATACAAAATTTCAAGCCTGCTCCTGCCATCTCAACAGAGCCTCAACCACAAGTATAAACATGTAAAGAAAACCAACGATGAATTTAGAAACAAAAGCATAACCATAAAAAATGTACAAACAAAAGTATTCTCAAGAAAAGAGTTGTATTCTTCATATAACAGTATCATCACCAAAAGCTCTTCATATTGACCTTATTCTTCAATCATCATCTACGATGATGGAATAAGTACTAAGATCACCAAATAAATCTGCATACAAGTTATCTCTTGTTAGATTCAGTCATAATAGTGAACGATTTGATTCAAAGTTCAGTCATAATACCAACATCAAGTAAGAGATATCACAACATCCTACTATGGAATACAATATCACAACAAGTTCAGACTTTTGGTTCAGTCACAATATCAAGTAATATCACAGTATCAAGTGT
Organism: Papaver somniferum; assembly: GCF_003573695.1. Classification (NCBI taxonomy): domain Eukaryota; kingdom Viridiplantae; phylum Streptophyta; class Magnoliopsida; order Ranunculales; family Papaveraceae; genus Papaver; species Papaver somniferum. The sequence continues at coordinate 167,193,547 of NC_039362.1, forward strand.
TGTTTTAAAGATATTTATAAAAGTATACACATGCATAAGTTTTCCAAATTTTAGTGAAATATCACATTGCTTCTCTCGACAATTTCTGATATCATAAAATCTAAAATTTAGGTTGGATACACCCTAGAGGTTCCATGGTAGGCTAGTTTACCCCGTATTGAAGCTCGATTTTACATAGACCAATATGGAGGGGAGAATGACGTCTGGATTGCCAAAACACTATACAGGTTTTTATATAAATATATTTACTACTAACATTTTTGTTTGTTTGTTCGCTTAGTGAACTAAGTACTCATTCGTCATATATAATCACTAATCAGGTTGCCAGATGTGAGTAACAATACTAATCTGGAGCTGGCAAAATTAGACTTCAACACATGCCAAGAACAGCATCAGCTCGAGTGGCTCAACGTACAAAAGTAAGAAACTAAAGTTGTGACAAATTATCAACTGAGCACGGTAGCGTGTTTCCGTTTAACATGCAAGTTCCTTGACTAGAAATAGAAAGTTCTAAACAACATTCAAACTTCCACCAGTACTTCCCATAAAGAAGCACAAATGGATACAGACAGATAAAAAAAATGCCAACTAAGTCGTTTCGTAAACATAGTGAAGACAGATTAAGAAAAGCAAACAAAAGAGTAAGGAAACCCAAATGTAGGAAAGTTGTATACCTGATTCTAAGACGTCATCCTCCTTCTCTTCAGCTCCAAATGTAGATGGATCCATATCAATCGGTGTCCTTAACCAGTTTTGTAGGAGAATCAATGCTTCCACAGTTCGGGGTTTTAAAGAACTTCGGAAATGACCATGTATTCGCTTTCCAGTACTGAAAGCAGATTCACTTGCAACTAAAGAGACGGGAATAGCAAGTATATCTCTTGCTATAAGTGATAGAATATCAAATCTTGCAGCATTGATTTTCCACCAAGTGAGTATATCAAACTTCGAACCATTTTTTGTTGTCTTTTGTTGGTGAGTAAATCTGTTCCGATAAGTATCTGTCCACCTCTGATTTGTCAACATCCTCCGTTATAGATAACTGTGTTTTACGTTCTTCTCTATGGGCCTTATGTCTTCTCTTTCTATGTGACGTAGAACTACAACTCTCTTGACTAGGACTACCACCAGTATCACCTACAGACTCCGACGAGGCTAACACACTTCCTACACCTATATATTCTGCCTTATAAGCTGTGAATAATTCATTAAAATCCTTTTTCACTTCATCTAACCAATTGTTTACCAATCTTTGTTTCGTCCAAGGAATATCATGCACAATCAGGTCTTCTAGTATTACTTGCAGTCCACGTTCTTTTTCTCTTGGGTCAAGAAGCACAACAATAAACAATAAAGGATTCATGTTCTTATGCTCACCCCAATACTTGTTGTATTTAAGTAACATCTTCTCACCCATATGGCTTAAGTGAGGATCATGATGAGCATTTTGCCATTCTTTTAACTCTCCACGTACATCACAAATTTCCCCCAAAAATGTATGTGAAGTGACATACGTAGAACCAGAAAACTCAACAATGGCTTCAAAAAATACCTGTAGAAACAGTTTTAATTGTTATTGAAACTTCATGTACAGATCATATTAACTCGTAAGCAAAGACCAAAACATCTAGACAACCACATATTATTGCAAGACCAAGAAAAGCAGTTCATCTGAGTGAAAGAATTACCAAGAACATCAACAACAATGAGTACATATAACAGCCTTCTTTACACTATAGAACAAAAGCATCTCCCAACAAAACTCATGAAGAAGAAACCTATGCGTGTTACTTAGCTGTAGAATACATGAGCACGAAACAAAAACGAATTTGAGATCACTCTGCCTGTAATGACATCTAGTTATTATAAACCCCTTCCATTTGTAACTAACCAAAATAGAGAAAATAGTCCAACCAATATTGTGAACTATAACCTTGTTTCTGTTTTTTAAATGTTTCTGAAGCCAAACTAATTTTATCATGCCAAACTCCATGCATCCATTTTTTGTAAAGGTTTGTGTCATTTGATATCCAAGAACTAAAACATAAACCTAACAAACATAACAGCGTCCAATGTTTGTTCTTACAGTCTATATCAGCAGGGTAAAATTGTAAATAAATTTTTGCTCAGATATTCTTATGGATCATTGAGACCTGACATCTGGCAAATACTTACTCCTCATTGCAACAAATCCGTAGAATTAATGGCAAATAGACATCACAGATATGAAACGAAATAATTGAATTCCAGCAAAGAAATTTTAAGGAATTCTTAGAATGAATAAAATTGGGGTGTCGGGTCGAATTGTGCGAATCAAAAAATCCAAAAAAAGACGTAATTTGGTTTTGAGAGGAGCTCAAAATCTAAACCATATGATTGATTCATGGTCAAATGGGAGCATTATGAATGGGCAGCATTCAGATGATATTGCAAGAGATCTTTTGAGAGGTGCTTTAGATCTTCAAGACTCTCTTATCATGCTTTGCAAGATGCAAGAAGCTTCAAAATATAAACTACTGATAAACTAACCAAAGAACGAAATATAAACTACTGATAAAATCTTTAAAATACCTGTAGAAACTGAACTAGGACTCGAGCATTAGCCCAGTCATACTTTTCAGGAGCATGCACGCGAGGCTTTTTCTTCTTGGCTTTTCTTCGACCATATAAGGGAACTTCATCAGCATCAGAATCAGAAGAACTGGATTCATCAAGAAAATCAGTTCTGTCAATATCATCAACATTAACACCCATTACTGATTCATCGGGAATATCGAAGATAAACCTCTCACGAAATGATTTATCAGATCGTCCTAGCCTTATAAAGACTTTTTTGTATTTTTCTGCTGCATCCAACATCAAGTAAATGGAGTTCCGTCTTGTTTTCACGTCTAACACTAATCCCTTTTTGTATTCCATTCTTTCAAGAAATAAGGCATCTAAGAATTTCTTCATTCTAGCAGGAGAGGCCATGACGTATTTAACCAACGACCTGATTCTGCTCACTGAAGTATGATATTTCTTCAACCCATCCTTAATAACTAAAGCTAATACGTGGGCAGGACACCTTACATGTAAATGTTTACCTCCTACAATTGACGATCCCCAACTTACAACTTTCTCTTGGACATATTCAATTGCTTTTTTATTTGCAGATGCATTATCGAGCGTGATGGTGAACACTCTCTCAAGACCTCACTCTATCAAACATTTCTCCAATGCTCTTCAAATATGCTCACCTCCATGACTAGTAATTTGACAGAAACATATTATTCTTTTGTGTAACTTCCAGTGGTCATCGATGAAGTGGGCAGTAACCACCATGTAGTTGTAGTTCTGAATGGATGTCCATGTATCGGTTGTGAGACAAACTCTAACCTTGTTCGACTTGAAATAGTTCACCAAATTGGCTTTTTCACTCAAAAACAGTCCACAGATATCACGATAGACGGTCATCTGCGATGGAAGTTTGAACCTCGGCTCAAGATATCTACAAAATGCTATAAATCCTTCTCCTTCAACCATTCGGAAAGACTGTTCATCTGTGATGATGAACTTTATCAAGGCTCTCCTACATCCATCTTGACAGAACGTAACCCCAACTGTTTGCTGCTGATCTCCCATATTGCTAGGCTGACCGAGAGAGTCCAACTGCGCAGCTTCTAGTGACTCCATATACTTCCGACACTTGGTCAAATGCCAGTTCAAATTTGATGTGCCATACTTCTTACCACCAACCCTATATTTACCACCTTCACAGTAGTTACATTTCCCCCATTTAATACCAGCTTCATCAACACTCTTTTGGAAATGCTCCCACACCGAAGATGTTCTGTTCCGCTTCATACTTTCCTTGACCTCAGGTTGAGAAGATGGTGGAGGTGGAGGTGGCGGAGATATAACAACACTGACCCTTTGTTGCACAGATTGATATGAATCTTGAGAGGGAATAGGAGGTCTCGTTGACATCAATTATGTAATCTCAACCATGCTTCCTCACTAGTCACTTCTGCAACCAGTAAAGAATACTGCAGCTAGAGAAAAGGTATAAGCTCTGCTCCCTGAAACAATCTGTAATAGAACAAACCTACTTTTTGTTCTCTAAATTCATTTATTGAGCTATGTTAAGAATTGTTTTATAAGACAAAAGGTTCCATAAGCTACACTTAAGTCAGTTGATTTACTTGAACAACAGTTGACCATATATCATACATGTTAAACAACGGACAACTAGAAGCAAAGACAGGAAAATTCATCTAAAATTATCAAAGATACAGATCAAGAAATGTGTCTATAAGGGAGGGAACCAAACCTGATAACGGTACTTAATAGTTCAAAGCCTAAGCAGATTGCAAGTGAGGGAAAATGGTCACCAGCATCGTTTCTCTTAAGAAATATCTGTATGCATAATCAAATAGATGAAGCAAAGAGTTAATACACAATAAATCAGGGCAGCCATATAGCAATCTAATTCAAAACACTTACATTATGGAAAACAAAGTATAATCAAATAGATGAAGCAAAGAGGGTTTTATATAACAAAGCAAACAAACCCAAGCAAAAGAATACAGAGAAATCCTAATTCCCACGTTCTATTTCAGTAGTATAGGGTTTTTCATAAAAATTTCAAAATCAGTTACTGATATAAAATAGAAAATCTAGGTTTGTACTAATCAACGAAAGTAGTAATAGAGAATATCAGTGTGTACTAATCCAATCAAGAGTTGTAGTAATGATAGCAGCAACTTAAAAGTGGACGGATAATAAACCCCAATAATTTCAGGACCTTATTCTCTTGCAACCCAAAGGTACAATGAGCAAAAGACAATGAAAGCACAGTGAGTCCCATTATAACCTAGAAACTCTACAAGGTTAACCATGGTAAAACTAGTATGATAAGAATCACCAATTGAGTGAAAGAAGACAAACCCACTCCAAGTACTACTAGACCAGTTGCCACAACAAGCACAGAAACTTGAAAGGGTTTTATTCTTCTAAAAAAAGACGAAATCACCACATTTTATACACAACACCGAACTGACATAATATGTGGAATAGAAACGAACACTACAAGATCCTAGTTACTGAATCATAGCATACAATGAATCTATTAACAGAAAGAAGAAAGATGATTTACATTCCAAAAGAAAACGAAGCAACCAGCATGTGAAAACTAATATCATAAGAACCTTATGACATATTACCTTCACATCATACCATGAATGACCTTTAACAGTTTTACTCATCAACCACTATTTCAAAGGATCCATAAGTAATTACTAGAAAGAGTAAGATACAATATGATCAGTAGACATCTTATATGATCAGTAGTAGTCTAATTAGTTAAAAAGTAACCCCTCAATCCCAGAATCATAAGCTTACTCATAATTGGGGATTACGTGATAGCCGTTTTTGATAACATTAGAAGATCACTAACTAAATTAAAATCAACTTTTAGTAAATCCCAACATCAATTTAGAAAAACCTAGAAATTACTTCAAATAACTTCGCAATTAACTTCGAATCAGAAAGAAACCAACCTTTGATGAATTTGGAATTGTACTTCAACTCGAGGTCGTATCCTGCCACATGCATGAAACAGTAAAAACCCTAATATTTTTTCAATCAATTTAACGAAAAAAAATAAAATGAAACAGAATCAACTTTGCAGTTGGATCTTACCTTGAACCAACCGATTAAAGGGTTTTAAACGAGACCCTGAAAGATGAACATGAGATCGAGTAAGGTAGAGGAAAAATGGTTGAAGGAGAATACTGCAACCAAATTTTTTGATAACGAAAAGTTTATTTCACAAAAGAAACGCAGTAAGACATTTTGTTTGTTGAGGAAAATCCATTTACTTTGTAATTTACCCCTATTATGTTTTAAAATAACAAAAAAATAGGCAGGAGGAGAAAACAATACAAGGGTTACTTTGTCTTTTCAGTATCAGACGGGTAGGCGGGTAGGGTAGGATAATTTCGAGATTTATCCGTCACCCTACCCATCTAACGGCGGTTAAGAAAATCTTTACCCGTTACCCTATCCGCCAAATAGTGGGTAGGATAGGATACGGTTAAAACACGGGCGGGTAGGGTAGGGTTGGCGGATATGGGTAGGGTATGTGCACCCCTAGCTTCAACTATGCTCACACGGCTGTAGCTGGAACAATAGTGAGTTTTTTTGTTTTTTTTTTGAACATAGAGTTACTTGAATGCTTCTCCGAATCTTTGTTAAACTTGAACATCTTGTCATTGCAGGTTGATGTTCATATTAATGCTGGGAAGAAACATAATGGAAAATCTGCGATGGTGGTTGACGATGATGAAAACGCCGACCGTGGGACTACCAATCTCTCGTTCAACTTCACAGATGTGGATCTTGGCATTTCTGTTCATGAATATCGGACTGCTGGACTTCCCTTTGATATTCCTATGAAGTACTCTTGTCGGGATAGTCAAGTCATTGGTGGTTTCGTCGTGCCTAAGTGTTATGCCTCTCTCTACACCAAAATTTGGAATAAATACGACCACATTGCTACTACTGAAGTGTGGATAAATTTTTCACTAACCCTCGTGACCACAATTTCCGAGATATTGCTAATTATCGTTGAAATGCATAAGAAGAATCTGATAGACGTGAAGAACAAAGAGCTCTACAGGTGGAACGATATGATATCGAATTGTGATATCTTGAGATTCAATGTGGGATGGATCCCTCGTCGCCTTGAGAACATCAAGATTGATTGGGCGTCCATCGTCGCTAACATGATTTCCTCTTCAAATGCCACCATGGAGGAGGAGAAAGCGTTATCCCTAAAGTCGACGAGGATTGACAAGGCCATTCAAGACTTGAGGGCGGAAACCGAAAACTCCCAGAAGAGGCTCAAAATGGTATTCAATAGAAATTATTTGTTGCTAGATGGCCTGCTCTAGATGAGAGTTCAAGGTTGTTTCTTGTGTAGGTTTAGGCTTTGTTTTGAATAAAGTAGAATGATTGATCATGGTATTGATGGAGGAAACTTTTCTCTTAGATTCATCAAATATGTTTCGAGGTTTGGATGGACGCTTGAGCATTTTCGTATGAAATTGCTCTTTGAAGGAATAAAAATTATATTTTGAAATTGAAGTAATTGTCGTCGTTGATTATCGTCCCTTGCACTCCTCCATCAAAATCTAAGATCTCGTAATATCAACTAGGTATTGCCTTAATGAACACATATGTTCCTTCGCTTTTCGGAGAAAACTTTGGAACAGAAATGTCTTGTTGAATGTGTTTTGATGTTTTTAGTACCAAATCTCCTACTTGAAATGTTCGAGGTCTTACCGTTTTGTTGTATGCTCTGTAAATCCTTTGTTTATAAGATTCCACATATTTCTCCACTTTGGCTCTCCGTGACTCGAGCATGTACAATTCAGCAATTCTTGAGTTAGACACTTTGGCTTCGTCCCATTATACTGGATGAAGGATTCTTGATCTCGGTTGGATGAATGGCATCAACACCATAGACGAGGAAATATGGTGAAGTTCCAATCGATCTTATTGGTACAGTTTCATAGGACCACAAAGCCATGGGTAATTGTTCTTGCCACGTCCATGGGTTGTCATGAACCGTCCGACTGAGAATCCAGATCAAAATCTTGCTGGTACTCTATGATTGTCCATTCCCTTAGGGATAATATGGTGTAGAGAAAATTTGTTTAATACCATATCCTTGAAGCAATTCTTTCACATGTCAGTTGTCAAAAGGAGTTCCACTATTTGTAATGATGTGTTTAGGAACACCAAATATGCATATGATATATTCCTTTATGAAGGATCGATATAATCGTGGTTCTGGTGGTGCTTCGAAGAGGTATGGCTTCAACCCATTTGGTGAAGTATTCAGTGTCATGACAATGTACTCATGCTGCTTCGACGAAGATGGGTTGATTTTCCGATTATGTCTAGTCCCCAGCTGTAGAAAATCTATGGAATACTCACAGAACGTATTGGGAGACGGGGAGTATGAAGGAGATTACCATGAACTTGGCGTTGATGACACTTTTGGACATAGGCAGATGCATCGTCTTCCATAGTTGGCCAATAATATTTCTCGTGAATATGAAGAAATAACTTCATTTTCCCTTGGTGCTCTTCTTCATGCATCTCTCTCGCGAGTGTCGAGATTTCATATTCGTCCAAGCATCTTAGTAGGTTTCCTCCGAAGCCTTTAGGATATAAGATTTCATCCTGAAAGACAAACCGCTTAGCCTTTTGAGTTAGATTGAAAGATTCATTTTTTATCTGATGGTAGATCATTGTCACGAAGGTATTTGATGTAAAGCTCTCTCTAGTCCCCAGTATGGTGGATCGTCAGAGCTTCCAGTTGATGTGGAGGTGTCTGGCAGTTGGAACAGGATCCTTACAACAATCTTACTTGAGTTTTCATGGAGGGCCAATAATATCCAAGCCTTTGGAGCCGCCTGTAAAGTACCACTACCAACGTTTGTCCACATTTTTCATCATGGACGCGATTGAGTTTTTCCCGCACCTCTTCATTACAAAGACCCATCAGGGTTTCGGAAATATAATGCTCCATGGAGCAGGAAAAAGTTCTTCAATTTTTTGAGAATGATTTTTCCTTCTGGGAGGGAACTGTTCAACTCCCGAATAAAGGTGTTCTCCAGTCACTTGCTTGAGTAATCCAGGTAGATGACACATAACTTCTTTGTACAGTAATAACTTTCTCTGATTCTTCAAATTATAATTTTGAAGCAAGAGTTACTAGGTAGTCAGCATGTCTGTTATTGGTACGACCGGTATGAATGATTGTGGCATCATCAAGATGTCCTAATAACCGTTGTGCTTCATCCCTGGATGGAGCAATCATTTGGTTGAATAACAACTTTGAGTCTCCCCTTATTTACAAATGCATCTCTCCTGCCTTCTTAACCAATGATAACCCTAATAAGAAGGCGTCGTATTTCGCCGAGTTGTTGGTGCATTGGAAGTCCAGTTTGAATGAATGTGAGAAGACTTCGCCGGCTGGCGATACTAATGCTATGTCCGCTCCTCCAGTATCGTTGCTAGGAGTATCAAACCCATTAAAGTACAAAACCACATTTTTTCTTTAATAGTCGAGATTTCTGGAAACTCACCCAGTATGTCATCATGTAGCAGTATAACATCTTCCCCTGGAAAGGCGGCGAGTAAGTCTGAAACTTCTTGACCCTTGATCGCCTTAGATGAGACACATGTTATGTCAAACTCTGATACTTGGAGTAACCACTTCACGGATCTTCCTATCAAAGCTGGTTTTGGTAGTAGAAATTTTATAGGATCAACTTTAGCAACCAGTGTGACTCTATTCGATAACAAGTAATGTATAAACTTCTGGATTGCATGAACTAATACTAAGCACGCGTTTTCAGCTTTAGGGTATTGGAGTTCAGCATCCCTCAACGTACTACTGAAATAGTAGATCAGGCATTCGATACCTTCACCATCCTCTTGAGAAAGGAGAGCTCCGACAATGACATCATTGGAAGCAGTGTAGAGTATCAACCGTCGTCCTTGCACTGGAGATTTCATGACGGCAGGTGATAATAATATTTTTTGGATTTTCTGAAAGGCTTCTTGTTGGATACCCGTCTAGACAAAATTTGCTCCTTTCTTCAGTAAAGGAGTAAATGAAGAAATAAGTTGGTGAACCCATGAATGAAACATCGGATGTAGTTCACATTTCCCATAAAGCTTTGGAGCTCTTTCACAATCCGCGCAGAGTAGGCATGGTGGTAATGGCTTGTGTTTTGACTGGATCAACTTTGTTCTTTTTGCAGTTTCTTGAAACCCTGGAAATTTTCCAAAAGAAATACCAAAGGCGCACTTCAAGGAATTCACACGATAATGATGATGTTCTAAAAGTTCATGGTTATGGCATGTTTTCGTATATGGACGGTTACATTGGTTACAACCAAATCAAGATGTGCGAGCATGATACTAACAAGACTGCATTCCGAACTCCAGTTGGGAGTTTAAGCAACTTCTTTTCTAAAAAGTTAAATGTTACAAAAAGAGTACCTAATTCAAATAGTGTCGCGTCAAATATACGAGAGAACCTGACCTCAGACCAGACATCCATATGAGAAAACAAAGGATACTACCTCCTTTTTTAAAAGAGAGATATTTTCACTTTTTCATTTTAACTTATTTTTATGTAAAAATGAAAAAATTAAAGTATTTCTTTTTGAAAACGGAAGGAATATTACATTTGACTCGATACCGAGCCCCAATCAGACCCCAAATCATCAGATACAAATAGACCAAGATTGAAATAGATCAAGATTACTAATAGGGGTACCAAATTATTAGGGAGTATACCAACCCCTTACCAATTTATATTTTGTCCTATATGCTCTTTGTTACATACCCAAGCAACTTGGTACCCTATTAGCAGCGTTACGGGATTAGTTCTTATATCTAAGTTGGAAATCATTTAATACTTAAAAGGTGACGTGGGCATTGACCCAAAGTGCACGATCTCATTGTCATAGTCATTTATGCGTGACCTATAGATTATTATTATTGCACAATCAAAATCTAATATATTCGTATACTAGACAACTATTTGCTGTTACACTATGGTTGTCTTAGTCGAAGCAAGCACAATAATATACAAGAAAAAAGATACACAATCATATCTCAATCTGAAGCACCCTTTCCCGGAAAATTCGGTGTTTCTTTGTTTATTTGTCCTATGAAACTCTTTATCCTTCACTTGTCTATCGCTTATACTTATTTGCAGACACCAGTACTGCAAAGATACGGATTTGGAGACACCAGTAGGCAATAACTACAAAGATATGGCTCAATTAAATGACTAAGAAGATATGGTTTGATTCAAACAACACAAGAAGATTTCATTTTTAACCAATGTAGAGATACAAATCTACATGTAATCCTCGATTTTCCTAGGATGTTATGCTATGAATGGTACCTCACCTTAGTCATACTAGTTTGACATCAAAATAAAAGATGGTCGGCTATTTGAAAATATTTCCTTGCATGCAAATGAAAATTCTTCTGTCCAAAGATGTTGTATGAAATACTTTTGGGGATGTGGGAAGTGCGTTGTAGCACTGAATGGGGGAAGAAATATGAGTAGAAATGAGTTGAACTGGTTGATGAAGCAAATAAACATCCTTTGCTGCTCTAAGATCATTTAACAGCTATTTAATGTCTCAGATTATTAGCGATTCTGGGGAAATTGTAAAGTTACAATTTAGATTTAAGACTCTTTTAATCATTTATTCTCTCTTTTTACAATTATATTTATTTAGGTTATGGACGAAGGGAGTATAATTCTCTTCTTTTATATATAATTTTTTTTTTCAATCAGTAAAGAATGATTTACTGATAAAAGAAAGAGAATATAATTATCATTCTAACAAAACAAAAGTTAACAAAGAAGTAATTAGCTGCCTCAATGCTGAACAACGCGTGATTGGGGATATTTATATTAATTGAGGGATATGAATTACTAATCTCATCCAATAGTGTCTGCTAAGGGATGTTTTTGGGCGGAAATACTAAAATACATTTCTATCTAAATTAAAATTTAAAACTAAAAAACAAAATCAAAATCAAATCCTAACAAGTTCTTAAAGATAAGTTGAATTGAATTGTTGTTGAGCAAGAAGAAGAAGAAATTGCTTCATTGAGAGGGTGCATGATACCCAATCATATTTAAAGTGTTGTTGTTGTTTTAAAACTTCGTTTGCGTTAGAATCATAAACTGAATATCCTATTGTTTTTTGTGTTCATGATGAATACCCTACTTTTTTTTGTGCCGGCATAGTTTTTAGGATGAATACCATGCCGATACTGAGTGCCGGCATAAATTTTAGGATGAATACCATGCCGGTACTAAGTGCCGGCGTAGTATTTCAGGATGAATACCATGCCGAAACTTGCTATTTCAGACAAATTTTTTCTGTATGTTTTTGTTCTCAAACCGGCACGGTTCACTTGGGAATCGACCATGCCGGCACCACTACCGACATGCTCGATAATGAACTCTTTGTGCCGGTAGTGTATTTACAATTTCAAAATTGGAGGATATTGTGTATCGGCATGGTGAAAGTATGAATACCATGCCGATTTGGTCCCTGCCGGCATGGTATTCATACTTTTACCATGCCGGCACTGAATTTTTCAGGCGTAACAATGGCGGATTCAATGAAAAAAAATCAAATTTCAATACATTAATACATATATATATATATGACTAGTTGGAGCACTTGTATATTCAACTTGTTTACTTTCCTGGGTTGGTTCTTCACCTAAACCTTCATGATCATAAATATCTTGATTTAATGTTGTTGCATCAACAAATTCAATGATAATGATTTATTCTAATGATTATCAAACTAATCTATTAACTTACCTAATTATATTTAACCACTAAACATGATTAGTGAGGGGTAAATTAGAAACTAGTTAAATTACATGGATTAGGGGTGACTCTGATTTACTATTTATATCCCATTTTTGTCTTTGTCCTCTATCCCCAATTAATATAAGTATTCCCCAATCGTGCGTTCATGCTGAATGGGTGTTGAAATAAATTTTAGACCAATTAACCATAACAGTGTCAAAGTTAATAGACTCGAAATCCTTTAAAACTAGGCTCCAAATGTACGCTTTTAACCTTCTTCTAAACCATAATAATATTATTCTTGTTCCCTCTAAACCTTTTTGTATATTTTTCTTCAAGTTAGGCAACAAATTTAATTATTTTTGAAAGATTACGCTGGCTACAAATATAGAGTAAATCATTCTTCTCATTTGGCATATTGAAATGCCATTGTAACTTATCTTGAAAATGTGAGCATACACCAGAAGCAAACTAACAATGGAGCAGAATGTGAATGCGATTTCATTTTCATTTACAAAAGACACCAAATATAGCATATCAATTCCTTCCCTTTGTAACATGTCTCTGGGTAAGGTCCATAAAAAAAAAGAAAAAAAAAAATTACTGGGAATTTCCGTCTCCAGGTTACCTTGAAAACAAGATATACTATTTGTGACAAATTTTTTGTTAAACCATCACATATGGATTTAACTAAAAGAAAATTATTACTAAAGATAATCTTCATTCAACATAATCTTCATCACTGCAAAAGAATAATATTGAGATCATGTTTTAAGCTCCTTTAGTTCTCTTCTAGCTTCAATATTCATTTTTCTTGAAAGAGCCAATTACTAACGACTATACCTTCTTTTTCAGTGTAAACATCACCTATTCTTTTGCATTTAGCTCTAGCAAATAAAATCAATTGATTCATGTAGGAAAAGGATAAAGTACATTTATTTGCTTTGAATCTAATATTCTTCTTAACGATAACATTGCATTTTTTTATACTTTTCCAAATTAATTTTCCGTATGAAGTTTTGGGAATTTTGAAAACCAAATAGTTCATCGGCTCCATACCTATCCTTCATCAGTTCTCTCCAAAGTACATCAGGTTCAGTGAGAAATCTCCGGTGCAATTTGGAGATTTTCCATTAAATGGCCTTGATCCCTATTAATATGAAAAAGGATTTATTCATGTTACTCAAGTTCTTTATGCCCAATTCCCACCCCAAAAAAACAAAAAGAAAATCTCTTGCATAACACTTCCCACTTCACCAAATGAATCTTCCTCGTTCCATAAAAAATCTTTCTACGACTTCTCCAATTTCTTAGCAACTGATACATGCATTTCATCAAAAGACATGAAGTAAGCTTGCAGATTAGCTAGTTAATACCAAATTGACTAAAGTGATTCATGCCTTGTTCATAAAATGGATTTTTCTAACATGTTAGCTTAGAACTAAATTTGTCAATAACTTTATCCGACTTAGTGAATTCTCCAATTATCTTCTAAAGGTAAACCCGAATAAGTTGTAGAAAGAATATCAGTATGATAAACCTGACGGAAATCACCCTCATAGCCAATACTATAAATATGACTCGTTATAAAAGTATATCTTCAAGCCAGTTAAAATCTCAAAAGAAAGAAGATATAACCTTATTTGCTTGACTTATTCAACATTTGCATCAATGAAAATCAAAGTGTCATCTGCAAACTGTAAATGATTAATAATTCTATCACCCTCAACTGCATGAAAACTTTTTAAATGAAACCTTGATTTTAAGCTTGTTCTATCATAAAAAATAAAGCTTCACCCACCAACATGAAAATTAGAAAAGGTAATAATGAGTAAAAGGTGATAATGGGTCTCCTTTCCGTATACCCTTTATAATCTTGAAATAACCAGCAGTAAAATCATTCACCAGAGTAGAGAGCATGATATATTCAACACAACATCTTGTCCAACTCATCCTATTTTCACCGAAACCCATTAAAACAATAATTTTGTACAGAAAATTCCAGTTCGCATAACCAAATGTCTTTTCAAAATCCACGTTGTAAAGAAGTTTAGTCTGACATTTCTTATTCCTCAGTCTATTAGTTCATTAACAACGAACCATGAAATTAGGCTAAGAATTTAGGTGTTCATCTATTAGAATGAAGTTATTTTGTTAAGAATATGGTCTTCCTCTTCTTCTTTAGGAATGTTTTTTTTTTTTTTGAGTAATTAAGTCGGAATGAACTCTGTAACAACTATTTTTTTTTTAAATAATTAAACAAAAGAAAAGAAGAAGAAATATAGAAAAGAAAAGAAAAATAATTAAATTATTTTAATCGTAGATAAGTTTCTTTAAGAGAAAGAAGAAGAGACATTTGCACGTGCATATCCAACCAGTCATGAAGTCCTAAACCTTTTTTAAACGGTCCATGACAAAGCTCATCATGATTGATGTTGGAGAAGGAACCAGGAAACACAATTTATATTCATTAAATAATGTAAAAAAAAATCAATTTAGTGCCTAAAAAAAAATCAATTTAGTGGCACTATGAAGGCTATGACACTATTTACATGAGAAAAAAAAATTACTTGGCATGATAGGGGTCATTCTGCAGCTAGAAAAAACTAAGGCTGATTATCAAATTGCTTGGGATGTATCAACCCCTTACCAAATATGTATTTTGTCCTATTTGCATTTTGGTATACCCCAAACAATTTGGTACCCCTATTAAGTATTGATGTTAGCCATACTTAACCGGGCTGATACAAAATTGTAGCTAAGGATTAGCTGAGCTGAAAATCATTGATGTTACTGTGGAAGAGACAACAAGAGAAATCTGAAAAGGTGATCGCAATATTTTTGCTGATCACATGTTTTAAGGCAAACTAGCCGAGTAAAACCACGACAGCTACCAACCATATTTTGCCCCTGCACCTCCTGTATCAAAGCTGACTATAATAATGCAAATCGAATCACATATCAAATCAAATTTGATTCTATTGATCTGATTCTATGTCTTGCATTCATGACCGAAAACAAGTACCACGGACAGTTTTGATCATGCTGGTTTTATATTGGTTATAGGTGGATAACTATTTGCCCAAGAAAGATTCGATAGATCAAACACTCAGGCAATGTGTACTTCATAGCTAGGTACGTACGGTTTCCCGGAAGTCATGAAAATTTATTACCGTCAAAGTCAAAATCTGTGTTTTGGAGTTAGGATCTGTTTGGGGGAAACCACTTATGAGGGATTACAAAAATGGCGTCTAGAATGACCATTTTGTATAGAAGAGCTTGTTCACTTTCAGTTAACAAATTTCAGAGATCGAATGCATAAATTTGTCACGCTAAGTAAGCGTTAGTATTTTCGGCAGAGCGTTTAAGAAATAAGCTAAACGTTATTTGTTGTGCTTTTGCTGGGGACTGTTTCGTGCGAACATTTTACCATTAACAGAAAATTTTCTCATTAGGATTCTTAAGAACTAATTACAAAAGATGAACCAAAATTTGTATTACAATGTATTTGAACCTGTACATTTTCCATGACTAGCATTGGAAGAACTAAAAACTATAGACCGGCAAAGTGGGCAAGTAAACCGGTCCAATTCTAGCCAAGTTTTGATACAATGTAGGTGATAAACATGACCGCAACCAGATAATTGACTAACTTCATCATCATTTCCAAACTCAACTAAGCAAACAGAACAGCATTCTTCGATCCTTTCGTTTGTTAAATCCAGTTCATCAAACCTCGATACCTGTAGAAGTTCGTCAATGTCATTGCAAAACTTTTCTTCATGACACCACGACACATCGTAGCTATGAATTGGTTGATGATGATCATGACAAGTTCCAGAAACAAAACCCAGTAAGCTTTTGAAAGCATTTCTTATTAGAAGAAATGGGATGTAGATACATGTATAGAAAATGATGGTAATGACAAGAAAAGGATGAGACTGAGCAAATGGGCAAAACATATTTCCTTTCTGTTTCGTGATGATGCTGTGTTTTTTTCTTCTTCTTTCTGTGTGTGTTTGAGATGAGAGACGAAGAATACTGCAGAGGCATACTTATATAGCAATTATAGATTCGAATGTTGCCTTGCTTGTTTGGAATTTAGATATTATTTTATTGTGTTTATAAATTATTTATTCCCAGTTCCTAGAAAGGGTTGCCAAGTGGAATTTAATAAACACAAGGATGTATTTTGGGTTGGCTTAAGCCTTCCTCAGTGTTGGGGAAAGTCGGCGCCACTGCATTTAAATTGTTCCAAAGTCGGCACATTTCATCAAAAGGGTAGGCTCTGCTCTTGTAGTTTACCAAGTTTCACATGCAATCTTTTGCAGTTGACTTTATGTGTATCCATATCTCATGTGAAAGTATAAATCAGACAGTCAATGGTCTGGTGCAAACAGTTAAGTAGTAAACACCTAGAACTTAAGCATGTTCAAAGTTACGACAGTTATGAATACAAGAATGACAACGATAACGTAAAAATGTTCGTGATTAATATGTGATGTTTTGTTGTTTGTTGCTCGAAGATTGATTTAGAATTGCTTATCAAATAGGCTTTTGTTGGTGAGTCAAATAGATGATGATCCAGTCAAATGGCTATCCTAGCAACCTTCATTAAAAATGTACTCACTCATTTATCTATCTGTTGAAATGGAGCTTTCTAACATCAGAAGTATCCCAACGGCTATAGATCTATTTATCTATCTGTTGAAATGGAGCTTTCATTTCCAAAATGGCGGGAGTGTTTTTTTGTGTATAATCAAGAAAAAAAATGGATAAGAACATTTCTTTTGGGTGAAAGAAATTTAAGAAACCGATAAGAACTTGATGAACCCAGCTGTGCCTGTTACGGCTGCACCTCCAAGGATCAGACTTGATTAGTACGACATTTCCTTGTAATGTGGTCCTTGATTTTGTAGTCTCAATAAAAGAAGCAATTATATCGATGGAGCTGGAAACCCAGTGTTTACAGTTCACGCTTGGAATTTGATATCAGAAAATAGGACGGTTCTATATAATTATCTATAGGAGGGGAGGGTGGTGGGAGTATGTACGATCTTGTTTGACTTGTACTTGACTTGGAATTGAATTACAAGGAAAGAGTAAAGATGCCGACCATATCACAAAGATCTCTTTCATGAGTTTTCTCGGTAACCTAGCTAGTGTTTTCTCATTCTATGAGTGCATTAATTTTTCTTAAATTAAGATGGGAGGGAGAAGAGGAAATATATGTTTATTTGATTAATCGTTTCTGTTTCTGTTTCTGTTACAATAAATAATATCGGTGTTAGCTGTTTCTGTTTTTCTGTTGTTGAAGCTACAATGGCGCTGTTGTGGTCGTGACAAATTGTCTAATACAGTCACGGAGGCATTTTTTTTTTTTTTTTTTGGGGGGGGGGGGGGGTCAAACAAAATCTCTTTGAAAGTGTGAATGAGATAAGGAGGTTGTTGCTTATCTTAAAACTTTTGAAATGTTAACTGGAACAAAACTTAATGAAGACATATGACTAGTATAGGTGCAGTCGTGCGGATCCAGTAATAATGATTTGGCTATGGAATTGAGTTGTAATGAGGTTGTTTAAAGAATGGAAGTTAAATCAGCTATATGGCAAAAAAAAAAAAAAATTGTAAATCTGTAAATCGGACAATTGACTCGGAAAAAGAATTTCTTCTTAAATTTTGAATTTCGAGTTTCTGGTTATTAATTCAGGTGATGTTTCTTTGAATTTAGTCTTTGGTTTGTGTTATTAGTGATTGTTCTTCGATAAATTCAAAGTAGTTAGTATGGATTCTGGTTCGGAAACCATGAATTTTTAATGCAAGTAATAATTTGGGTGATTTAGATTTTAATTTTCATGAAAAATGAACTTCGAAAATTCCATCCATCGTCCTTCCTGGTGATCTTTCTAAATCCATGGAAGTTTTCTTTAATTGGTAGACTAGATCTACAGAAAATCAAGTTCGTGATGCTGCGGTAATATTGAGAAATCAATGGAAATTGGTTGTGATTGTAAATTTATTTCGTTAAGAAGAGGTTTATTCACCATTAAGTTGGATAATGAAATAAATAGACAATATATTAAATTGAGTGTACGGGAATTAACATCAGAAATTGAGGAAATTGAAAGCATTGATATGAGTTCGTTTTCCTGGATTAGGTTTCGAATTCTGGAGAAACAATATTTTGTTCACAATCTATAAGGAAATTGAAATTGGAACTCCAATAAAAATTGATGAAGCTACTTCAAAATATAAAGTTGGGATCTGCAAATGTCCTAGTAGAGATTGATTTTACTCAATCCATTCCAAGTAAGATTCGGATCGGTACCAAACTGGGTAGATTTTTTTTTTTCAGGATGTACTAGCCAGATTGTCCATAATTCTGTAACACTTGTAGAATTGTAGGGCATTTCACTAAATGTCGAGTGGAGAAAAATAAAACTAAAATTAATCATTCTGGTGGAAAGGATAATAAACAACATTAGAATAGTGGAATGAAAGAGGTGTACTTTCTCCACATACCCCTTTATTCAGCCCAGTCGTGACGAACCATCATCATCCACTCGCTGCGCATCAACTTCAGATGATTCCGCTCAACACCGTATCATCAAATATCCCATCACCTACACCAGTCGAGCCAAACATTCGTTTTCACCCAAAAACCCTTCTTCCCCCGACAGTTGCAGACCCCTGCAATTTCTCCTTCTCGAACTCCTGTACCACTTCACCATCTCGAGCCTCTCCAACCACACAACCCCTCTACCCTTCCCCCATAAACATCACTCATCACTCTACTTCTCTCACCTCTATCTCATTCACCCTATGAGATAAATCTAAGAGAACTAGGGTTTGAGTACGAGTAGCAGATGGCTTTCATACACGATGGAGACGAGTGGCAGAGCAATTGGGAGCATGGGTTGTCGACAAAAGGCAGAGGGGACAACGAAATCAGTGAGTAATTTTGGGAATTTGAGAAAACCCTAATTTCAATTTAGGGTTTCGAAAAATTAGGATTTTTTGTAAACTATAAAAGGGAAGTGTTAGGGATGTAAAAACTGTTCTTGGACTAGCCAAGTTTCCACCCAATTTGGGTTAGCCTAATTTCAATTGTTCATTGTTAGTGTCTTGTTTCTGTTAGTGTCTTGTTACTGTTAATGTGCAATGTGCAATTTTCAATTGTTCCTGTTAGTGTCTTGTTCCTGTTAGTGTCTTGTTCATGTCATTCTTAGATGTGTGAAATGTTCTAGGATAAAATTGAATCAAGGTAAGCCACATTTTACTCTCACAGTGCATATCATGTATGCTTTGTAGTTAGGATAAAACTATGTGATATTACCACAACTCATACCTTATTGACATTGTCAAATTCTTTGACTAATTGTGCTTTAGTCAGACATTTAGTGCTTAGGATTGACACATTAGTTGTGATTCAACTATCCATTGGTGAAACACCTTAGGTAAAAGGCAGACTTGAACCTTACCTTTACCTGCTGTAAGGAAGAATTGGCATGATCAGTTGAATTCATCCTCTTGTCTTCACTGATTTGTTTTGCTCTTTTTCATGTTTAGAATCATTCCATTGTTCACTGCATAGCATTTGCATCTGCCGGGGATTCGGGTTGTTTTCTCTGTGTTTTTTTTTATTAGCTATTTTTGCATTTCACTGCATAGCATTTGCATCTGCATCTGCTTCATTTCATTTGCTGTTGGACCTGCTGATTCTGAACCTGTTTTTCCTCTGCTGGGACGCCACCAAGGAAAAGAACCAAAACCCAACTGGGTTTTTGCAACAATATCAGAGCAGCTGGGCTGTGCTAAAAAGGTAAGCCTAAACCCATTCATTGAGAGAACCCAACCTGTGGGCTTCCAAATTTCTTTAATTGTGGGCTTGTAATAATTAACCCAATTTTTTTGGGCTTTTTATTTTTCTATTTTGGGTTTGTAATAATTTATTTTTGGGCTTGTTGTTTAATTTGTGGGCTTGTATTTATTTTGTGTGGGCTTGTTTAAATTCTTCCATTGGACTTGTATTTTGGACTCTGGGTTTAAACCCAGCTGAGCTTATAACTGATTGTGGACTTGCTTCCACTCAAGAGTGGACCTCGAAACCAAAGTTTTAAAACAAACGTCGGGCCTTAACCAACTGGGCCAAATTAAACTTTCAAAATTAAAACTTGGATTTTCGTAGGCCGCAGCCTTCATTCCATTCCATTAGAGGCTTGCACAGTGGGCGTGCTCCCAATTCAAAAACCAAATTTCATTTTCTTTTTCAAAAAAAAAAAAAAAAAAAAAAAAAATTCTTTTGCTCCCTATTTTTAAAACCAAATTTCTACTTTGCTCCCATTTTTTAAAACCAAATTTTCTTGTAGATAATGTGTTAGTTAAATTTCCTTTTGTATATATTTTGCTAATCCAATATGATCTCGGCTGAAATATGTTGGATTTTTGCCTTGAATAACGGAGTTTTAATTCTGCTTTCGCCGAAATCGGGTATTCTCTCTCCTTTTACTCTACTCAGCATGTTCCTCTTCATATATTGTTTTATAATTCTTTCCATATTTTGAAACATTGAGGACAATGTTTAGTTTAGGTTTGGGGATATAGAGTAGATACCACGATAATATGCCATAATTGAAAACGAACTCCTTCTTTTTTTTTGAAAAAATTGAAAAATTCCAAAAAAAAAATTGAAAAATCAAAATTGAAAAAAATTAAAAAATTGAAAAAAACATAAAAATGGAGCTCATTTACCTTGAAATGTTGACTCTTGTGCAAATATGTATTTTTATTAGGAGTCTTAGTCTAGATATTTAGGCACCCTGATTCTAGCACAATTCACATAGTGATAAGAAATTTGCACGCGCACGATCTACCAATACATGTATGGCCTCGATCTTCAAGGTGTTTGATAGGAAGTTACGATTGCCAATCACTTTAGAATACTGAACGAAACTTGACTAGCTTGTTCTTTGGTTGGTTGGGATAGAAGGTGGAGGTTACATTAAGAAAGACAACCATCGAATTTAACTGGGTGCATCAAAAAGGGCTACCTCTTGCAAAGTGTCATGTAATTTTTTGTTTCTTCTTGTTATGTATCAAAAGTGTTTCCTTGTTCAAAAAAAAAAAAAAAAAAAAAAAAAAAAAAAAAAAAAAAAAAAAAAAAAAAAAAAAAAAAAAAAAAAAAAAAAAAAAAAAAAAAAAAAAAAAAAAAAAAAAAAAAAAAAAAAAAAAAAAAAAAAAAAATCAGAAAAATACCAAAAAAATCAAGTATTTATCAATTCCATCATCTCTTGTTCCAAAAATAAAAAGAGATTTGTCAATGTAAATAAGAGTCATGTAAATAATCATCTTTTGTTGTTTCTTTTGTAATAAGCAAGGAGGGTGTATGCCATTGATGTACAACGCGAGAAATTGTGAAATACCTCCAACTCATTCACAATTCTCGTAAAGTCCGGACAGCTAGCTAGATTTCGACCTCAGTTCTTAGCCTGAGAAACTATCTCTTGGTGATTAGTAGTCATGACTTCAGATCTTTCTTTACACATGTGTAGATACACTTTACACTCTTATCACATGTCTTTATTTGTTATCAGTGCTAGGATTGTGCCTTGATAGCTAGATTGACATCTCCATTTTGCTGTGAGCTTAAACTGTTTTGCACATGTCACATTTGACGGAATATGAGCTTATATTTTGTCCTTAGGTTTTGTAGGCACACCTCTGGTAAACCTTCACGAGACTTCAACTCGTCCACTAGGGACACTTAGTGGTTTAAAAGGCTTAGTGCATACGCTAAATGCATTCGAGAGACCAGCGACAGTGGTATAGTTAGGATTTCCTTAGTTTTGTTTTACTTGAGGACAAGTAAAATTCAGGTTTGGGGGTATTTGATGAGTGCCAAATATTGTATATATTTATCCCTTTTTGTTGGCATTTAACTCATCTTTTGTGCACTAACGCTCCATTTTATCCCATATTCTGTGTTTTCGTTGTTTTCAAGAATAAATATTTTTATTAATTAATTTTGCATTTTTAGGTACCAAATAAAGCCTGGTTAACTCACGGAGCAAAAAGAGCAAAGAAACGGCAAAGGCTCCCCGCAGAAAGGCATCGAAGAATGATGTTCGCAAGAGCCGGATCAACTAGAGGTGGGCTTGAAGAGGAAGAAATTACTCTTAAGAGAAGAAGTGGGCTAAGAAAAATTAAGGCCCAAGCTCAAATTCTAAACCTAAGTCCAAGACCAAGCCCAAAAGCCCGCCTCAGCTCTCATCCGTCCGATCTGATCCATCATCTACGCATCCTACGGTTTCGTATTCGTTGGACATCAAACTTGCTGCTCTCGACACATACTACAGCACCTAACTCCATCTGGATCCATCAGTTTTGTTGTGCTACACAATCCAACGGTCAGTCAGAGCACGTTCTATCGTAGTCGTTCGATTCAGCCCAGTCGTGACGAACCATCATCATCCACTCGCTGCGCATCAACTTCAGATGATTCCGCTCAACACCGTATCATCAAATATCCCATCACCTACACCAGTCGAGCCAAACATTCGTTTTCACCCAAAAACCCTTCTTCCCCCGACAGTTGCAGACCCCTGCAATTCCTCCTTCTCGAACTCCTGTACCACTTCACCATCTCGAGCCTCTCCAACCACACAACCCCTCTACCCTTCCCCCATAAACATCACTCATCACTCTACTTCTCTCACCTCTATCTCATTCACCCTATGAGATAAATCTAAGAGAACTAGGGTTTGAGTACGAGTAGCAGATGGCTTTCATACACGATGGAGACGAGTGGCAGAGCAATTGGGAGCATGGGTTGTCGACAAAAGGCAGAGGAGACAACATTCAGAGCTGTGGTGAGATTGTTTAACCTAAATTTCCAAAACCCTAATTCTGAAATTAGGGATTTTTTTTGAGATAAATTGTAAACTATAAATTGATGTTATGGGTGTTGTAGAACTCATGCCTGGGCTAGCCAGAGCACCAATTGAGACTTGGGTTAGCCAAGCTCAAGAGTCCAGTTCAATTTCAATTCCAGTTTTAATTTCAGTTCATGTTTTATTTCAGTTACTAGGGTCTCAATGAAGCCCTAACATGTGTTTTGTGTCCACTGATAATGCATGCTTGATTGTTAAAAATGCT